>NC_060124.1:210475636-210782463 GCF_021461395.2 Schistocerca americana | reverse complement strand
CAGACACCCGTGGGACTGAGGCGGGTCCGCGAGCCGCTCCCGCCAGCCTGTGTCCCCTGGGACTCGGGGCGCTGCGGCGAATTAGCGGCCAGCCGCGACGCACGCCGAGACCCCACCGTTTCACGGCTCAGCGCGTCTTATAAAATCAGCCTCCTCTTCCTTTAAACACCGTGCATTGGAATACATCTACTCCTGCACTCATGCTCATCAATTAAGGATAATGCTGATACATGGTGAAACGACGTTCTGGTGGGCGGTTTTCGGGTTTAAAACACCTCGGGGTATGACCATGCGGTGCATTTGACCTGCGGTCGTCGCACGGTGGCGCTGGCAGCGGTCCACATACGCAGAGGTGTGTTGGTGAACGGTGCAACGAGTAAGTGTGCAGACGGTTTCAGACGTGCTAATGGTGACTGTGTGTTGAAAATGGCTCAAAGAACGCATATCGACGACGTTATGAGGGGTAGAATACTAGGGTGACTGGAGGCTGGTCAAACAGAGCAGGTCCTCCGTGTGCCACAAAGTGTGATCTCAATATTACAGCAACGTTTCCAGCAGACAGGAAAAGTGTCCAGGCGCTACAGTACGGGACGTCCACAGAGTAAAACACCACAAGAAGACCGATATCTCACCATCAGTGCCCGCAGACAGCCACGGAGTACTGCAGGTAGCCTTGCTCGAGACCTTACCGTAGCCACTGGAACAGTTGTCTCCAGATACACACAGTCTACAGACGGCTGAACAGACATGGTTTATTCGCATGGAGACCTGCAAGGTGCATTCCACTGACCCATGGTCACAGGAGAGCCCGTAAAGCCTGGTGTCAAGAACATAGTACATCGTCACTGGCACAGTGGTCCCAGGTTATGTTCACGAACGAGTCCAGGTATAGTCTGAACAGTGATTCTCGCCGGGTTTTCATGTGGCGTGAACCAGGAACCAGATACGAACCCCTTAATGTCCTTGAAGGGGACCTGTATGGAGGTCGTGGTTTGATGGTGTGGGGTGGGATTATGATTGGTGCACGAACACCCCTGCATGTCTTTGACAGAAGAACTGTAACAGGTGAGGTGCATCGGGACGTCATTTTGCACCAGTCTGCCCGCCTTTTCATGGGTACAGTGGGTCCCACCTTCTACATCTACATCTACATCCATAGTCCGCAAGCCACCTGACGCTGTGTGGTGGAGGGAACTTTGAGTACCTCTATCGGTTCTCCCTTCTCTTCCAGTCTCGTATTGTTCGTGTAAAGAAGGATTGTCGGTGTGCCTCTGTGTGGGCTCTAACCTCTCTGATTTTATCCTCATGGTCTCTTCGCGAGATGTACGTACGAGGGAGCAATATACTGCTTGACTCCTCGGTGAAGGTATGTTCTCGAAACTTCAACAAAAGCCCGTACCGAGCTACTGAGCATCTCTCTTGCAGAGTCTTCCGCTGGAGTTTGTCATCTCCGTAACGCTTTCGCGATTACTAAATGATCCTGTAACGAAGCACGCTGCTCTCCGTTGGATCTTC
Source organism: Schistocerca americana (assembly GCF_021461395.2). Lineage (NCBI taxonomy): Eukaryota > Metazoa > Arthropoda > Insecta > Orthoptera > Acrididae > Schistocerca > Schistocerca americana. The sequence continues at coordinate 210,780,948 of NC_060124.1, read as the reverse complement.
TCTATCTCTTCTATCAACCCTATCTGGTACGGATCCCACATCGGTGAGCAGTATTCAAGCAGTGGGCGAACAAGTGTACTCTAACCTACTTCCTTTGTTTTCGGACTGCATTTCCTTAGGATTCTTCCTATGAATCTCAGTCTGGCATCTGCTTTACCGACGATTAATTTTATATGGTCATTCCATTTTAAATCACTCCTAACGCCTACTCCCAGATAATTTATGGGATTAACTGCTTCCAGTTGCTGACCTGCTATATTGTAGCTAAATGATAAGGGATCTTTCTTTCTATGTATCCGCAGCACATTACACTTGTCTACATTGAGATTCAATTGTCATTCCCTGCACCATGCGTCAATTCGCTGCAGATCCTCCTGCATTTCAGTACAATTTTCCATTGTTACAACTTCTCGATATTCTACAGCATCATCCGCAAAAAACCTCAGTGAACTTCCGATGTTATCCACAAGGTCATTTATGTATACTGTGAATAGCAACGGTCCTACGGCACTCTCCTGCGGCACACCAGAAATCACTCTTACTTCGGAAGACTTCTTTCCATTGAGAATGACATGCTGCGTTCTGTTATGTAGGAACTCTTCAATCCAATCACACAATTGGTCTGATAGTCCATATGCTCTTATTTTGTTCATTAAGATTACGGCAACGTTTCCAGCAGACAGGAAACGTGTCCAGGCGCTACAGTACGGGACGTCCACAGTGTACAGCACCACAAGAAGACCGATATCTCACCATCAGTGTCCGCAGACGACCACAGAGTACTGCAGGTAGCCTTGCTCGAGACCTTACCGTAGCCACTGGAACAGTTGTCTCCAGACACACAGTCTACAGACGAGTGAACAGACATGGTTTATTCGCCTGGAGACCTGAAAGGTGCATTCCACTGCCCCCTGGTCACAGGAGAGACCGTAATGCCTGGTGTCAAGAACATAGTACATGGTTACTGGAACAGTAGTCCCAGGTTATGTTCACGGACGAGTCCAGGTACAGTCTGAACAGTGATTCTCGCAGGGTTTTCATCTGGCGTGAACCAGGAACCAGATACCAACCCATTAATATCCTTGAAAGGGACCTATATGGAGGTCGTGGTTTGATGGTGTGGGGCGGGATTATGATTGGTGCACGTACACCCCTGCATGTCTTTGACAGAGGAACTGTAACAGGTCAGGTGTATCGGGACGTCATTTCGCACCAGTATGTCCGCCTTTTCAGGGGTGCAGTGGGTCCCACGTTCCTCCTGATGGATTATAACGCACGGTCCCACCGAGCCGCCATCGTGGAGGAGTACCTTGAAACAGAAGATATCAGGCGAATGGAGTGGCCTACCTGTTTTCCAGACCTAACCCCATCGAGCACGTCTGGGATGCTCTCAGTCGACGTATCGCTGCACTTCTTCAGTCCCCTACGACGCTTCAGCAGCTTCGACAGGCACTGGTGCAAGAATGGGAGGCTAGACCCCAGCAGCTGCTCGACCACCTCATCCAGAGTATGCTAACCCGTTGTGGGGCCTGCGTACGAGTGCATTGTGATCATATCCCATATTGATGTTGGGGTACATGCGCAGGAAACAGTGGAGGTTTGCAGCACATGTGTTTCGGGACGGTTTTCTCATCACCAATACCGTGGACTTACAGCACTGTGTCGTGTGTGTTTCCTATGTGCCTATGCTATTAGCACCAGATTTGTGTAGTGCCACGTTGTGTGGCACCATATTCTACAATTATCCTTAATTTATGAGCGTGAGTGTACATGGATACTTTGCAAATCACACTTAAGTGCCTGGCAGAGGATTAATCGAACCAGCATCAATAATTCCCTATTCATCCAATCTCGAACAGCGCGCGGAAAAAACGAACACCTATATCTTTCCCTGAGAGCTCTTATTTTCCTTATTTTATTACAATGATCGTCTCTCCCTATGAGGGACAGCGTCTACAAAATATTATCGCATTTTGAGGAGAAAGTTCGTGATTGAAATTTCGTGAGAAGACTGCGCTGCAACGAAAAACACCTGTGTTTTAATTATGTCCACCCTAAATCCTGTATCCGTCCGTGACACCCTCTCCCCTATTTCGCGATAATATAAACCGTGCTACTCTTCTTCGAACTTTCTCGATGTACTTGGTTAATCCTATCTGGTAAGGATCCCAGACCGCGCAGCATTACTCCATAAGAGGACGGATAAGCGTAGTGTAAGCAGTCTCTTTAGTAGATCTCTTACATTTTCTAAGCGTTCTGCCAGTAAAACGCAGTCTTTGGTTTACCTTCCCCACAACATTTTCTACGTGTTCTTTCCAATTTGTCAGTAATTATAATGTCCAGGTATTTAGTTGAATTTATGGCCTTTAGATTTGATTGATTTACCCGAAGTTTAACGGATTTCTTTTAGCTTTCATGTGGATGCCCTCACACTTCTCATTATTTAGGGTCAAGTGCCAATTTTCTCATCATACAGATATCTTTTCTAAATCGTTTTTCAATTCGTATTGATCTTCTGATGACTTACTAGTCGATAAAATACCGCATCAATAGTACCCGTTACTTCATGTGAGTAATGAGCTAGTTGTGTTTCACAACAATGATATCTTCTAAATCCGTGTTGACGGTCTGTCAACAGACCATTCTCTGCGAGGTAATTCATAATGTTCGAACACAACATCCGTTCCAAAATCGACCTTAATGATATGGGCATGTAATTTAGTGCATTACTCCTACTACCTTCCTTGAATATTGGTGTGATCTGTGTAAATTTCCAGTCTTTGGGTACGAATCTTTCGACGAGCGAACGGTTGTATATGAGTGTTAATTATGGAGCTATTGGATGAGTATACTCTGAAATGGACCTGATTGGTATACAGTCGGGACCAGAAGACTTGCTTTTTTTAAGTGGACCACACCGTGATTCAGGTCGAAAAAAATCGATTTTCGGTTTTCATCATATTTCGATAGATTAAGGTTTTATTGAAGTACTCTGAAATCGATTTTGCTGAAAAAAATTTTTTTTCTAGCATTTAAACAGCATTTTCCTGCCACGTGTGTTTATGTACCACGCCCACTTTTCTGTCACCCACTTTTCTGCATACATTTTAGATCATTATGTCCCCTACATTGCACGTTAGGGATTTTTTTTTACTCTCGAGTGTGTTGGCTATCCTTGGAATGCAACGGTCGGTATTCTTTTGTTTCTGCTGTTTGTAAACAACACACTTTCAGACAGGTGGCTAGTTTTGTTCACGTGTGATTGCGAGTAGTTGTTATACTTACGTTTGCAGTGCTTGTTTACGTGTGTTTTGTTGTGTTTATTGAAGATGACGATACGTAAAGGCATTTTCACGAAACGACAATTTAGAGAAAACAAGTTCAGAAAGCTTTCTGTACAAGAGGTTATGTCGCCTGGCAACGATGTTTCTAATTGTAATTCTTCAACAAGTGCATCATCAAAGAAGCTCTCACCATTTCAAGAGAGTTACAACGAATTTACTGTAAGTGGCAAGGGGTGCAGTAACATTATTATAAATTTGAGAATATGGTCAGATGTAATTTCTAAATTTGTACAATGTAGACAGTGTGGTGAGTCACAGAGTGTGATAATTTGTGAGAGTGCCAGTGGGAGAAAAGGCCTAGCAATTGCTTTGGATTTAATTTGCACTACATGCTCAGCTGTGATTTCATTTATGAGTTCTTCAAAACCAGATGCAAGTGGCCCTTATGAAATCAATTCTAGATTAGTTTATGCCTTAAGATCCATTGGCAAGGGCATGGCTGCAGGGAGAACATTTTGTTCAGTGATGAACTTACGCCAACCACCAAATAAATTTGAAAAACTGACTGCAATATTAGAGAAAGCTGAATGTGAGGTCAGTGAGGAAGGCATGAAACTGGCTGCTAGGGAAGCAAAGGAAGTAAATGATGGATGTTCAGATATTGCAGTTGCACTTGATGGAAGTTGGCAGAAAAGATGACATACTTCTCTGAATGGATTAGTGACTGCCACAAGTGTAGACACCAGTAAAGTGTTAGATGTGGAGATAAAGTCTAAATATTGCAAATGTTGTAAACTCAATGCACTTTAAGAACACAACTGTGTGGCTAATTTTAGAGGAACAAGTGATGGTGGTCGGCTGCGGTGGTCTAGCGATTCTAGGCGCTCAGTCCGGAACCGCGCGACTGCTACGGTCACAGGTTCGAATCCTGCCTCGGGCATGGATGTGTGTGATGTCCTTAGGTTAGTTAGGTTTAACTAGTTCTAAGTTCTAGGGGACTGACGACCACAGATGTTAAGTCCCATAGTGCTCAGAGCCATTTGAACCATTTTTGAACAAGTGATGGACTGATGACCACAGATGCTAAGTCCCATAGTGCTCAGAGCCATTTGAACCATTTTTGAACAAGTGATGGTATGGAAATTCACGGAGTACAACAAATATTTCATCGCTCCGTAGAAGCAAGAGGCGTACGGTACACCAAATATTTGGGCGATGGTGACAGTAAGGCATATAACAATGTGGTGAACTCTAAGCCATATCGAGATGCCATTATTAGCAAAATAGAATGTGTAAGCCATGTTCAAAAACGTTTGGGACCAAGGCTGAGAAAACTAACTGTTGATATGAGAGGAAAAAAATTAGAAAGTGGAAAACTGTTGACCAGACAGGGTCGGTTAACTAAAACTGAAATAGAAAACTTGCAGGTATACTATGGACAGGCAATTAGGAGAAATAAAGAAAATTTGGAGGCAATGAAGAGAGATGTTTGGGTCATATTCTTCCATAAGTCCTCTACCGATGATAAGCCATGTCATGGATTTTGTCCATCAGGGGAAAATTCGTGGTGCAAATACAATAGGGCTCAGGCAACTGGAGAATCTTATTCTCACCAGCATTCTCTTCCTGCTGGTGTTATTACAGCAATCAAACCTATTTTCAGAGACTTGGCTCATCCTGACCTTCTAAGGAAATGTCTGCATGGGCAGACACAGAGCCCAAATGAATGTTTCAACGGCATAATTTGCAACCGCCTTCCTAAACCTGTATTTGTAGGCATGCATACAATGAAACTAGGAGTCCATGATGCTGTTTTTACGTTCAATTGTGGTAATATTGGAAAGTGTTGGGTACTGAAAAAGCTGGGAATTAATCCTGGTGAAAATATGATCACTGGACTGCAACATTGCGATAAAATGAGGATAGCCGATGCAGACAGGTCTGCATCTAATATGGCGAAGAAAATAAGACAAACATCCAGCAAGGTGTAAAAGAAGCAGGAAGACCTGCTAGAGGCCAAAGAAGGGCCATCATATGCAGCAGGACAGTTTTAATTTACTGTAAGTAACAAATATCAAAAGTTTTTCTTTAAAGTCAATTTCGGCAGACTAAAATTTTCAGTACACATGCCCCATTATATCAGAAACTATCATAGGTAAATGAATGAAATTTTCAGAGACTCTGCGTAACATAAAAAGCCACCTCTGGTACTGCATTCATTAATATTCCCCCATTAGGAAGTTCATAAAATAATATTTTCTGCAGAAAAAAACTTAATATTCTTTGTTAATAAATTTAAAAAAGTATTTCTTAAAAACTATAAAATGGATAAAGTAGATTTTAGTACAGTAGACCCTATTAGCACCATGCAACATACAGTAAAAATATTAAGGTCCGGCATCAAATAGGTTTCTCAGAATTGGTCAAATACTTGCCTAAATTAACATGGGTTAGATAGGCAGAGTGTGGTCCCCTTAAGTGATTTAAGTTCTTTCACTACTGCGAGGATATATGCAGATTCTTTTTTCTTTTTTTAATGTAGTTATTCTATCTACATTTCCCCCCCCCCCCCTCCCTCAAATAGCATGATGCTTAGTTATCACTAACACATTTGAAATTATGTTAAAATATTACGTGATTTATTCATGCCATTTCATGTGCAACATTAGGTCTTTTTTTTATGTAGATAACAGACTAAAAGAAAATGCCAAATTAATAAAAAAAATTCTTCATTTGTGTGGCTATTGGGTTCGTAGTTGTTTACAGTTCTTGACGGTACTTTTGTCCTGTCGTTGTAACTACAAAAATGCGCGATTTCTTTCATCTGACGCGTTTCGCTTTGTTGAGATAAAGCATCATCAGTGATGGTGATTTTCGCTTCATCTCTCGCTTACATCGAGAAATGCCGTTTGCTAGCATATCGTTGTTTTTCTGCGTTACACACTGATAATTTTGCTCTAATTTTTTAATTGTTCTGCAGCGCTGTGCATTTCTTATGCTTTTCACAGCACACATTTATGCACACAGCGCTCTAACGCAGAAAAACAACGATATGCTAGCAGACGGCATTTCCTGCATTTCCTGATGCAAGCAAGAAATCAAGCGAAAATCACCACCACTGACGATGCTTTACCTCAATAAAGCGGAGCGCGTCTGGTCAATGAAATCGCGCATTTTTGTAGTTGCAACGACAAAACAAAAATACCCTCAAGAAATAAATAAAATGTCAGTGAAATTGGTATCCTTACAGATCAACACGGGGAGAAGTGTCTCTCTCTTACCCGATTTATCCATTCGTTTTAAGTGACTATAAGTTTTTGAAAAGCTACTAGGCACTCATCTGTCCAAAAAAGGGGACATTCTTGCAACGCAAGCGATGCAATGGAGCTGCGATTTGTGCAGCATTCAGTATGAACCGAGTATAATCGTTCATTTTCCCTAAAACTGACTGCAATTCTGTGACATTGTGAGGAACTGGCAAATCTCGTATGGCTATCAAATGTGACTGAAGAGGATGTACATCTTGACTGTTTATGACATGACCAAGATACTGCAACTCATGTTTTAAAAAAGTCACTCGTCCAGTCTACACTTTAGTCCTGCCTCAGATAACACACGAAACAAAGCACGTAACTTTGCAATATGTTCCTCAGGTGAACGACCTGCTTCTACAATATCGTCCAAATAATTCGAACAGTTTGGCACTTGTTCAGTCGGAAAATGGCGGGTGTGGAAGCACTGCCAAAAGGCAGACACAAATATTTAAACAAGCCCAAATAAGTATTTACTACACATACTTTTTGAGATTCTTCATCAAGCGGTATTTAAAGATAGGCGTCGTGCAAATCAGTTTTTGAAAAGTAGCGTCCAGGGCCTAATTTGTCTTTGAGATCCTCTGGGCATGGCAATGGATAAGTATCAATCACAATCTGTGGGTTGAGGATAGACTTAAAGTCAACACAGAGGCGAATGCGACTGAAGGTTTAGGGTGCAAAACCAGTGGACTTGCCTATTGACTAGCAGATATGAGCTCAGTAACTTCGCCATCTCATAATTCTTTAAGTTCAGCCGCCACTTCGTCCTGTAATGCAATGGGAACAGTTCTGACCCGGCAAAATTTCGGCTCAGCATTGTCTTCCAGCGTAATATATGCAAAAAAAAAAATTGTTAGCTTTGCCTGAACCTTCAGAAAAAGAGTTCCAGGAATTCTTGTAGCAAGTTAGCTACACTGTCTTTTGCATGGAATGCAGACACTGACAACACATTGTCCTGAATGTTGAAGCCAAAGAAATCGCGTGATTGTAGCATTGTAAAAGTCACTGTTCGCTTACGAAAGCAATACATGGCAGGCAAAGTACATTTTCCGACAACGGGAATGTCTTGTCCATTATAAGCCGTCAATTGAGTGCTAACTTTAGACAGGCGTAGGGAGCCTAATAGTTCATAAGTGTGACGATTTAGCAGCGAGACAGAGGCACCCGTCTCCAACTGAAATTTCACATGTTTCCCACAAAGTAAATAAACAAAAACTTTGTTCGACTGGCATATCACTGAAGAAACTGCACACTTGCTAGTTTTGCTAATGCCCATTGCAGACTAGGGATGTACTGCATGAATGACATGGGTCTTGTGACAAGATTTTTATGAGTGGGTCGAATTCTTACGTTTGTTCCGTTGCAAACATACGGATTGTACATGTCCCTTCCTATCACAAGCACAACACTGAGCTTGTCGGGAGGGGCAGTCTTGGCGTTTGTGGCGTGATTCAGTTTCCTACGTAACCGCTTGTTTAGCGAACTGCTTACATGGCGTGGAGCGTTGTTTACTCGCCGTGACTAGCACAAACTGCCGCTGAATGGGCCGACCGCGAACAAGGCACTCAACCTGACAAATACACTACCGACCATTAAAATTGCTACACCACGAAGATGACGTGCTACAGACGCGAAATTTAACCGACAGGAAGACGATACTGTGATACGCAAATGACTAGCTTTTCAGAGCATTCACACAAGATTAGCGCCGGTGGCGACACCTACAACGTGCTGACATGAGGAAAGTTTATAACCGATTTCTCATACACAAACAGCAGTTGACCGGCGTTGCCTGGTGAAAAGTTTTTGTGAGGCCTCGTGTAAGGAGGAGAAATGCGTACCATTACGTTTCCGACTTTGATAATGGTCGAATTGTAGCCTATCGCTATTACGGTTTATCGTATCGCAACACTGCTGCTCGCGTTGGTCGAGATCCAATGACTGTTAGCAGAATATGGAATCGATGGGTTCAGGAGGATAATACGGAACGCCGTGCTGGATCCCAAAGGCCTCGTATCACTACCAGTTGAGATGAAAGGCATCTCATCCGCATGGCTGTAACGGATCGTGCAGCCAAGTCTCGATCCCTGAGTCAACAGATGGGGACGTTTGCAAAACAACTATCTGCGCCAGTTCGACGACGTTTGCAGCAGCTCAGAGACCATCGCTGCGGTTACCCTTGACGCTGCATCACAGACAGGAGCGCCTGCGATGGTGTACTCAACGACGAACCTGGGTGCACGAATGGCAAAACGTTATTTTTTGGGATGAATCCAGGTCCTGTTTACAGCATCATGATGGTCACATCCGTGTTTGGCGACATCGCGGTTAACGCACAATGGAGGCGTGTATTCGTCATCGCCATACTGGGGTATCACCCGGCGTGATGGTATGGGGTGCCGTTGGTTACACGTCTCGGTCACCTCTTGTTCGCATTGACGGCACTTTGAACAGTGGACGTTACATTTCAGATGTATTACGACCCGTGGCTTTACCCTTCATTCGATCCCTGCGAAACCCTACATTTCAGCAGGATAATGTACGACCGCACGTTGCAGGTCCTGTACGGGCCTTTCTGGATACGGAAAACGTCCGACTGCTGCCCTGGCCAGCACATTCTCCAGATCTCTGACCAACTGAAAACGTCTAGTCAATGGTGGCCGAGAAACTGGCTTGTCATAATACGCCAGTCACTACTCTTGATGAACTGTGGTATCGTGTTGAAGCTGCATGGGTACTGATTTCTCAGGATCTATACACCCAAATTGCGTGAAAATGTAATGTTCAAATGTGTGTGAAATATTATGGGACTTAATTGCGAAGGTCATCAGTCCCTAAGCTTACACACTACTTAACCTAAATTATCGTAAGGACAAAAAGACACACCCATGCCCGAGGGAGGTCTGGAACCTCCGCCGGGACCAGCCGCACAATGAAAATGTAATCAAATGTCAGTTCTAGTATAATATATTTGTCCAATGAATACCCGTTTACCATCTGCATTTCTTCTTGGTGTAGCAATTTTAATGGCCAGTAGTGTATGTATTCACAATGAGTTGTCACAAGCAATGGGAGACATGCAAACAGTCAGTGTCCTTCACTATATACGATGTCCATGTAAGTTTGTCACACAGTGTATGGATCACTAAAAACGTCTATCGTGGTGCTCTCTTCTAGCTGTCTCTTCTAGTGTCCATCTTCTACTGTCCGGTCTGCTACTGCCGGTCTACTACTGTGCAGCCAAGGCTGACAGGAGCGGACCTTATAGTCTCTTCTTGTAGAGGCCACTCCTGTCGTGGTGACGTCCTAGGCAGCGTGCTACTGGGTGATGTCGTCTCACAGCCTTCTCTGCTCTTGCGTTCTTCATCTTCGTGCATACTAATGGCCTTCACGGAATGCAGAAAATTTAATAAGCTGGTACATGATTTGCCTATTAGTGGTAACAGCTACAATCCTGCCAGAGTGTTTGGTAGAGTGGATAAAGGAAGAAAAAGAAATTATTTCACCAACTTAATACTGTAAAGTGCTTGAACAACATGGGATCGTCAAGATACTAGACAAGTATTGGTAGTAAACGATCTCCATCCCAGTGCACTATAAACCCTAAAATCTAAGATGCCTTTCAAAGTAACTGATCAGTAAATTATGGCTTATGAAAAGTCTAAGATGAAGGTTTCGTTGTCAGTATCGGATAATTATAATGAAAGTCCTGTAGAGAGTGAGGTACGGAAATCCAGAAAATGCACCTGAGAAATAAGGAAAGCAGCATCCTTGGAAGAGAACAACTTGGTCAGAAAGGAAAAGAAGAAGGATGTCTTAAACCTTACGAGGCACTTTAACGTACCAGAAGCCGCAGAATTCTATAAGGACATTGCTGGAAGTGTTCAATAGATTCCCAGCGTAGCATTATCCTAGCCAGTACTTTATGTTGTATTTGAAAAGCGTTTTTTGGTATTTTGCGAATCTGCTTATCAAACATTTATGGCCCAGTATGACACGAAAGTCAAAAGTCCTTGGACACCTTTCTTAAGCTGGAAGATTAAAGGGAAAATTGAAAAGTGATGATGGGAACATAGGTTTGATGTGGGGCCGCGGCTTTTGGAGTGAATGTCATTCATGGTCACCATCTTGAAATCCGCCACTTTGAATTCAAGTCATTTTTTTTAATGGGAAGTGGTGTGTGTGACACATCAAATAACACTCGCTTGAGCTCTGGAATTGAGTGATGTAATTTGTTTTTGTCTATCTTGTACAGTTTAGAAGTTATTAATGTTCAATGTTGGGAAATTACCTTCATACCAACTGCTACATCACATGTTCTACCTGTTGTCCATCCCGTGCAATGCACTACTGTGGCCACCGCAACCACTCTGACTGCACACGGAGGAGAGTGTCTCCTGCAATTTGGTCACAGGCGTGTTGTATGCGTTCCTCCAGGTGTCTCAAATCACGGATGCTCTCAGCATACACTATCTGCTTAAGATGTCCCCATAGATAAAAATCAAGGGATGTTAAGTCAGCGGATCTGGGAGGCCACTCCACGGGACCACGGCGACCAATCCACTTCCCTGGCAGTTGTTCCTCCAACCATTCGCGGACACCAATGCCATAGTGTGGAGGGACTCCATCGTGCTGAAAATAAGATGGGAAAATGCCGTCAGCGTTCAGTGTGGTAGGGAACACAAGGTCCTGCAGCAACTGTGGTGCAGTTAAGGTGTTGTAAATGAAAAATGGCCCAATGATGAGGGTGTCCCATATGCCACACCACACCATCACCTTCGCTGGACTGTGTTCTCGAATTGGGGCAACCCAGTTCGGATTTGTGTCACTCCAGTATCGACAATTATGTCGATTAACCTCCCTGTTCAAAGTGAAATACGCCTCGTCGCTGAACAGTGTGCCCTTGGCAAACGAAGGATCCAGTTCGTGTTGTACAGTAGCCCACAGGCAGAACTCCGACCGGCGATCAGGGTCATCCTCGTTAAGTCGATGTTGCATCTGCAGCTTGTAATGATGCCACTTATTGGCGCGCAATATCCGGACAACGGAGGTTTCGCTTATTCCACATGCTAGGGCCACACGACGGGTACTTCCTTTAGGACGTTTCACAAACGACGCAACAACCGCAGTTGCAGTTTCCTCAGTGGTGGCAGTCCTTGGTCGCCTACTACGTGCCCTATCGTGAACAGAGCCCGTCTCCCGGAATTTGGTGATCACGTGAGCCACCGTGCTGTGTGACACAGGTTCTCTGTCTGGGTGCCGCCCGCTGTAGTCAGCTGCTATTGTTCGGTAGCTGCGTTCCCCTGATATAAGGATGATTTCGATCTTCTGTTCACGTGTCAGACCCATTTTAGATCACCTGGAACAAAGAGAGACATGAGTCGGTATCAAGGTAACTTTGAACATTAATAACTTCTGAACTGTACAAGACAGACAAAAACAAATTACACCATTCAATTCCAGAGCTTAAGCGAGTGTTATTTGATGTGTTATACACCCCCTTTCCCATTAAAAAAATGAATTGAATCCAAAATGGCGCATTTCAAGATGGCGGCCATGAATGACATTTACTCCAAAAGTTGCGGCCCACGTCAAGCCTATGTTCCCATCATCACATTTCAATTTTCCCTTTAATCTTCCAACTTATGAAGGTGTCCAAAGAGTTTTGACTCGCTCTTTAGAATATACCTAATTGTATTTCTGTGCCAAATGAACAATAAAGTAGTTTTCTTTGTAATTAATGTTAAAGATAGAAAAGAAACGGAAAAAATCTGTTTCAATGTCTATATTAGCAAAATTTTTAACCTCTCTCTTTGCATTTATCGACTTTTGAAAACTTGTTCGCTACGGTCGCAGGTTCGAATCCTGCCTCGGGCATGGATGTTTGTGATGTCCTTAGGTTAGTTAGGTTTAACTAGTTCTAAGTTCTAGGGGACTAATGACCTCAGCAGTTGAGTCCCATAGTGCTCAGAGCCATTTGAACCATTTTTTGAAAACTTGTTAACTTTGTTCCTCTGTTCTGAAAAAACAATGATAATTTTATAAAAGGCAAATACACAATCGGAACCGTGCATACGAAAACTGTGTAACTTTTAAATTATTATGTTTATGTAGTTAGTATTTCAATTAAATCATTTTGTGTTTATTTCTCCATATATAGGTTGCCGACAGTAAAATAAAATTAAAAGTTGACGATTGAAATTTCGTGGAAAGATCTGGCCGCAACGAAAAACGCGTATGTTTTAATGGGTTGGGTTGTTTGGGGAAGGAGACCAGACAGCGGGGTCATCGGTCTCATCGGATTAGGGAAGGATGGGGAAGGAAGTCGGCCGTGCCCTTTCAAAGGAACCATCCCGGCATTTGCCTGGAGGGATTTAGGGAAATCACGGAAAACCTAAATCAGGATGGCCGGACGCGAGACTGAACCGTCGTCCTCCCGAATGCGAGTCCAGTGTGCTAGCCACTGCGCCACCTCGCTAGGTTTGTTTTAATGAGTGCCATCCCAACACGCTTAACATATCCGTGGCAGTCTCTCTCTTATTTCGCGATAATACAAAACGAGCTGCCCTTCTTTGTACTTTTCGATGTCTTCCGTCAATCCTATCTGGTAACGAGCGCCTACAGCACTGTACTATTCTAACAGAGGAAGAATACGCGTAATGTAGGCAGTTTCATTAGTAGACTTGCATGTTATAAGCGTTCTGCCAATAAAACGTAGTCTTTAGTTCGCCTTCCCCACAACGGTATCTGTATGAGCGTTCCAATTTAAGTTATCCGTAATTGTAATTCGTAGGTGTTTAGTCGAATTAACAGCCTTTAAATTTGTGTGACTTATCGTGTAACCGGAATTCAATGGATTTCTTTTTGTACTCATGTGGATGACCTCACACTTACAGAGAGACAATTGCCACTTTTTACACCATACAGATATCTTGCCTAAATCATTTTGCGATTGGTTATGATCATCGAAAGACTTTGTTTGATGGTAAATGACAATATCACCTACAAACAATCTAAGAGAGCTTTTCAGATTGTCTCCTAAATCGTTTATGTAGATTGGCAACAGCATAGGGCCTGTAAAACTTGCTTGAGAAACGCCGGATATCAATTCTGTTTTACTTGACGATTTTCCGTCGATTACTACGCGCTGACAGGAAATCACGAATTCAGTAGCACAAATCAAGCGATACTGCACAGGCACGCAATTTAATTAGAAGTCCCATTTATTCACAGTCCAATTTTTTTCACATTCGAAGCTAGCCACTGTCACGAATAATGATGATGATGATGATGAAATGATGAGGACAACACAAACACCCAGTCCTCGGGCAGAGAAAAATCCCCATCCCGGCCGGAAATCGAACCGGGGACCCCGGGATCCAGAGGCAGCAACGGAGGAACTGTGTGAAAAGCCATCTGGAAATCTAGACAAACTTAATCAGTCTGAGACCCCCTGCCCGCAGCACTCACTACTTCGTGCGAATAAAGAGCTAGTTGTGTTTCACAAGAAACATACTCGTATTTCCTGAATCTGTGCTCACTGTGTGTCAATAGATTTTTACCTCCAGGGTAACACATAATGTTCGACAGTGCTCATCATGTAGGGAGCAGACAGTTTATTTTTCCTACTGCGTTAATTTCTTTGAACAGTCATAAGGTTTCAATTATCACCTAGAAAATGTCATGCTGCAACTAGGAGACCTGATGTTGGCCCTTCTCTACTCATTCACCCTTTAATGCGTCATATGTCATGGCTTGTCGCGACTTGGCAGAGAACTTTCTTGTAGAAGTCTTTATTTTGTCTGTTCAGGACACGGTAATCGTACTGAAACTTCCTGCCACTCAATGGTTTATTCATGCGAGGAAAGAGGGAGAAGTCACTGGGCGCTGTGTTAGGAGAATAGGGGGAGTGAACTAAACTGTGATAGCCCAAAGATGCAGCGTGTGTGACTGTGACTCTTACAGTATAAACATAGGCGTTGTCGGGAACAAAAACACCTTCTTGGACCACTACCCGCGACACTTTGACAGGCTCGCATAACCTTGTCAGTAGATTTTTCCTATGACGGTTTGCCGCTTACGAGAATTCTCTTTTAGCACCAGACCTTTTTGCCCGATGATGCTTGGGTCTCCAACTTCTTTCGCCAGTGGTGAATACAAATGATTCAACTGCTTGATTTGCACTTTCGCCACTGGCTCATAGTCATACACCCAACCCTCGTGAATGGTAATTATCTGCATTTGTCCGACACGCAGGGGAGTGTCGTAGGACCGTTGCTATTCACAATATACATAAATGACATTGTCGATAACATCGGAAGTTCGCTGAGGCTTTTTGCGGATGATGCTGCAGTATATCGCGAGGTTGTAACAACTGAAAATTGTACTGAAATGCAGGAGGATCTGCAACGAATTGACGCATGGTGCAGGGACTGGTAACTGAATCTCAATGTAGACAAGTGTATTGTGCTGCGAATACATAGAAACAAAAATCCTTTATCAATTAGCTACAATATAGCAGGTCAGCAACTGGAAGCAGTTAATTCAATAAATTATTTGGGAGTAGGCATTAAGAGTGATTTAAAATGGAATGATCATGTAAAGTTGATCGTTGGTAAAGCAGATGCCAGACTGAGATTCATTGGAAGAATCCTAAGGAAATGCAGTCCGAAAACAAAGGAAGTAGGTTACAGTACACTTGTTCGCCCACTGCTTGAATACTGCTCACCAGTATAGGATCCGTACCAGATAGGGTCGATAGAAGAGGTAGAGAAGATCCAACGGAGAGCAGCGCGCTTCGTTACAGAATCATTTAGTAATCGCGAAAGCGCTACGGAGATGATAGATAAACTCCAGTGGAAGACTTTGCAAGAGAGACGCTCAGTAGCTCGGTACGGGCTTTTGTTTAAGTTACGAGAACATACCTTCACCGAGGAGTCAAGCATTATATTGCCCCCTCCTACGTATATCTCGCGAAGAGACCATGAGGATAAAATCAGAGAGATTAGAGCCCACACAGAGGCATACCGACAATCTTTCTTTCCACGAACAATACGAGACTGACTGGAATAGAAGGGAAAACCGATAGAGGTACTCAAGGTACTCTCCGCCACACACCGTCAGGTGGCTTGCGGAGTATGGATGTAGATGCAGATGTAGAAAGAAGTATGATAGGAGCGCTCATATTTTCAGTATACATAAATGTTCTGAGAGATATTGGTGAGCAGCAACCTGCGACTGTTTGCTGCAAGCATACGGGAAAGAATCATCGTTGATTGACTGACTATAAAAAGACTTCAGGTTGACTTAGACACGATTTCCACATGGTGTAGAGAATGGCAGCATTCTCTAGATGAGTCTGAGATCCCCACTAGGTCGGATTAAAGGAAGACATCGAAGCACTTCAGAGGCGTGCACCTAGATTTGTTACCGGTAAGTTCGATCAACATTACGGAGATGCTTTGTGAACTCAAATGGGAATCTGGAGCTGAATACAAAACGATTGTACTGCTGCCGACGAACATTTCCCGTAAGAACGGCGAAGACAAGATAAGAGAAATTAGGGCTCGTACAGAGGTGTATATCAGTCGCTTCTCTCTCATTCCAGCCGCGCGGGATTAGCTGAGGGGTCTTAGGCGCTTCAGTCATGGACTGTGCGGCTGGTCCCCGCGGAGGCTCGAGTCCTCCCTCGGGCATGGGTGTGTGTGTTTGTTCTTACGATAATTTAGGTTAAGTAGTGTAAGCTCAGGGACTGATGACCTTAGCAGTTAAGTCCCATAAGATTTCACACATCTGAACATTTCCCTCGCTCCATTTGCAAGTGGAACAGGACAGGAAATGATTAGTAGCGGTAACATAGTGTGGCTTGCGGAGTATGTATGTGTATGGTCATGCATGTATGTATGTAGAATACACACATCTATCAGCAAACAAATAAAAAAAAAATTACATAACTATTTTCTAGATAATACGAGGGTGAGTCAAATGAAAACCTTAAATTTGTAATAACAAATCGAAATTTCGCATCGTTATCCTGTAAGTTGGTAAGCGTGCTACAAATAGCGTGCAGAATGGACTGTAGGTGGTAGCATAGTGCAGACGCACACATACCGTCGCAGTATCAGTATAAAGATGGCCCCCCCACTTGCGACTTGCACCAGGGAAGAACAGCGTTCTGTTATTCGGTTTTTGCGTAGTGAAGGCGTGAAACCTATTGAAATTCATCGACGAATGAAGGTTCAGTACGGTGATGCATGTTTGTCACAGCAGCAAGTCTACAATTGTAGTAGGAAGTTCGCAAATGGTTTGACTTCAGTAGAAGATGCTCCTCGTCCAGGTCAGGCACAACGAGTTGTGACTCCACAGAACATTGCAGCAGTTGAAGCCCTAGTGAAGGAAAAGCGCCGAGTGACACTGAATGACATTGCAGCATGTTTACAGTTTAGTCATGGGTCAGCACACCACATTGTGCATGATGTGCTCCAGTTTCACAAAGTGTCTGCAAGATGGGTGCCACGGAAACTGATTCCTGAAATGAGAGAACGACGTGTTGATGCTTGTGAAGAACTTCTTCGGCACTTTGAACGAGAAGGTGATGGCTTCCTTGCAAAAATCGTTACTGATGACGAAACCTGGGTTCACTTCCACCAACCGGAGACGAAGAGAGCTAGCAAGGAATGGCGCCATTCCTCAGCACCAAAACCAAAGAAGTTTCGAACAGATCAGCAGGGAAGGTTATGCTGACTCTCTTTTGGGACGAAAACGGCGTCATTTTGGAGCATTACATGCCTAGAGGGACCACTGTCACCAGTGCATCATACACAGATCTCCTAAAAAATCATCTGCGGCCGGCAATCAAATCAAAGCGACGTGCATTGCTGTCAGCAGGTGTCCTTTTGCAACATGTCAATGCTAGGCCCCACACTGCCCGTACAACAGTTGCAACAATCACAGACCTGCATTTTGAGTGTCCTCCTCATCCACCATACTCACCAGACCTTGCCACAAGTGATTTCCATATGTTTGGACCACTGAAAGACGCAGTGGGAGGAAAGAAGTTCCGTTCTGATGAAGAGGTACGCCACACGGTGCATGAGTGGTTGCGCGGACTACCAAAAGAATTTTTTTCTAAAGGAATTTATGCACTTTGTAAGCGCTGGAGGTCTTGCATTGAGCGTGGGGGAGATTATGTTGAAAAGCGATACAGCTTTGTACCACTTCTGCACAATAAATAATATTTAAAAAAATATTTAAGGTTTTCATTTGACTCACCCTCGTAATTAAAATTTTGTTTGTGCTTCGTGTGGCGTCGATAGCTCCGATGCCACAGCGTAGGTTCACGTTCGTAGGTTGGCACTACGAGAACGGACGAACTAGGCTGACCACAGCGCCCTCTAGCCGACGCTGTGGACGTCAACGAGCACCGCTCTACTTTCGCCCCAGTTGATCAAGAGCAGACGACCAAGCAACTTAGCTTCTACTTCATAGGGGCTAGACATTACAGACTTTGCCTTTGTTACTTCAATGGTAGTTTGTCCAACTACTAGTGACTGTTAGCTTTGATACATGGACGACGGTTTCGCGCCTACGTGCTCATCTTTACCAAAAGTTACTTATATGTCATTGACTAATATTCTCTATTAAATGTGCTTTTACTTCACATGCAGTACCGAAGTGCTTTGCCTCTCCCGCTCCTACTCGCTTCCTTCATTCGCCCTACGAGGGTAATCCCAAAAGTAAGGTCTACTATTTTTTTGTAAGTACATAGACCTGTTTATTTCTACAATGGTTTACATCACTTTACAGCTTGAACATTTAGCTATTTTTCGAGATAATCATCATTTCTGTCGCTGCATTTTTGTGGACGCTGTAGCAGTTTTTGTATGCCCATGTCACACCAGCTCGCCACCATGCTGTTCAGAAAGTTATGAACCTCTTCTTTCGCCTCGTCGTCGGAGCTGAATCGCTCTCCGGCCAAATGTCCTTTTAACCTAGGGAACTGGGCGCCAAGTCAGGACTATACCGTGGGTGGATGATTATGTTCCACTGAAACTGTTGCAGGAGAGCGGCGATTTGCCGAGCGATGTGTGGGCGAATGTTGTCATAGAGGATGTGCACGCCCTTGCTCAACATTCCTCTTCTCTGGTTCTGAATTGCCGATTGAGTTTTTTCAGTCTCACAGTACCCGTCTGCTTTAATTGTGGTCCCTGCGATTCAGCTCCGACGACGAGGTGAAAGAAGAAGTACATAACTTTCTAATCAGCATGGCGGCGAGCTGGTATGACATTGGCATACAAAAACTGCCACAGCGTCTACAAAAATGCATCGACAGAAATGGCGACTATGTCGAAAAATAGCTAAATGTTCAAGCTGTAAACTGATGTAGACCATTGTAGAAATAAACAGGTCTATGTACTTACAAAAGAATAGGAGTCCTTACTTTTGGGATTACCCTCGTATTTTGTAGATCAAAGGAGCAGACCCAAGCACCGCCTTCCAGGCGGGATACGTAACTTCGTCGTTATTAACGTTTCCCATCGACTGCTTTAAAGCGTTATCTACGTAGAACCTACAATTTTTGTGTTCTATTCCATGTGTAATGTATTTTCTATTTAAGATGCTTTTTTTTCATCATGTCTTACTCATTGGCCATGATCTTTACTATTTAATTCAGCTCAGCAGTTAATCCCCTGTTCTACAAAGAACAAAATTCTTTAGAAGTTTTAGATTTTATAAAAGTACGACGAATTTCCATATGGTGATCTCAGTTATTTGGCTTTTCGCAAAACTAACGATACAGGGAAAAAAGTCCACCTGGAGATGCGCGTCGTTATTGTTTTTGCAGTTATTAAATGTTCCGTCTTGGTCGCATAAACTTTTCATTTTAATTAAACTCCATGCATGTCGCATTTCGGTGTTCCAGCGTCACGTCATAAAAAATTTAAAAAAATTCTCCCACAAATATATACACAGTATTTCGCCAGATGTGGAACGTCCTTGTACAAATGTAGCAGCCAAGCATTTGTTACATTTGTAAACGCGACAGCCAAACGTTACGTTTGTACAAGAAATACTGTGTAACTACACTGCCTGACAAAAAAGTGGAGTCCTCGGAAGGGAGGAAGATACGAAATGAAACTTGACGGCTTGAGAGCGTGTGCGATGTTATATCCGTGGTCACAAACCGGAGTCATATTTACAGAGAACTTAGCAGATTGAGCCCACTTACCAGTATGACGTTGCATCCCCTCCGTCCTGAATGCATCCACTGATTCGGTTGGGAACGGCGTCATCAAGAGGCTGCATCCTCTACTGAGCTATGCAATTGTTGTAACCGGAAATGATATCGTGGATACCGACAGCGGAACGACGTTGACATCCGCATTGTTCCCTCACATCTTCCATCGGGTACAAAAAATGTGGGGTTTTTGCTGGCCACGGAGGTACCTCAGTATCATGCGGACAGTTCATAGAGACACGTGCCATGTCGGATGAGCAGTGTTCTATTGAAAAATGGCACCACGAAACTATCGCACAAGAAAAAAAGCACGTGAGGACAAAGGATTCACATTGTAAGCGTATTGTCGTATCGCTGGCTTAGTTTTGGAGTATCTTTGCGGGCAGCCGCGTCTGTAGAGAGTCGAGCGCGGGACACGGAACTGCTATGTTGTGTAGTGTGTAACTCTGCATGCGAGAGGCATAGTAGTATGGAAGTTGAAGTGTAGCTACAAGTGCTATTGCAGTAAAGCGATAAAATAAGTAAATGATTCAGAGGAAAGTGCGTCAAGAAGTAATTTAAAAATTTGCAGTGTTGCTGATGACGTATTTGTGTATCCTCTCGATGCGTGTCGTACCGTACTGTATCAATCATCCGCGCCTTGTTCGGTCTCCCAGAATGAATTAATGTGAATCAGTAATACTATTTTATTACAAAAGAGAGCATTTAAGTGCCAGTGTCTTGTAGCGAGCGTGAGAACGTGCGTTCGATCATCGCGTTCCGCATCATCAACAATCAGCCGCGCCGCGACGGTTACGCGTACGCTCGTACAACTGAAGAACTGTGAACTGTAAATTTAACCATGTGAACAGTTACAAAATTTATTACTAGTGTCAAGGAGGACTGGTACCAAATATCTGTGTATGCGTGACGAGAGTAAGAACTTTCGTGCGACCATTCGGCTTCCACATCATCAACAATCATCCGCGCCGTGTTCGGGACGCGTACGCTCGTCCAAGTGGACAGATAATCATCAAGACGGTCAGTTGGGATAAACATGTACCACTTATAGTGTAAACAGTGCAACCTGTGATTTCCATATCGTCTCACAATATAGTTGTTCATACCAGACGTCGAACAGTGTTGTGTTTTAACGTTGAGTGGCTCCCCTAAACCCGCTTCCATAATTCGATAGATAATTTCAGGCAAGCCAGCAGCAGTGTGGAGCAGAACAGCACGACCGCCGCGGGATTACCAGGTACGTGGTATGGACAGGACGCACGGTCAAGAAAAGCAGAAACGACAACCAGTTTTAGGGTCCCTCCCCCGCCATTTGTACCCCCAGGCGTGTTACAACGCGACGTACCGTTATGCCATCAGGGCTTCCTCGATCACTACCAGCCGACCTCAAGTCACACCCGATGTCTCCCCACACCATGTCGCAAGGAGTATCACCGCTGCGTCTCTCACTGAAAGAAAGGTGCCTCCGGCCAAGTCGCCACCATACTTGCCGACGATGGTCATGCAAGTTAGTGCGGAATACCGATGCATCGCTGAATACAATACGACGCCATTTGAAAGCTTTATTATCAATAATAATTATTATTATTGTGGTATCAACGTTCGATACCACACTTGGTAGGGGTTGCAGTTATCGACAGCGGTCCGTATTAGCATCGTTGGACCCGCGAGTCGCGACCAGAGCCGCTCCGCGGCTTGTATCAACTTTCTAGCGAGCTCTCGTCCTCTCTTGCTCGGGACGTCAAGTAGTAAAGTAACATAGCCTTCAGCTGATAGCAATCAACCTCTAACAAGGCTCTTAGTAACGTATGGCCAAAGTGAGGCCTCAATAGCTATCTGTTTATAATTATGTGTATGCAGCCAGGAAGAAACCTGTACAACCATTTAAGTACAATATATATTATTTTTTACCAACGACTTCTAATTATTTTAGTCGTTTCAGATCCAGACCATGCAGCCAGCACCTTATCGACGATACTGACAAACCTGCTGCGATTTATATGTTTCTGTTTAACATTGGCCACCAGTCAACTGTGGCGGCGACTCGTTCGTCGTCTTCTTAACAATTATTATTATTCTGGTGTAAATTTTATTATGAAAAATGTGTAAAGCTCTATCTCTGACAATACTATCCTTATGTACCTGTATACTTCGTCTCTAAAAATTGCTAGACAGTCTAATGAAACGTTATTCGCGTTATCATAAAATCCGATGTGTAGCCGTACAACTTGTATTATGAAAACCTTTATTCCGAAATGCCAGTATTCAAAATTCTTTCGTAGAGAAAAAAAAACAGAAATTATCTCTTCCTTGGAAATAATGAAAAATTAATTATCTTGTATCTGACTGGATTTTTAAAATATGGTCTAAAATCTTGAAGCATCTTTATTGTAACGCTCCTGCACGCAACAGACAACTTACCTCGCCTTGCCGCTACAACAGCATGAACATTGTGCATCCAGCAACATGCTAAAGTAATTCAAAAGAGATACTGCGATCCATGCAGAATGCAATGCATGGTCGCATCTACTGATGCAACTACTCCCGTTTTTCGTTTTTGTAGAAAATAAATGATCAGCAGGGGTTTATTCAACAAGCCTTAAGCGGTGTAAAAAAGTAAAGCTATCAATTAAAACTATTAATTTAGTATATTCCGAAAACTGACGATTCACACACTGACAAAACTTTACCCACACCTTTCGTTTTCTTGGACAGTTTGTTTAGCAAAAATTTTAATTATTCCATAATTTCTTTAAACAATACTCTCGTATCTGGTCACATTGAACATACGAATATTACTTTCAGTGTTGTTGTTGTTGTTGTGGTCTTCAGTCCTGAGACTGGTTTGATGCAGCTCTCCATGCTACTCTATCCTGTGCAAGCTTCTTCATCTCCCAATACGTACTGCCGCCTACGTCCTTCTCAATCTGCTTAATGTATTCATCTCTTGGTCTCCCTCTACGATTTTTACCCTCCACGCTGCCCTCCAATACTAAATTGGTGATCCCTTTATGCCTCAGAACATGTCGTACCAATCGATCCCTTCTTCTAGTCAAGTTGTGCCACAAACTCCTCTTCTCCCCAATCCTATTCAATACTTCCTCATTAGTTACGTGATCTACCCATCTAATCTTCAGCATTCCTCTGTAGCACTACATTTCAAAGGCTTCTATTCTCTTCTTGTCCAAACTGTTTATCGTCCATGTTTCACTTCCATACATGGCTAAACTCCATACAAATACTTTCAGAAACGACTTCCTGACACTTAAATCTATACTCGATGTTAACAAATTTCTCTTCTTCAGAAACGCTTTCCTTACCATTGCCAGTCTACATTTTATATCCTCTCTACTTCGACCATCATCAGTTACTTTGCTCCCCAAATAGCAAAACTCATTTACTACTTTAAGTGTCTCATTTCCTAATCTAATTCCCTCAGCATCGCCCGAGTTAACTAGACTACATTCCATTATTCTCGTTTTGCTTTTGTTGATGTTCATCTTATATCCTCCTTTCAAGACACTGTCCATTCCGTTCAACTGCTCTTCCAAGTCCTTTGCTGTCTCTGACAGAATTACAATGTCATCGGCGAACCTTAAAGTTTTTATTTCTTCTCCATGGATTTTAATACCTACTCCGAATTTTCTTTTGTTTACTTTACTGCTTGCTCAATATACAGATTGAACAACATCGTGGAGAGGCTACAACCCTGTCTCACTCCCTTCCCAACCACTGCTTCCCTTTCATGTCCCTCGACTCTTATAACTGCCATCTGGTTTCTGTACAAATTGTAAACAGTCTTTCGCTCCCTGTATTTTACCCCTGCCACCTTCAGAATTTGAAAGAGAGTATTCCAGTCAACATTGTCAAAAGTTTTCTCCAAGTCTACAAACGCTAGAAACGTAGGTTTGCCTTTTCTTAATCTAGCTTCTAAGATAAGTCGTAGGGTCAGTATTGCCTCACGTGTTCCCATATTTCTGCGGAATCCAAACTGATCTTCCCCGAGGTCGGCTTCTACCAGTTTTTCCATTCGTCTGTAAAGAATTTGCGTTAGTATTTTGCAGCCGTGACTTATTAAACTGACAGTTCGGTAATTTTCACATCTGTCAACGCCTGCTTTCTTTGGGATTGGAATTATTATATTCTTCTTGAAGTCTGAGGGTATTTCGCCTGTCTCATACATTTTGCTCACCAGATGGTAGAGTATTGTCAGGACTGGCTCTCCCAAGGCTGTCAGTAGTTCTAATGGAATGTTGTCGACTCCCGGGGCCTTGTTTCGACTTAGGTCTTTCAGTGCTCTATCAAATTCTTCAAGCAGTATCATATCTCCCATTTCACCTTCATCTACATCCTCTTCCATTTCCATAATATTGTCCTCAAGAACATCGCCCATGTATAGTCCCTCTATATACTCCTTCCACCTTCCTGCTTTCCCTTCTTTGCTTAGAACTGGGTTTCCATCTGAGCCCTTGATATTCATACAAGTGGTTCTCTTTTCTCCAAAGGTCTCTTTAATTTTCCTGTATTCGGTATGTATCTTACCCCTAGTGAGGTAAGCCTCTACATCCTTACATTTGACCTCTAGCCATACCTGCTTAGCCATTTTTACTTCCTGTCAATCTCATTTTTGAGACGTTTGTATTCCTTTTTGCCTGCTTCATTTACTGCATTTTTATATTTTCTCCTTTCATCAATTAAATTCAGTATTTCTTCTGTCACCCAAGGATTTCTACTAGCCCTCGTCTTTTTACCTACTTGATCCTCTGCTGCCCCCGCCACTTCATCCCTCAAAGCTATCCATTCTTTTTCTACTGTATTTCTTTCCCCCATTCTTATCAATTGTTCCTTTACGCTCTTCCTGAAACTCTCTACTACCTCTGGTTCCTTCAGTTTATCCAGGTCCCATCTCCTCAAATTCCTACCTTTTTGCAATTTCTTCAGTTTTAATCTACAGTTCATAACCAATAGATTGTGGTCAGAGTGCACATCTGCCCCTGGAAATGTGTTACAATTTAAAACCTGGTTCCTAAATCTCTGTCTTACCATTATATAAACTATCTGATATCTTCTAGTATCTCCAGGGTTCTTCCATGTATACAACCTTCTTTCATGATTCTTGAACCAAGTGTTAGCTATGATTAAGTTATGCTCTGCGCAAAATTCTACCAGGCGGCTTCCTCTTTCATTTCTTAGCCCCAATCCATATTCACCTACTATGTTTCCTTCTCTCCCTTTTCCTACTCTCGAATTCCAATCACCCATGACTATTAAATTTTCGTCTCCCTTCACTACCTGAATAATTTCTTTTATCTCATCATACATTTCATCAATTTCTTCGTCATCTGCAGAGCTAGTTGGCATATAAACTTGTACTACTGTTGTAGGTGTGGGCTTCGTGTCTATCTTGGCCACAATAATGCGTTCACTATGTTGTTTGTAGTAGCTTACCCGAACTCCTATTTTTTTATTCATTATTAAACCTACTCCTGCATTACCCCTATTTGATTTTGTATTTATGAGCCTGTATTCGCCTGACCAAAAATCTTGTTCCTCCTGCCACCGAACTTCACTAATTCCCACTATATCTAACTTTAACCTATCCATTTCCCTTTTTAAATTTTCTAACCTACTTGCCCGATTAAGGGATCTGACTTTCAGTGTATGCGTACACAAATCTAACAAAACTCCTCCATTGTGCGAGCAAGCAACAACTACGCGTAGCAAAAAAGACAAATTACCAAAAAATCCTCGATTAATAAGAAAATCTCCTCTGGCGCGACTAGTGGTCAGGGCAGGCTGCGACCTATCCTGAGGCGCGGCTTCTCTCCATGCGAGGCTGCATCCAACTACTCTCTACAACCTATGTTGATCCGTTATGGACTGTGGGACACGGCTGACATGTGTTTCTTGATACAATAATTTACCAACAGCCGTATGTATTGTAGATATTTATTTATGAACTTCTTATATGCAACCGGTTTCGGCATTACAGTTATGTCGTCTTCAGGCCCCAAACGTCATAGTCGTAAAATCGCTATACACGGAAGGAGCCATATAACACAGACTGTGTCGCCTGGCCACCAAGAGCTGTTGCATAGTGATTTGATTCACGAATACAGTTATATGGCTCCTTCCGTGTGTAGCGATTTTACGACTATGACGTATGGGGCCTGAAGATGGTATCTTGTAATGCCTAAACTCGTTGCATATATGAAGTTCATAAAATAAATTTCTACAATACATACGGCTGTTGGTAAATTATTATATCAAGACTCTCTACAACAGTTCGCTTGCTGCCAGGGCTGTTACTTAAAATATTGATATATCTTTATATTTCCCATAGTAAATCGATACATGTCGGCGATATTATACTCACGACATATCGATATCGAAATGACAATATCGAGGGCCGATATTTTTACTTTATATTATACTTTTTCGCAATTTTCGTTAAATATTTGAAATTGCAATAGAACAAAATTTTACTTTCACTTTGTGAAGGAGTCTTATTAGTTTTTGAGCTTTCATCACGTCCAGTCTTTCTCTTTGGCTGTGTGAATCAGGTGTAGGTGGGACAAAGAAAAAGTCCGAGGAACGGTGAGGAGGAGGGGGTAACGGTGTGAATGGAATAACAAGTTTCCCGATGTGAAGAAACAGCACACCAGTTGCGTAAAAACCAATTTTTAACGCAACTAATGTGCCATTTTTTTACATCAGCCTCCTTCAAAAATAGTTGCTGAAAATGCTGAGCAAAAATCTAAATCACGAGATTGGTTTTTGCGGCGAGTCGAGACGTGTGAGTGGAAATGCTGACGTAATCGGCGCTCGGCACTACCAAGAGAGTGTGCAACGTTTAGCTTCACCACGCAGTTTTGACACTACAGTTGCTAGGTCGCTGGCGTTGGCAGAAAAGGAAAAGCAGGGAAGTCGACATGAAGTGTTTCGGTCAAACTCGATATGTGACGAAACTGAACGACAGACACCTTTTATTGTGCCACTACATTCAGTTACCATTGTTAGCAAAGTAGTTATCGTCAAGCGTGAACATGCATCGGTTTCTTTTCAATTCTTGCTCTAAGGGGGACAGGCAGGCTGCTAGCTTGTGCAGAAGATGTAACAATAAATTAGTACTTAAATATAAAGCTCTAAAACTGTCAATTTACAATGTGCAGCTGATATTTTTATAGGCCAGTACGTCGGGTCTCTTTCTTCGATACATCGA
Organism: Schistocerca americana; assembly: GCF_021461395.2. Classification (NCBI taxonomy): domain Eukaryota; kingdom Metazoa; phylum Arthropoda; class Insecta; order Orthoptera; family Acrididae; genus Schistocerca; species Schistocerca americana. Next base: position 210,753,891 of record NC_060124.1, on the reverse strand, counting down.
TACAGCGATACCTTTCTCTACGTATCGAGGACCGATGGTGACACTTTCTTAGTATCGATGTAACGGATACACGATATTGTTAAAAATATCAACAGTCCCACTCGATACCACTCACGATAATAGTGTCTCGGACTCAGAACTTGTGTATGCATGCAACAGCAGAATCAATAGCCGACTTTCCAAAAAAAGATATGAACGTCCATCTTCTACATCTGCATCTACATACATACTCCGCAATCCACCATACGGTGCGTGGCGGAGGGAACCTCGTACCACAATTACCATCTTCTCTCCCTGTTCCACTCCCAAACAGAACGAGGGAAAAATGGCTGCCTATATGCCACTGTACGATCCCTAATCTCTCTTATCTTGTGGTCTTTCCGCGAAAGGTAAGTTGGCGGCAGTAAAATTGTACTGCATTCAGCATCAAATGCTGGTTCTCTAAATTTCCTCAGTAGCGATTCACGAAAAGAACGCCTCCTTTCCTGTAGAGACTCCCACCCGAGTTCCTGAAGCATTTCCGAAACGCTCGCGTGATGATCAAACCTACCAGTAACAAATCTAGCAGCCCGCCTCTGAATTGTTTCTATGTCCTCCCTCAATCCGACCTGATCGGGATCCCAAACGCTCGAGCAGTACTCAAGAATAGGTCTTATTAGTGTTTTATAAGCGGTCTCCTTTACAGATGAACCACATCTTCCCAAAATTCTACCAATGACTATCAGTCTTCCTCACAACTACAACTACATGCTTGTCCCACTTCATATCGCTCTGCAAGGTTACGCCCAAATATTTCATCAACGTGACTGTGTCGAGCGCTACACTATTAATGGAGTATTCAAACATTACAGAATTCTTCTTCCTATTCATCTGCATTAATTTACATTTATCTATATTTAGAGTTAGCTGCCATTCTTTAGACCAATCACAAATCCTGTCCAAGTCACCTTGTATTCTTCTACAGTCACTCAACGACGACACCTTCCCGTACACCACAGCGTCATTAGCAAACAGCCGCACATTGCTATCCACCCTATCCAAAAGATCATTTATGTAGATAGAAAACAATAGCGGACCTACCACACTTCCCTGGGGCACTCCAGATGATACCCTCACTTCCGATGAACACTCACCATCGAGGACATCGTACTGGGTTCTATTACTTAAGAAGTCTTCGAGCCACTCACATACTTGGGAACCAATCCCATGTGTTCGTACCTTAGGGTCTGCAGTGGGGCACCGAGTCAAATGCTTTCCGGAAGTCAAGCAATATGGCATCCGTCTGATACCCTTCATCCATGGTTCGCAAGGTATCATATGAAAATAGGGCGAGTTGCGTTTCGCAGGAGCGATGCTTTCTAAAGCCGTGCTGATGCATGTACAGCAACTTCTCTGTCTCAAGGCAATTCATTATATTCGAACTGAGAATATGTTTGAGAATCCTGCAACAAACCGATGTTAAGGATATTGTTCTGTAATTTTGAGGATCCGTCCTTTTACCCTTCTTACATACAGGCGTCACCTGCGCTTTTTTCCCATACATCAACAGCCTCACCGGCCGTTGTGGCCGAGAGGTTCTAGGCGCTACAGTCTGGAGCTGCAAGACCGCTACGGTCGCAGGTTCGAATCCTGACTCGGGCATGGATGTTTGTGATGTCCTTAGGTTAGTTAGGTTTAACTAGTTCTAAGTTCTAGGGGACTAATGACCTCAGCAGTTGAGTCCCATAGTGCTCAGAGCCATTTGAACCATCAACAGCCTCATGCTTCCCAGTCACAGCAGCAGTCCATATGCAGTCGTTTGTGTTGCGGTGTTATCGGCAGCCTACGCATGGGACGGTAATTCCCTAGTTGGCCTGCTACTAGTCTCTGACCAACGGCGAGGGATGACACAGAGTCTTGCAAAGAGCCCATTACTTGTTCTCAGATGGTATGCGCAGACGTGAAAGGGCTAGGTTGTGCTTGGTGCACAATACGGAGTCTCTTTCTTGTGGAGGTCACACGTGGTTGACTGGAAGCTGGACGACGAGTACGCCTGCCCTGAAGTTCCCATGTTGTCCAAAGTCGAGCCACTGCATCATCCGAACGCCTCAACGCCTCACAATTCCGGATAGTGCACCAGGGGTGGCTTAAGGGTACCGCAATATCGCAGTCACTGGCGTGGGGGGGGGGGGGGGGGGGCGATGGCGGTCTCCAATCTCCGGAATATCATGATGTCTGATATAATGTTTTACTTTAACCCATACATTTGACAGCAAGCAAGTATACGGCGATTTTGAAATGTACTAAAAAATTTGCTAAGTAAGTTTAGATAAACTGAGGGAATCGTAGATTACTACAGCTGTTGCAGCGGCTGTAACGACTGGGCGCTTCATCGTAATTTTTCCTTTTATGAAGCAATAGCCGCTGATTCAATGCTGCGTTTCCAGATTGCGTGGAACGATGATCAGTTTTTACATTCAAGACAAGCAGCCAGTGAGAGCTGTCGTGGAAATAAATTATATTTATACGCATTCTTAAATTTTGTTTCACGATCCTTTATCACTGATGACCACACTTAAGTAATAGTTCACAACAGTTGTCAGCGAAGTCGGTTGACTTGGTAATAATAACTTTTACGTGCATCGTTATAATCATCCAGAATTAGGCATGTAATTTAATAGATTCTGCCTAACGATAAATAAAACAAAGAAAAGCGTAATAAACTGTAAAAAAATTATTTTAAAAATTTCTAAACTAAATCTTCACTTTTCTCGCTTTTTGAGCAGCACAGACCTTCACCAGTTTCTCTATATCAAGCGAACGTGCAGTCTGTCATTCCACTGCTATTGCGGCAAGACCTCTTAGCAGCTCGTTGCTCATTGAATATATGAGATTTTACAGAAGCCACAGCTACATGCTTGCACAAAAATATTCTTAACCCAGTTGTTACATTTGGAAAAACGTCTTGAAAGTTTATTTCGAAGAGGTACTGAAGTACTTCTAAATATGTGTCCGCAGTTTGTGGAAGCAGAATTGATAACACCTGACGAGAGAATTTTCAATCAGTTGCGCAACTTCAGCGTCTAAAGTGGTGGACCCGGTTAGGTTTTTATTTTCGTTTTTTTTAACTTCCCATCGTTGTTTTATAACGGAATTAGCTTTGCTGCGGTTCGTCCACAGCCGACGATAGCCTGTTGTCTAACAATACAGATAAAATAAAACGATATCTAATTTGATGCAAATACACTCCTGGAAATTGAAATAAGAACACTGTGAATTCATTGTCCCAGGAAGGGGAAACTTTATTGACACATTCCTGGGGTCAGATACATCACATGATCACACTGACAGAACCACAGGCACATAGACACAGGCAACAGAGCATGCACAATGTCGGCACTAGTACAGTGTATATCCACCTTTCGCAGCAATGCAGGCTGCTATTCTCCCATGGAGACGATCGTAGAGATGCTGGATGTAGTCCTGTGGAACGGCTTGCCATGCCATTTCCACCTGGCACCTCAGTTGGACCAGCGTTCGTGCTGGACGTGCAGACCACGTGAGACGACGCTTCATCCAGTCCCAAACATGCTCAATCGGGGACAGATCCGGAGATCTTGCTGGCCAGGGTAGTTGACTTACACCTTCTAGAGCACGTTGGGTGGCACGGGATACATGCGGACGTGCATTGTCCTGTTGGAACAGCAAGTTTCCTTGCCGGTCTAGGAATGGTAGAACGATGGGTTCGATGACGGTTTGGATGTACCGTGCACTATTCAGTGTCCCCTCGACGATCACCAGTGGTGTACGGCCAGTGTAGGAGATCGCTCCCCACACCATGATGCCGGGTGTTGGCCCTGTGTGCCTCGGTCGTATGCAGTCCTGATTGTGGCGCTCACCTGCACGGCGCCAAACACGCATACGACCATCATTGGCACCAAGGCAGAAGCGACTCTCATCGCTGAAGACGACACGTCTCCATTCGTCCCTCCATTCACGCCTGTCGCGACACCACTGGAGGCGGGCTGCACGATGTTGGGGCGTGAGCGGAAGACGGCCTAACGGTGTGCGGGTCCGTAGCCCAGCTTCATGGAGACGGTTGCGAATGGTCCTCGCCGATACCCCAGGAGCAACAGTGTCCCTAATTTGCTGGGAAGTGGCGGTGCAGTCCCCTACGGCACTGCGTAGGATCCTACGGTCTTGGCGTGCATCCGTGCGTCGCTGCGGTTCGGTCCCAGGTCGACGGGCACGTGCACCTTCCGCCGACCACTGGCGACAACATCGATGTACTGTGGAGACCTCACGCCCCACGTGTTGAGCAATTCGGCGGTACGTCCACCCGGCCTCCCGCATGCCCACTATACGCCCTCGCTCAAAGTCCGTCAACTGCACATACGGTTCACGTCCACGCTGTCGCGGCATGCTACCAGTGTTAAAGACTGCGATGGAGCTCCGTATGCCACGGCAAACTGGCTGACACTGACGGCGGTGGTGCACAAATGCTGCGCAGCTGGCGCCATTCGACGGCCAACACCGCGGTTCCTGGTGTGTCCGCTGTGCCGTGGGTGTGATCATTGCTTGTACAGCCCTCTCGCAGTGTCCGGAGCAAGTATGGTCTGACACACCGGTTTTTCCATTTCCAGGAGTGTAGAATTTGCCCTTAATTAATCTTGAGGTCCAAAGAAGGAAAATACGAAAGAAAAGACGCAAAGATAGTAGTAATTTTCTGTTAGCAACGTTAGAAAATAACAATTCAGTGATACAGTTTAGATGTATTGCATCCATGGATGTAAGAAAAGAAGCCGATGATCGCCATCTTAACTAGCCCAAAACATTAGGTTCACCGCGTACATACCCCCCATAGTTCACCACGGTGACACTTCCCCGTGATGTCACTCTGACTGTGTCGTGTTACTACGAGGTGCATTCAAGTTCTAAGGCCTCCGATTTTTTTTTCTCCGGACTGGAAAGAGATAGAAACATGCGCATTGTTTTAAAATGAGGCCGCATTCATTGTCAATACGTCCCAGAGATGGCAGCACCGTACGGCAGATGGAATTTTACCACCAGCGGCGAGAATGAGAACTGTTTTAAATACTTAAAATGGCGACGTTTTCCTTACTTGAACAGCGTGCAATCATTCGTTTTCTGAATTTGCGTGAAGTGAAACCAATTGAAATTCATCGACAGTTGAAGGAGACATGTGGTGATGGAGTTATGGATGTGTCGAAAGTGCGTTCGTGGGTGCGACAGTTTAACGAAGGCAGAACATCGTGTGACAACAAACCGAAACAACCTCGGGCTCGCACAAGCCGGTCTGACGACATGATCAAGAAAGTGGAGAGAATTGTTTTGGGGGATCGCCAAATGACTGTTGAACAGATCGCCTCCAGAGTTGGCATTTCTGTGGGTTCTGTGCACACAATCCTGCATGACGATCTGAAAATGTGAAAAGTGTCATCCAGGTGGGTGCCACGAATGCTGACGGACGACCACATGGCTGCCCGTGTGGCATGTTGCCAAGCAATGTTGACGTGCAACGACAGCATGAATGGGACTTTCTTTTCATCAGTTGTGACAATGGATGAGACGTGGATGCCATTTTTCAATCCAGAAACAAAGCGCCAGTCAGCTCAATGGAAGCACACAGATTCACCGCCACCGCCACCAAAAAAATTTCGGGTAACCGCCAGTGCTGAAAAAATGATGGTGTCCATGTTCTGGGACAGCGAGGGCGTAATCCTTACCCATTGCGTTCCAAAGGGCACTACGGTAACAGGTGCATCTATGAAAATGTTTTGAAGAACAAATTCCTTCCTGCACTGCAACAAAAACGTCCGGGAAGGGCTGAAAGTGTGCTGTTTCACCAAGACAACGCACCCGCACATCGAGCAAACGTTACACAACAGTTTCTTCGTGATAACAACTTTGAAGTGATTCCTCATGCTCCCTACTCACCTGACCTGGCTCCTAGTGACTTTTGGCTTTTTCCAACAATGAAAGACACTCTCCGTGGCCGCACATTCACCAGCCGTGCTGCTATTGCCTCAGCGATTTTCCAGTGGTCAAAACAGACTCCTAAAGAAGCCTTCGCCGCTGCCATGGAATCATGGCGTCAGCGTTGTGAAAATGTGTACGTCTGCAGGGCGATTACGTCGAGAAGTAACGCCAGTTTCACCGATTTCGGATGAGTAGTTAATTAGAAAAAAATCAGAGGCCTTGGAACTTGAATGCACCTCGTAGAGCAAATACGCACTCAAGAACAGGAAAACCTTCCAAGCTGCCTTCCTGACACTATGTTATTCATGTAAGCTCTGTATTTTTTAGTATTTAAAACAACTGTCGCTCGCACATGTTTGGGCTGCGTAAAATGACGGCATGCCCCGCCCACTTTGGCTTCAAAATAACGTACACACGTAATTCCCAAGTGCCACCTCCCTTCTTGTTTTTACCTCCGTGATTGCATCCATGTAGGTAAAAAAAGAAGAGAGCTGTGAAGCCGATGACCGTCATCTTATGTAGCCCAAAACATTTGTCATTCACCACATTTATGCTTCCATGGTTCACCACGGTGATACTTCCCTGTGATGTCACTCTGACGTGCCCGTGTCCAGTTTCGACCAATAGGCATATCTATCGACTTTTTTGGTCGTATTCTAAATGGCATCTGGCGCTTTTATTGTGTGGATACGTAGTCGTTTTATCAAAAATGCCAGCTTGTGTCGTTTACGGATGTACTAATCGATCCGATCGTAATGTAAAGTTTAAAAAATCACATTTCATTCATAAGTGACGCAGTTCAAGCAATGTTTTCATTTGTATACATGAATTACGGTTGCGCTGTTTACTTTTATTCTTTCCTGTGTTTTTCGTTGCCTTAGTAACCGCAAATCTTCCACAGTCGTCTCGTCCCCGCACAACGCACGGCGACGTGACCGCCCTGATTGTTGGTGCAGCATGTCTTGCCTTCAATTAATTCCTACCGCCGATAATTATTCATTGTTTTCATTTCCACCCTCTTTAAATATAAAGAATTCTGGCTATAACAGCCAGAATTGTGTGTGTGACTTCTGCGCGTGTGATTGTATCAGCGTTTTTGTATTGTGTATTGTGTATTGAACCGGGGACCTAGCAACGACGGACGGGCTTCGTCCCGCCATAGCCCTCAGTGGTTCACAACCCCATAACAGGCCACAGCAGTCCACCTAACGCACCGACGCCCCACACCGAACCCACCAGGGTTAGTGTGCGATTCGGCTTCCAGTGGAGCCCTCCAGCTCCCCCCCCCCCTCCTCCCCCCCATCCGCGGGAACGACTCATACCAGATGTAACCCCAAATGTATGTGGGGTAGAGTAATTATGGTGTACGCGTACGTGGTACGTGGTTGCACAGCAATCGCCGACATAGTGCAACTGAGGCGGAATAAGGGGAACCAGCCAGCATTCGTCGAGGCAGAAGGAAAACAGCCTTAAAAACCATCCGCAGGCTGGCCGGCACACCAGACCTCGACAGTAATCCCCCTGCTCCTCAGTGTGTCAATAGCAGTCTATCCGCTTCACATTATTGTTACTCGCTCATGAAGTTTGTTGTAAATAGTTCACTGCGCTTTAACAGGAATAATGATGAAGAGAATTACAGTACCACAAGAAATAAATGAGTCATTACGCCACATTAAGAATGACTGTAACAAACAAAAGTTTTGATCTTTTACCCAGTGATACAAAATGCCTGACAGACAGCAAAATAAAATTTGAAATTAAACTGAAAACGCTTCTCTTTGGCAAGTCCTCCTATTCCACAGAAGACTATCTATTATTGCAATATGTAAGTGGTGATGGGTAGGAATTACTAACATCTGTCTGTCATGGGGGTATATTTTTTTTAAAATGATGCTAACGTAAAACGACTCATTTCACATCATTATGATTTATCGTGCAAATTATACATGGAACGTGAAAATAACTAACTACTGGTATATGACAAAACATGGTATCGTCTTACGTACCTTTAAAACCTCAAAATGGAATTCTAATGTAAAATGAAGCAGATGATCAAAGTAGACGTATATTTCAATTGTGATATGTTTGCTTATTACTGAAAAATTGACAGTTACTGGTGAGAAATATTCGGGGAAAAGAAGAAAATAGGCTACTGGTGGAAAGATAGGCCTATATATTACATCTATTATGTTAATATTACTAAAAAATGACTTACATACCTGTTAAAGAAAAATACTCATTTTACGGTATCTGACCGTTTAAGATCATTCCCTTAATCAAATTTATAGTATTGCTCAGTGCTGGAACATATTTAAAAAATTATATCGTTTTTTTTTACCCTGTAAACTGCTGTTATTGGTCACACTCTGAATGAGGCCTCATAGTTAAGATTTCAAAGTGGGAATATGCGTACACTACAGCGAAATTAATGCACTGACAATCCAACAAAACGAGAGCTCTATTCCGCACGTAGTTTTACCTCTATGCAGTTCTCTTTCTTTGACATTTCGATAATCGTTCACTTTCTTTACATGCACAAGACGCAATGGCACACCTTGCTTCTTTTCACATTGTCCATTATAATTATCCGGGCTGTTATGCCGTGGTCGGTTGATGAATTCTGTGTCAATTCCCACCGTTTCGTCCCCGTCTGCGGAACAGCCCGGATAATTATAATGGACATGACATTTCCGGCCGTGAAAGTCTACATTTTAGCATCTTTTCACATTGCACACGTCCACGGGCTAACAAAGAATTCACGTTGTGCCTATGAGTTAAAGCTGAAAATGTAACGAACAAGAAGCAGTACCAGTAAGCAAACAAGCATTGGTTTCGCAGTTCCAGGTTCATATCCATACAAGTGAATGTGCACTTTAAATGTGCACATTTTAGTATGGGTCACGAAATTCCGATGCTTTTGGAGTATCCTCTGATGTCTTGGTTTTTTTTCTTTTTTTTTTTTTTTAAATAATGTAAGATCTTTTAATGTTTCGCACCACTTCTTTCTCTTCTTAGTTATTCGAAATATATCAACAAAAAAGAGGCCACATGTGTCGTATCACTAGAGCAAATACGCATTAGAGAACAGAAAAAACGTTCGACATTTCCTTCCTAATACTATGTTATTAATGTAAGCACTGTAATTTTTTATTATTTAAAACAGTTGTTGCGTGCGCGCGACACAGATAATGAGCAAGAAGCAATCGTGAACAGTACGCTGCTAATTTTTTGGGCTATTTAAGATGGCGGCAGGCCCTGGCCTCTGGTTTTAAAACAGCGTGTAGCATAAGTCTATAGCGCCATCTCCGCTCCTTTTTAACCTCCATGATTGCGTCTATCTAGACTGTAATAACACAGTCTAATAAATACAGTTATGACACTCTCTGGTGCGAAAGTTGCTATCTTTTGACAGTTGGAGCGACACTGGCGCCCCAAGCAGTGAGAAAGCAGTTAAATGCGTCGTAAGGCCGGCCGGTGTGGCCGTGCGGTTCTAGGCGCTTCAGTCTGGAACCGCGTGACCGCTACGGTCGCAGGTTCGAATCCTGCCTCGGGCATGGATGTGTGTGTGATGTCCTTAGGTTAGTTAGGTTTAAGTAGTTCTAAGTTCTAGGGGACTGATGACCACAGATGTTAAGTCCCATAGTGCTCAGAGCCATTTGAACCATTTTTTGCGTCGTAAGGATAATGTTTGTTTTTAATTGTTTCCACTTAATTTGCGGAATATTGATTATATTTTTGCGTTCCGCGCGTTATTAAGTTACCAAGGAACATGGATCATGGTGAAATACATCTAAAAACATCCCAGTCACACTGATTCAGTAACATGAGCTACAACTCATTCAAGAAGAATTACTTTCGAATATGACCATATTTCAAGATTATTCCGCTAAAAGCAAGAGACTATAAACACATTTCATGCATGAGAAGAGTATATTCCTGCTGGTGGATGTTGTTATTATCATAGGCACTTTCCTCGACACTTTCTTACACTTCACTCAACGTCCTAAAAGATGAATATTTTTGTAAATATAATTACTTTTGCTTCAAAAGGGAATGTGTTGAAAATTCTTGCTGTTTGTGGCTCAGACTGTGGAACTGGTTTCTCCTATGTTGGAAAGACTTTTATTGCTTTTAACAATTTACTATCACGTCTGTGTGGTTTTCCCTTAAGTTAAAGTTGTAATGGCTTATTTGAAGGGCTTATTTCAGTAGTGGTACAAATCCATTACCTCCACTTTTCTGCTTGTAATGTTTCTGAAATTAATATTCCAAACAAACAGAAAGAAAGGTTCATCTCTAGCAAGAAGCCATGTGCTTGAATATTTCTGGTATCTCAACGGCAGATTTTTCAGCGCTCGTTTAACTTTAGGACTCTGTATCTCAAAATGAACAAAAATGGACTTGTACCACTATTGAAATAAGCCCTTCATTTAATACGTTGAATATTGTAAGTATTGCATTCCGTATAGGTCTCTCACGGCCATGTTCACTGATTTGACTGAATGTGTAGCGACAAAACTTTGCTTGTTGGATAGATAAACGACTTCTTTCTGTAAAAGGTCAGATCTTCTCGTGTTCACTAGCAATTTTCTGTTATTTAATTAAATCGACATTATTCAGTTATTGTCTGTGCGCTACAAGAGAATCGTAAACAAACTGTTCTGTAATGGGCCGTCTCTTATCTCCCAGGGTCCTTAGAAAACTAAATGTGGTGTAATTTTTTAGCTACTGTCGATTTTTATGGCACTACATACACAGCCTACTGTAAATGCTATGCTATAAATTAATACAAACCTGAATGTACGCATTCATCCGCTATCGTATTCAGAAATGCCGTTTGATGGGCGCTTGGGGCGCTGCTATCGCTGAGGGCAACAAAAACGAGATGGAGTGTCGCGCCTGTTATGTTAGACTGTGATAATAATCTCTTAAACACTATTTGATAGAAAGAAAAATTGTAGAAAATAATTATTTAGTATTTGAAAGTAATTTTCATAATAGGAAAAGAAATCAAGAAAAATATCTGTTTAAAATTAATAAATAATAACGAGAGAGCTAAAATTAATTCTGACTAGACGGTTAATTTGATCTTTTCTTGAAGATAGCAAAATTTATACGACAAAAGATAGAAGGTTTGCAGCTACTACGCATATTTCGATCAACTGTAAGTAAAATAAGCTTTGTTATCATAAGCTTTGCTATCGCTAGGTTGGCCCAAATATTGAACATTTTCACAGTAGAGACACAGGAGATAAAACTGTAGCAAGTGTTAATAAAAGTTGTTAATATTAAGTAACGCACGTCGGTCATGCAATAGAGCGTATCCATTAATGTTGCACTTCGTATGTTATCATTGAATTATTAGTTAAGAAGAAGAATTTACGCTTTAATGATACAGTAACTGAATTAAGTGTCAGTAAAACGTGAATTTCGAGTTAATGAATTTCAACATAGCTAGCTTAACAGACCAAGGTATTTACGTGTTAAGAGAAAACATCAAGTTATATTAATTTCTCAGAACTATTTTGCAAAAATACTGGAGAATTTGAATAATTTTATTTAGGTATTAATTGAAAGATATACTGTAGGTGTTACTAAACGTATAAAAAAGGATTTGTATTGGTTATTAGTACCCGAGACTGCACTGAAAGCCACGCGGGGTAGCCGGGCGATCAGGGGCACCTTGCCACGGTTCGCGCGGCTCGCCCCCTCGGAGGTTCGAGTTCTCCCTCCGTCATGGGTATGTGTGTTGTCCTTAGCGTAAGTTAGTTTAAGTTAGATTAAGTAGTGTGTAAGCCTAGGAACCGATGAACTCAGCAGTTTGGTCCCGTAAGAACTTACCACAATTTCCAAAATTGCTTCAGTGAAGGAAATTTTCGGTTTAATGTTAGTAATTCAAACACGTATAAGCAACATGTATCTGGATCTATGTATTTAGGTATACATCACTCATATGCCAAATTGTGTAAGGTTGCATGTACATACATAATTAAAACACCTATTCCAAAGAAGTAACATATGGTCGATACTAGCATAACTTGTACTCACCATTTTCGCACATATTCCAGATAGAGATATATACAGGCGGTGTTCAGTAGTTCTGACCGTGACCAGGATTTCTTTTTAGCCACAGTTCATGAAGTACGAGTGTATTGTGCGAGCTACCACCTTTTGAGACGGTATACAGAATTTTGACCGCTTCAGTAAGCTATAAATGGAAGTACAGCTGTTCTGATATTGTTAACATTGTCAGGAGTGTCCTTGGGGACGGATTACTTGTACAAATATCATTCATATTATTCTGCCAGAGTACAATGACTTCTCGCCTAAAAAGATCGCCATATGTTGTTACAGGAAAATGTATTTTTGAACTAGTTTCGGTTGATTGACCATTTCCTAGCAAACTGAAGTACAGCTACATTGTCGTTTACATCTACACTCTAGAAGCCGCCTTATGGTGCAGGGGGGAGAGTACTTTGGGACACAGTCACTCCCCCTTTCCTGTTCCATTCGCCAATGGTATGGGGGAAGAACGATTGTTGGTAAGCCTCTATGTGATCTCAGATGACAATAATTTTGATGAATGGTCTTTTCGCTGATTATACATTCACTACCGGTCAAAAGTTTTCGACAACTTACCACAACTATATTTTGTGGTTAAAACAGGGATTTTGTTGTGAATATTCCATCACATCCCCGTTATGACAATGAAACAGATGTAAGCATGTAAAGACTAAGCGCTTTGTTGTCCACTTGACTCGTTTGATTAGAGGGGCGTTGATGATTATCCACATCGACACTGGCGCACCTTTAACTAAGACGGTAATAGGCCTCATTCCATCGGCTGTCCCTGTAGCAATCACTTCACATTAGTTTGTAGTACATAGTGTGCATCTAGCAGTGTGTTTGTATTCCTGACCAAGTTCATACCGTATTACCTCCTAACGGGATGGAAACAGGAGAATGGAATTGAAAAACGTGCTGCAATTGTGGCTCTGCAGCTCGAAGGCTATTCTAGTAAGAGCGCAGTAACAAAAGTTGGCGTAGCTATTTTTTTTAAACATCAGTGTTGTAACTGGTTTTATCCAGCCCACCACGAATTCTACTCACGTGCCAACCTCTTCATCTCAGAGTAGCACCTGCAACCTATATCCTTAATTATTTGCTGGATATATTCCAATCTCTGTTTTCCTCTACAGTTTTCGCCCTCTACAGTTCCTCTATTACCATGGAGGTTACTCCACTGTGTCTTAACAGATGTCACACCATCCTGTCCCTCCTCCTTGTCAGTGTTTTCCATACACTCCTTTCACTCCTTTCCTCATTCCTTACCTTATCACTCCACTTAACTTCCAACATTCTTCTGTAGCACCACACCTCAAATACTTCGATTCTCTCCTTTTCCGGTTTTCCCAAAGTTTTTGTTTCACTACCGTACAATGCTGTGCTCCAAACGCACATCATCATAAATTTCTTCCTCAAATTAAGACTTTTGGCTCATGTTTGATACTAGTAATTTCTCTCGGCCAAGAATGCCCTTCTAGCCAAGTACTAGTTTGCTTTTTATGTCCTCCTTGGTGGCTTCGTCTTGGGTTATTTTGCTGCCAAGTTAGCAGAATTATTTAATTTCATCTACTTCGTCATCACTAATTCTGATATTAAGTTTCTCGCTGTTCTCATTTCTGCTACATCTCATTACTTTCGTCTTTCTCCGATTTACTCTCAATCCGCATTGGGTACTCATTAGACTGTTCATTCCATTCAACAAATCCTACAATTCTTCATCATTTTCATTGAGGGCAGCAATGTCATCAGCGAATCTTAACATTGACATCCTTCCACCTTGAATTTTAATCGCAGTTTTCAACCACCCTTTTCTTTCAGTTATTGCTTCTTCAGTGCATAAATTGTACAGTAGGGGCGAAAGACTACATCCCCGTCTTTCACCCTTTTTGACCCGAGCACCTCGTTCTTGGTCTTCCAGTCTTATTGTTCCTTCTTAGTTCTTGTACATAATGTATATTACCTGTCTTTCCCTGTAGCTCACTCCTATTTGTAATGCAATCCATGTCGAGGAATGCTACGAACATGTCTTTACTTTTTTCTTTAGTCTTGCTTCCATTATAAAGCGCAACGTCCTAAAGCCAAGCTGATCATCTAACAGATCCTCAATTTTCATTTCCATTCTTATGTATATTATTGGATTCATGATTTGTTATGTTAATTGTGCGATAATTCTCGCACCTGTTAGCTCTTACTGTCTTCGGAATTGTGTATGATGTTTTTCCAAAAGTCTGGTGGTACGTCACCAGTCTTATACACTCTGCTCACCAACGTGAATAGTAATTTCATTGCCACTTCTCCCAGTTATTTTAGAAATTCCGATGGAGTGCTATTCATCCGCTCTGCCTTATTTGACCTCAAGTCTTCCAAAGCTGTTTTAGATTTTGATATACTGCACCCCTATCTCTTCCCTGTTGACGCCTGTTTTTTTCTTCTATTACCTAATCAGACAAGTTCTCCCCCGCGTAGAGGCCGTCAGTGTAATCTTTCCACCTATCTGCTTTCTCCTCTGTATTTAACAGTGGTATACCCATTGCATTCTTAATGTTATATCCTTTGCTTTTAATTTCATCAAAGGTTGTTTTGATTTTCTGTATGCCGAGTAAGTCCTGCTGACAATCATTTCTTTTTCGATTTCTTCACTTCTTTCCTGCAGCCATTTCTCCTTAGCTTCCATACAGATTCTATTTCTTTCAGTCATTTGCAACTCAGTGGCTGTTTATTATTTCTTGACGAAGATTCCTAAATGACTTGTATTTCTATACTCCTGAATTTCCCTGAACGTTTTTATTCTTCCTTCTTTCTTCGAACAACTGAAATAGTTCTTCTGTTACCTATCGCTTCTTCGCAGTTAACTTCCTTGTACCTATTGTGGTGTGGGGTTGGTCTGTTATTCTGCGCAACGGATTAATCTGAGATGTACCCTTTACCTTGTGGCTCCTGCAAGATGTAATTTCCACCCCCACACTACTACAGAAGTAAGACAAACGCACCTAACATTCTAAAGAGAAATGCCTGAAAAACTTTCAGCAATAAATATCTTCTGGAGCCGTCCGCTGTAAGGAAATGACACAAAAATTCACAAAATTTCTTACGTAAGTAGTGGGATACTTGGGTACTGGAGTAGTGCTAGTTAGTGTAAGAAAAACATGAAACTAACGAAAGTTATTATTTATTTTCAAAAAATTCTGAGAAATCACAATGGCACTTTTAGTTATGAATTGAACAAGTTATATCCTGGCTCTTTTCGGAATGTGAAGTTACCTCTCAAGGATAGGATTCGCTAATGAAATTTCAATACAAAGTTTAAGATGGTTGTTGACTTGGCAGAATGGCTGAGAGGCGCGCCTACTCAACTTCAATAATTATCCTTTAGAATGTTGATAGGTACGGTCGAGGCTGTCGCTTGTGAAATTCAGTGAAGTGTACTGTTGTGGAGGAAATATGGGGCTCGCAATAGCTGTAGTGCACAATACCGTAAGCTGCGATGCCTGCTGTCTGCGCCGCTCGCTGCTGACAAATAAGATAACTCTCGTTCAATCTGGATTGACCTTCGCCAATCAAACTCTCCCTGTGCCTTGATGAAGTCAAAGATTCCTATTCACCCCCAGTCTAACTATTGGCGTGGTACACCGGTCAGATAACCAGTCCACCGCGATGCCACTTAAAATTCGCTCGCAGGCATTTAACTATAACTCTGTCCGTTCACACTGCACAATAAGTGTGTCGGCCAACACAGTGAATAACGCTTAATCGCAAGGACTCAGTATAGAGTAGCACTTCGATTCGCTCTCGACAGAGGTGCTTTCCCAGTGAAGTACTGAGGAGAGACTTGTTCTTCGCTCCAAGAGCGACAACGGATCGGCGCCTCTCCACGCCAGACATGAAGGGGTATATCTTTTGGTCTCTTTCATTATTCCTTCAGCTCAAGGTGTCAGAAATATCGTCTGCCAATCAGCATTGCTCTTCTAAAACGGGAGAATGACGTTTCGTTTAAGGCGACCAATCCAGAAACCTGTAGCATTGGCGTTTGGCGTTTGCTGTCTCCCTGTGAAAATCTGTGAAACTGCGTGCTATGTGTAAAGAATGTGTAGGCTGGCCACTCCCACACAAGGTAGCGGAATTTGCTTTTAAGCCGAACAGGGGGTTGTTCCCCCTTTTACTCAGGCCCACATTGTCCGCTACATGGGCAGTCACCGGCCGACATAGGCTGGGTCGTCCTCTGAAGGGACCAGCGTCCCGTTGTGCGGTTTCTCTCGCAAACTAAAATCTTCTGAGACCGTCGTGTCTGGAATGTATATGTGTACGCCAGCCTCGAGTATTTCAACCACGGTGCGCTTAGTGGTTAATTGCATATCGTTTACATGAATTCATACAACATTGACTTTATCTTATCGAGTTTGGTTTCGAATGAAGCGTCTTGATGTGCGGAATATGATTGTGAGGGCGGAATATGTAAGCAATGAAGGTCAGGAGACCACGACGTCTTACACTATGTTTTTCTTTTTTTAGAAATCTCCATTCCTCTTCATCTGAACTGCCTAGTGAGCTATTCATTATCGCAGTATCTGCAGCCTCAGAGAACTTCAAGCGGATCTCTTAATTCTCCAGTACTTCTGTATCCCACTGTTTTGTGCATCGATTCTTCCAGACTACTTTCTTAAACATCAGCTTACTCTACAGATGCGTTTATATTTCATTGGTTCAAGCAAACTGGTACCAGCGTAAGTGTTTCGGTATCTGGAAGACCCCGAGCAACATCATACAGGGAACATCAGTTCGTATGTGTGCAAAGTAAACCGTCAGTGGACTCGTACTGCACCTGAAATTCGAGAGGTAGTAAATAGTATGCGTGCAGCTCCAATGTCCGCCTCAGCAGTGCAGCAGGTTCTTCGTGTACAAGGTTTAAAGGAGTGCATAGAGACTAGAATGCCTTTATTAAGCAAACAAAGTAATGTGACAAGATTGCAATAGGCTTAGCAATATAACAACTGGAGTGTGCTATGTGTCCAAAGTGTTATTCCGACGAATCTAAGTCTGAGGTATCTTGAAGCCATATTCGAATATTTGTTCATGGACTCCATGGAGAAAGTGTGAAGAGTCAGTGTGTACACCAACGGTGTAGCATGGTGGAGGGTCGTTCATGGTACGAGGCTGTTTTGCTGGTGATCTAGTGAGAATCAGTGGAACATTAAGGAAGGTATGATGTCACAGGAGACTCCATTTGGCAAGAGACGTATTGGACGTGAGTTTGTTCTGCAGCAGTATAGTGATCCCAAACATGCATCTAATGGTGCGTCAATAAAAGAGAGAATTCTGGGGAACTGAAGAAGTCAGTCATCTGACTAAAATACCATTGCACTCTTATATGATGAACTTGACAGGGAGGTCAGAAAACTGAGGTCATCTGGTGTTGATCAATAGAATAAATTAGAGACGTATTGGACTGCAGTATCTGCAAAAACACTACAAAATCTTTCCTCAGAATGCCAGGAGTTTGTGCAGCTTTTCTGAGGGATAAGCGTGGATACTTCGAAGAGGCTAAAATCTTTTGCGTTATTGTACTGTACTTCGTGACTGAGAGAGAAAGTATTTATTTTGTTGACCTGTTTGGTTTAGACGATGCGTTTGTAGATTTTAGTTTTTATCATGGCTGATCGAAAACTTTTGACCGGCAGTGTATCAGACAGCAGCACATCGGTTGACGCTTTTTAGAAACGTATACTCTTGGAATTTTAACAGCAAACCACATCTTGGCGCACATCTAACCTGCAGTGTCTTCCACTTAAGATGGCTGATCATCTCCATGACATTTTCGCGATTACTGAACAAACCTATGAAGAAACACGCTGCTCTTCTTTGGCTGTTCACCATTTTCTCTAAGAATTATATCTCGTGCGGATCCCAGACTTAGTTGCAATAATAAAGTATTGACTGAACAAGGGTTCTGTAAGCTGCTTTGTTGCGGCTAGAAGCAATTTTCTAATGGTTTTCCCACTGATGCAATAAGCTTGCATCTGCCTTACCCGAGTTTAGTTTTATATAATCGTTCCATTTTAAATCGCTCCGTGCGCATACTCCCACACACTTGATGGCTCTGATTACTAGCAGTGACTGTTCAGTAATCATACAAAAAGGGGTATTTCCGCCTACTTATGTCCAGTACGTTGCATTTTGTTCATCTCCGCAGCTCAGTGTTTAGCGTGTCTGGGGGACTCATGTTCGATTCCCGGCACCGCCAGAAATGCTTCCTCACTGGGAGGACTGGTATGGCGCGCAGTGCTAACTGAGGAGCTGCTTGAGTGAGAAATAGCGGTTCCAACCTTAAGAAAGCCGACAACGGTCGGGAGAGCGGTGTGCTGACTATGGATGGGAAAAACCGAAAATTAAAACCGATATCGGTATTTTAGTTCTAAATAACCGGTATTTTTTGGTATCTGTTTGGTCTTGGTTTTTAAATAAGACCTAAAAAAAACAAGTAATATTATTTTGCAAAATTTCCATTGCTTTGAAGTATTGGGTTATTATAGAAACTGGGAAAAGCGATCTGCGCTGTTTTCATAACAACGCCTACAGTTAGAAACCAGCAACTAACACATGACTTAAGAGTCGTACTGCAGTGCAGAGACAATAATGCACCTGTTGCCCTGTAGCGTGGCCTTTATATGGCACACATGTACGTAAATTGTGCAAGCCTTACGCCTACCGGGCGTATACGGTTGTTTCCCGCTGTCGTCCTCCGACATCAGTTATATTCCAGAATGATACCATCCCTCGTTTGGAAGTACTTTACGAACTGCGGAATCAACGAACAGCAATGCTGCATTTGCTTTAAAACATTAAAAACGGGAGGAAGCACAAGAAACTTGCGACGTCATGTAAGGGGAAAACATGAGCGACATACCTTGCAGGAGAAGATAAATTTGATTAACATACCTATAATTTTATTCACTTGCTATAAATTTACCATAATAGCTGAACTCTTGTGCTTGCTTCAGAGTGAAGGGCCAACAGCCGGCAGGAGTGGCCGAGCGGTTCTAGGCGCTACAGTCTGGAACAGCGCGACCGCTATGGTCGCAGGTTCGAATCCTGCCTCGGGCATGGATGTGCGTAATGTCCTTAGTTTAGTTAGGTTTAAGTAGTTCTAAGTTCTAGGGGATTGATGACCTCAGAAGTTCAGTCCCATAGTGCTCAGAGCCATTTCAACCATTTCTTTTTGAAGGGCCACCAGCATTGCCGCAATGGTAACACCGGTTCCCGTCAGATCTCTGAAGTTAAGCACCTTTGGGCTTGGCTAGCACTTGAAAGGGTCACTATCCATGTCTGCCTAGTACTGTTGGCAAGCGGGGAGCACTCAGCTAAAAAAAAATAAAAATAAATTGCTCTGAGCACTATGGGACTTAACTTCTGAGGTCTTCTGTCCCCTAGAACTTAGAACTACTTAAACCTAACTAACCTAAGGACATCACACACATCCATGGCCGAGGCAGGATTCGAACCTGCGACCGTAGCAGTCGGTGCACTCAGCTGTGGTCAGGCCAGTTGAGGAACTACTTGCAGAGAAATAGTGTCTGGCCACGAAAACTGACAACGGCCGGGAAAGCGGTATGCTGACCACATGACCCTCCGTATTCGCATCCAGTGACGCCTAAGGGCTGAGGATAACATGGCGGCGGTCGGTAACATTGGGCTTTCCAAGGCCTGTTCAGCCGGTGTTCATTTGTTTGTTCAGAGTGAAGGGTGAATAGTTGATACCATCCAAAAGTGAAGGTGCAACCAAATCATCAACTTGTGAGCTGTCGCTCCCTCTGTCACCGCAACTGTCTCCTTCACTTTCATATTTGCTGGAGACAATGAGACACATTTCTGCCACAGACTTAATCGCTATCGATGGAGATCTTATACTCTTTCACCTTCATTGGAATGTTTCTGTCTTTGTTCCAACGCTTATTACTGGATACAATAGAAACAAAAAAAAAGTTATTTCCTTAACTGGTTATTTTGGGCAGTTTTTACAGTCGCATTAAACTGAAGACGAAAAGAACCAGTGTAACTAAAAACCAATAGTTTCAGTGATAACCGCCATCCTTAGCTGATGACCCGACGCCCCTCCATACTGCATCCAGCGACGCCATCGGCATAGGATAACTTGGCGGTCAGTCGGTGCCGATTGGCCCATCAGTGTCAGAACGTGGAGCTAGGTTAGCTTACGTTACATCTACAGAGGGGTCAAAAAAATGTATCCACTGTTTAAAAGTCCATAATTGACGGAGTTGTCTCAGCTTTGGTAGTGTAATAATTTGTAGTTCCGACAATCGCCACACAAACGTTTTATTGCGTTGTTTTGTTTTGTCAGATGACAGTCGCCAGATAGTCAGCGTTTTCTTCTTATTTGTACCTAGTTCCTCGAGTAAACATGGCTGGCAGAAGGCTTACATTCGATGAAAGGAAGTCTGTTTTGAAGTAGTATTTTAAGTACGAAAACATTAATGAGGTTCAACGACAATGACGATCTGAGTATCAAACAGAGCCACCTACACCTTTAACGATTCGTCGCATTCGAGACAAATTTGAAGCCGAAGGCTGTGTTAAAGATGTACACAAACAACGATCTGGGCGACCTGTAACAGTAACAAGTCCAGCTAACTCCCGTCGTGTGTTACAACAATTCACTCGCTCACCACAGAAGCCTGTGAGACAGTGTGCTCGTGAAACTGGAGTGAGTCGCTCAAGTGCTCGGCGAATTCTGAAGACAGCAAAGTGGAAGTGCTACATCCCACGATTGCTACACCCAATGAACGAGGACGACCCAGATCATAGAATGGAGTACCGCGAGTGGTTTACTAACATGATACGCAACGATGAAGAGTTTGCAGAGATGATTGTGTGGCCTAATGATGCACAGTTCAAAGTCGATGGTACAGTAAATCGCCACAATTGCATCTACTGGGCCGCCGAAAATCCGAACGTCCATGTAGACAAAGCCGTGAATTTGCCAGGAGCAAATGTGTGGTGTGGGTTGTCTTACCGGGACTTGATTGGACCATTCGTCTTTAACGGCACAGTTACCGGTGAGGTGTACCTTCAGAATCTTCAGACAACCATTTTACCTGCCATCCGAGACTTGTATGGAGACGGAAGAGTTTACTTTCAACAAGATGGTGCCCCAGCCCACTACCAAAATCGTGTTAGGGCGTATCTCGAGGAAAATCTACCAGGAAAATGGATAGGCCCTAGAGGTGCTGTGGAGTATCCACCACGTTCTCCAGACCTAACTCCTGTGGTCTTTTACCTGTGGGGAACACTAAAGGACGTCGTTTATCGACAAAAGCCACGCACATTGGATGAGCTTCGAGAATCCATCATACACTCATGTGCAAATATCCAACTGAACTCGTTCCAGTCAGTAGTTCGTGCTGCAGTTCGGCGGCATCGTTTGTGTGTGGATGTTAATGGTGATCATTTCGAACACCTAAGTTGAATTTTAAGCTATACTTTCACCAAAAATGGGAAAACTCCGTCAATTAGTTTGCAAGTTATGGACTTTAAACAGTGGATACATTTTTTTGGATCCCTCTGTATGTTGAGGAGCAACTGCCAATCCCTGCACCAAATGTCGATCTTGTGCAGGTACTCCTGCATTACGCTACAGCGTTCTATCTTTTCGAGTTCTCCTTATGTAACAACATCATCTGCGAACATCCTTAAAGAGTTTTCGGTGTTATTCACTAGGTCACTGAAATATATTGTGAACAGTAATGACAAAAATTTCAGTCAATGCATTTATATTTTTACATTGGTCGGTTTCCAAATTTCTCGGCTGATTTTTGGAGAACGGTGTAGCATGAAATTCTAGATAATCGCAAGCTTCGTTTAGAACATAACACTTTTCAGCTTCTTGCCGATGTGGAAAAAATGTCGGTTTTCCCGAACGCATGCGCAAATTATTGAATGAAGCAACAAAATCCACATTTACTCGCTCGCACAAATAGCCAGTCTGTTGACCTGTCTTCACAGTCGTAGTGCTATGAAATTCTGATAATGCTGAGTGCACATTGTGATTTTAATGTGTGTTAGTTATGATGTTAAAGTTTTCAGAGGTTTTTGCCATTATAGTTCTTAAATCACTTGCATGACGCATGTTCTTCCCAAATTTTCGGACAAAAGCTTTTGCCGGCCGGTGTGGCCGTGCGGTTAAAGGCGCTTCAGTCTGTAACCGCGTGACCGCTACGGTCGCAGGTTCGAATCCTGCCTCGGGCATGGATGTGTGTGATGTCCTTAGGTTAGTTAGGTTTAATTAGTTCTAAGTTCTAGGCGACTGATGACCTCAGAAGTTAAGTCGCATACTGCACAGAGCCATTTGAACCATTTGAACAAAAGCTTTTCAAATGCTGTATTTCCCTTAATCCAATTTTTTTTAAATTATGCTAAAACGATGTGCTAAGCACTGACGTAAATAAGTTCTCACGTTCACTATTACATTCAAATATTTTATATATTTCAATATTATTATTATTATCGTAGACATATGTGCACGTTAAAATAGGGGTGAAGGCAAGGTATTTTTTTCGGAGTGGGTCGAGAAGGTAACAAAATATGATTCCCCCCAACCTCCCCTAAAACAACTGAATCCTGGAAGCGCGCATGGGTAATGGACCTTCAGCACTTCTTTGGGGTACACCCGAAGTTACTTTTACATCTCAAGGTTTCTCTCTTAAGAAGACATTTTCCAGGAGTTCTTCAATCTAATCACAAAGTTGGTCTGATATTCCGAATGTTCGTATTTTGTTCACTAGATAACTGCAGAAAAGCTGAAAATCTCATGTAGCACAATAATTGGGTGCTAAATAAAATTAAGCTCTACAGTTCTATTACTGTTACAAATACCCACAGCCGTAATTGCAATAAGGAGCACACAGAATTTGACAACATATAAGTCTCTGAAAAAGTCTGTATGTAAATATGAAATGAGATCGGTTGGACCTTTGGAGGAGATCTGTGACCTTTGTATCGGATTAGATTATGTAAGTCGATGACTTGGTCACAAGCTTTTTTTAAATTGATTACCGTTTTCGACTCTGCAGTCATCATCAAACGCTTATATGTTGCTCGAAAGCATGTGACCAAGAAACTGACGTATATAATCTAATCCGTATGTAAACGGTTGTTGTTTTTGAATGTTTGTGATTCGATAATTATTTCTGTACTACTTTTTTGCATTTCGTACATAATTAATTATGTTTCATAAGTTTGGCAGAAACTAGATTAACTTAGAACAACACCATGTGGAGGTTTCTGAGGCAACATGTTATCCTCGTTCGTTGTACTACGTGCCATGCTTCCCTTAAACCTGGTGACACGATGGATGCCTGATTTGGATTGGATGTCTCCAACGTAGATACTTCGTCCGTCTCCGTCGGCTTCTTTAAACTGAATAAATGCTAATTCTGAGCACCCACGAGAGATGCGGCAAATGCTGTGTACATTTCTGGGAGGTCTTCCAATTATTGCCAAAATTTCTAGGTAGGAATCGGTGGTTGCAATCAAAACCATGGTTTTAACCAGCCATGAACGAAACATTGCCTATTTAGGAGTTGTTTTAGTCTTATTATACTTTTCTTCAATGTAATTATTATTTTTAGCTCCTCTTTTCTGTTTAATACTTTCCTGTATTACTGAACTCATTTTTTTCCCTTTTTATTTACAACTGCAGACCTGCTAACGCCCAAGTCATCCTGCGACCTAACAAAACAACATCTCTTTAGCTCACAGTTACCAACAGTTCTCCTGGAGAATCCTTGACAGAACCATAATGACACGTATTTTCGTCGTCCAGTTTTACATCTTATGCTGCAGTTTATAGCAATACATTTATTTACTGTGTATATAAAATCACATTCCAAGGTAGTGTTGTACTCCAGGAGTTTCCGTCTTCTGCACAGTGTCTTCCGTAATTTTAGATTAATCGGAGTCACCTTCTTGTTGGTTTTGTCTGTGATATTCCTACAATTCACTTTTAGTAGCTCATTCACACTAGGTTCTGTCTAGTTTATTACTATGTTTCAGTAGTTGCTTTCCTTTCTTAATATCTTAGAAGATTTATGATTTGTGCTGAATTGCTTTTCGAATGTTAGAGGAACAGACAGCAAGGAGCATTTAAAAAATGAGGCAGCCTGATGGCAGCAGGCTCGTTTCAGTGGAGAGAGCGTGTTGCAAAAATGCCAAAAGCTCTGAACTGCTCGACATCCAAAGAAATACCTGTCATGCCACGATTACATGACATATATAAGTCTTTGGACTGCTTTTTAGCGTGGAAGCTACAAACATTCTTCAGAAGATAAATACAGCCTTCTGGAAGTTCACATGCAATACTAATTCTTCCTACGATCTCCATATGAATGATACAGCAAGAACAATTAGTGCAGGGCCTAATGAAAAGAACCCCTTTCCAACCATGTTAACAGCTTTTTGCACAGAGGGCAGGTATATAGAGGCAAAAAATTTTCTGCAGTCTGCATTGTTGTGTAATCATTTTATTTATACATGTGCTCGTTTTGGTGCCAGCAGTAATTGTGCAGCTCCCACTCGTTTCACTTTCCTTCCGTTTACGCTACATACACGTGTTGTATGTGACGACTTTGATTAAATGGCGTAGTACCAGTATGTACACGAAACAGTTGGTGCTAATAATAAAAGCGTTCAGCGAATTTTTTGCTGGAATGTAACCTGCACTTGAGTAGTGAGTGGGTTTTACCTGTTCATTGAATATAGGGGCGATTACTAACTAGTGCGAATGCCGTGGGCATATGGGGCAACAATCCATTTTGTCAACTTTTTGAAAAAAATTCTCTCGTGATGTGGGTTGCCTACATGCAGGGGTAGGACTGCAGTGGGAGGATGACGTCATCAGTGACAGAGGGTGCTCCTTACCAATGCTGAGTGGCAGGTAGAGATCCTGTCAAAGAGTGTGCTGCCGACTTTGTAGAAAACAATCCATTAATTATCTAAGTTACCTACAAGTAGGGGCAGCACAGACTCATGAGATCATCAATGACCTTTCACCTCAACTGCCTGACATCATGATGCCCTTCCCCTTCCCCTCTCCCTCCATCTCCTCCAGTCACAGCCATTAAAAAGAAGCATCCAATCATAGTCCAGTATTTTAACTGCTATTAAAACAAAAGAGGTCAATCAGTATTTAGACATCAATTTGAAAAGTATCTGAATGAGCCGTATTATTTATCAGAAATAGGAAAAAGATGTTTATATCGAACACTATATGTAAAATCCAGCTTCGTCAGTAAATTTCATCACATGTGTGCATACACAGTGTCAAAAATATGTAAGCACACGCACCACACAGCAACAAAAGGTTCGTAAAGGCTGTAACTAACAGTATGCCCACATCAAAAATACATAAGCACCTAAAATTCTGCCTCATCAGTAAATTTCATCTCCCCCCCCCCCCCCCCGCTCTCTCTCTCTCTCTCTCTCTCTCTCTCTATCTATCTATCTATCTCTCTCTCTCTCACTCTCTCTCTCTCTCTCTCTCCCAAACACACACACACTTACATGTCTAAACTGTCTGTAATATTTATCAAAATACATAAGGATATTGCACTTCTATCTTATGTCTTAACTTAATCATAGCTAACACTTGGTTCAAAAATCATGGAAGAAGTTGTATACATGGAAGAAGCCTGGAGATACTGGAACGACTCAGATAGATTATATAACGGTAAGACAGAGGTCCAGGAACCACGTTTTAAATTGTAAGACATTTCCAGAGGCAGATGTGGACTCTGACCACAATCTATTGGTTATGAACTGTAGATTAAAACTAAAGAAACTGCAAAAAGGTGGGGATTTAAGGACATGGGACCTGGATAAACTGACTACACCAGAGGTTGTACAGAGTTTCAGGGACAGCATAAGGGAACAATTGACAGGAATGGGGGAAAGAAATACAGTAGAAGAATAATGGGTAGCTTTGAGGAATGAAATAGTGAAGGCAGCAGAGGATCAAGTAGAGGGCTAGTTGAAATCCTTGGGTAACAGAAGAGATACTGAATTTAAGTGATGAAAGGAGAAAATACAAAAATGCAGTAAGTGAAGCAGGCAAAAAGGAATACAAACGTCTCAAAAATGAGATCGACAGGAAGTGCAAAATGGCTAAGCAGGGATGGCTAGAGGACAAATGTAAGGATGTAGAGGCTTATCTCACGAGGGGTCAGATAGATACTGCCTACAGGAAAATTAAAGAGACCTTTGGAGAAAAGAGAACCACTTGCATGAATATCAAGAGCTCAGATGGAAACCCAGTTCTAAGCAAAGAAGGGAAAGCAGAAAGGTGGAAGGACTATATAGAGGGTCTATGCAGGGGCGATGTTCTTGAGGACAATATTATGGAAATG
The DNA here is from genome assembly GCF_021461395.2 of Schistocerca americana. Lineage (NCBI taxonomy): Eukaryota > Metazoa > Arthropoda > Insecta > Orthoptera > Acrididae > Schistocerca > Schistocerca americana. The sequence continues at coordinate 210,727,435 of NC_060124.1, read as the reverse complement.
GAAGAGGACGTAGATGAAGATGAAATGGGAGATATGATACCGTGTGAAGAGTTTGACAGAGCACTGAAAGACCTAAGTCGAAACACGGCCCCGGGAGTAGACAACATTCCATTAGAACTACTGACAGCCTTGGGAGAGCCAGGCCTAACAAAACTCTACCATCTAGTGAGCAAGATGTATGAGACAGGCGAAACACCCTCAGACTTCAAGAAGAATGTACATAATAATTCCAATCCCAAAGACAGCAGGTGTTGACAGATATGAAAATTACCCAACTATCAGTTTAATAAGTCACGGCTGCAAAATACTAACACGAATTCTTTACAGACGAATGGAAAAACTAGTAGTAGTCGACCTCGGGGAAGATCAGTTTGGATTCCGTAGAAATATTGGAACACGTGAGGCAATACTGACCCTACGACTTATCTTAGAAGCTAGATTAAGGAAAGGCAAACTTAAGTTTCTAGCATTTGTAGACTTAGAGAAGGCATTTGACAATGTTGACTGGAATACTCTCTTTCAAATTCTGAAATACAGGGAGCGAAAGGCTTTTTACAATTTGTACAGAAACCAGATGGCAGTTATAAGGGTCGAGGGGCATGAAAGGGAAGCAGTGGTTGGGAAGGGAGTGAGACAGGGTTGTAGCCTACCCCTGATGTTATTCAATCTGTATATTGAGCAAGCAGTAAAAGAAATAAAAGAAAAATTCAGAGTAGGAATTAAAATCCATGGAGAAGAAATAAAAACTTTGAGGTTCACCAATGACATTGTAATTCTGTCGCAGACAGCAAAGGACGTGGAAGAGCAGTTGAACGGAATGGACAGTGTCATGAAAGGAGGATATAAGATGAACATCAACAAAAGCAAGATGAGAATAATGGAATATAGTCGAATTAAATCAGGTGATGGTGAGGGAATTAGGTTAAGTAATGAGACACTTAAAGTAGTAAATATGTTTTGCTATTTGGGGAGCAAAATAACTGATGATGGTTGAAGTAGAGAGGATATAAAATGTAGACTGGCAATGGCAAAGAAAGCGTTTCTGAAGAAGAGAAATTTGTTAACATCCAGTATAGATTTAAGTGTCAGAAAGTCGTTTCTGAAAGTATTTGTATGGAGTGTAGCCATGTATGAAAGTGAAACGTGGACAATAAATGGATTGGACAAGAAGAGAATAGAAGCTTTCGAAATGTGGTGCTACGGAAGAATGCTGAAGATTAGATGGGTAGATCACATAACTAATAAGGAGGTACTGAATAGAACTGGAGAGAAGAGAAATTTGTGGCACAACTTGACTAGAAGTAGGGATGGGTTGGTAGGGCATACTCAGAAGCATCAAGGGATCACCAATTTAGTATTGGAGGGCAGCGTGGAGGGTAAAAATCGTAGAGGGAGATAAGAGATGAATATACATAACAGATTCAGAAGGATGTAGGTTGCAGTAGGCACTGGGAGATGAAGAAGCTTGCACAGGGTAGAGTAGCATGGAGAGCTGCATCAAACCAGTCTCTGGACTGAAGACCAAAACAACAACAACTTATGTCTACTTGAGATGGAGTCAGTGTACTTGCGCTACAAAGCTCATGGGGGCTCAGTTTGAAGCGGGACTCATCACTGAAGACAATTTTACTCCAGTCAATCAGATTCCAGGCCGAATACGTGTCTGGAGACCCCTCAGACAGCAGTGGGATACCGACCTTACTGTCGCTCCCCATACGGACTGACAACCAGTTGTCTTGATCTGGGGTGCCATTTCATTTCATAGCAGGACGCCTTAGGTGGCTCCCATGTTGTGAGTTCACGGGTTGGCGACCATGGGGCCCTGAGCCGAGAATGACATTACCTCCACTTATTGGTTTCAAACTCGTTTCTGTCGGCAACTCTTGGCCAGCTCTTGGTGTTTCCGACCCCAACAGTATTAACTTCTGAGGCCCGAGGATGTCTTTTTATTCCTGTCCTTAACTCGGACCTTCAAAGCTGCTGCCTTGTAGAATAGCGTGCTGTATCACCAAAGGTGAAAGGAAGAAAACCATAAAAGAAAAATCAGCGTATCCTGCTGCCTTGCACGATCTAAGGTAGACGAGCACAAAAGGCTAGAAGGTACCAGAACTCCAAAGTAAAGACTGGTGGGGCAGATTGGGTACCAAAACTGTGGCAAAAGCAGCGGGCCTAGGTTAAGGAAAATCTTGAAAGCAAACCCACCGGTAGCCAGGGCAGCAACTTAAGGGAGGTGTAATTTCTCTGCTCAGAGTACCGGTACTGTGCCTCGGAGAGGAAGGACTACAAAACATGACGGTCAACGCTAGAAATAGGTCTAAGAAATGGGAAAATAAAAATATTCTATGAACTGGAACATGGATCATCAAATCCCCTAACAAAAAAATAAGAGCATATAGAAGAAAGAAATTTCAATATGTAGTATCCAAGAGGCAAAAAAGAAAGGGAAAGGGCTAAGGGAATATGACTAGTACCTACTCATTTATGGTGGAACTGAAAAGGAGACAAGTGCTAAAGTATGAATAGGGATGTTTATCCACAAAAAATACAAAGGTCTTATTAAAGCACTCAGCACACTCCGTCTTCAGGGCACAAGTGGCCCATCGGGACCATCCGACCGCCGTGTCATCCTCAGGTGAGGATGCATATAGGAGGGGTGTGTGGTCCGCACACGGCTCTCCCGGTCGTTATGATGGTCTTCTTTGACCGGAGCCGCTACTATGCTGTCAAGTAGCTCCACAATTGACATTACGAGACTGAGTGCACCCCGAAAAATGGCAACAGTGCATGGTGGCCCGGATGGTCACCCATCCAAGTTCTGGCCACGCACGACAGTGCTTAACTTTAGTGATCTGACGGGAACCGTTGTATCCACTGTGGCAAGGCCGTTGCTCATAAAGGTCTTATTGAGGAGCGCCAATACATCTCTGAGAGAATCGTTTTACTAAACTTCAGCCCGCATCTCGTGGTCGTGTGGTAGCGTTCTCGTTTCCCACGCCCGGGTTTCCGGGTTCGATTCCCGGCGGGGTCAGGGATTTTCTCTGCCTCGTGATGGCTGAGTGTTGTGTGCTGTCCTTAGGTTAGTTAGGTATAAGTAGTTCTAAGTTCTAGGGGACTGATGACCATAGATGTTAAGTCCCATAATGCTCAGAGCCATTTGAACCATTTGAACTAAAATTCAAACCGGCTCTTCACAAATTGAAAATTATCTCCCCGTACAGATGAAAGGACTGTAAACCTAGAACAGAAAGAGAGACCATCTATGAGCAGTCACACGAAGTTATCAATCTGATAACTTGAAACGAACTTACAGTCATAATGGGGGATTTTAATGCTAATTTTGGAAACAGTGTCATTTCTAGAGTTAAACAATAATTTAATGAAGACTTTCTAAATGATAACGGTGAGATTAGGATCAGCTTATGATCAGGTAACAAACTGAGAATAAATAATATCTTCGTTGATCACAAGGAGCAGTACAAATACACTTTCAGAACACAAGACGTCATAAATCTACAGTAGATTGCATTTTTAAAATCAAGGATATCCATCCACAATCAGTGCTAGATGTTAGAACGTTAAACTCTGCCAACACGGGGAGTGATCACAGCCTATTCTCGGCAAATATCTGATTGCGTGTAGGAAGAGACGAGATTGCTAAAGAACCAACCTTAAAGAAAGAACAATTCAATACAGAGTCATTTTGGAATGAAGCTAATGAATTTTATATCAGAAACAATTAGCAGAGAAAATAAAAGAGGCCGGCCGGAGTGGCCGAGTGGTTCTAGGCGCTACAGTCTGGAACCGCGCGACCGCTACGGTCGCAGGTTCGAATCCTGCCGCGGGCATGGATGTGTGTGATGTCCTTAGGTTAGTTAGGTTTAAGTAGTTCTAAGTTCTAGGGGACTAATGACCTCAGAAGTTAAGTCCAATAGAGCTCTGAGCCATTTTTAAAATAAAAGAGGAACATATTAATGCAGAGGCTAAAGTAGAGAGAAAATCACAGAAAGTGTCGAGACAGCAGTTCAAAAAGCACTATGTATACGAGGTATAATGTGAGAGAGGAAAACAAACAGAACTTCATGGTTTAGCAGAGAAGTTAAAGAAATATGTAAAAGAAAGAGGGTGACTATTTGAAATATAAAACACTCAAAACACAAGAGCCTTATGAAGATTATAAAATAACTCGCTGTGAGATAAATCACTAATGAATCATTTTAAACAGGAACACTAGGAAATAATTTCTAATAATTTAGAACATAGCTTCTATGGGCTGAAAAAACAAATTTGAAGAACGACACGACAACAGAGGAAAGAATTATATGAAATTTTAAAAGTGAACGACATAAATGAGGAATCATGTGTTAAATATTTAAAAGAGTTGAATAAAGGTAAAAAATCACAAGAAAAGAAAGACAGATCCGAGATCAGTACGCAAGTAAATGATGATGTAACTATTTCACATGCAGACGTAGAAGAAGCCGTAAGTCTGTTAAAATACAGGAAGTCTCAAGGGAAAGATAGGATTCCCCATCAATTACTGAAGTATGGAGGACATCCACTAACTGCACAATGAACCAAGTTGATTAACAATGTTATAACTGATAATAATATTCCAAACGAATGAAAAACTAATATTGCAATTCTCGTGCGCAAAAAAAGGAGATAAGAAAGAACCATCGAATCATAGAGGGTAAATCTACTGAGTTCAGTTCTTAAACTAATAACAAAAATAATAGGATATAAAATAAAAAGCATTGCAGCCCATGCAGAGGAGCAGTATGGTTTTAGATCCGGTAGGTCACGCACAGCTGCAGTACTAATTCTTAGACAGGTTTAGAGAAGTTCGTTGAATAAAACAGACCAGCTTATCTTTGTTTTATTGATTTACAGAAGTCTTTCGATAGGCTTTAGTTAACAGATATTTTAAACCTGCTCTACAATAGGAGGCTTCCTTCCAACTTAATAAAAACAATTGAATACATTTATTCTAATAACTACAACTGGTTCCAGGTTAACTTTCCGCATAACAGTTAATAGTCCTATTAGACAAAGTGACACTCTGGGCCTGCTACTTTTTAATGTAGTCACGGACGAGGAGATAAAGAAGGTATTGGCTGGTAGTGGTTATAGAACGGGGGACGAGGAAATAAAAATAGTTTGTTATGCTGACGATGCAGTTCTGCTGGCAAACCGTGAAGAAAACCTGCAGAAACTTTTCCGTATGTTTAACGTGGCATCCAAAAACATAAATGTGGTCATATACAATGAAAAAACAAAATATATGACGACATCTCTGGAACTAATTAGATGCAAACTGGAAATGGATGGAAAAATTATTCAGCAGGAAATGACATTTAAATATCGTGCTATTCAACTGTCCAGCAAAGGAAATACCTAAGGCGAGTTATGGAACAAGTAGAAAAACAAACCAAGGGGCAGGGTGTTTGAATAATACTATTTGAAAAAACAAGTATATAGAACAAGATGCAAAGGCAAGAATATACAAAACAATAGTGAGACCAATTATGACACACAGAGCTGAGACAAGAACGGAAACATCAAAAACAGAGGCTATTGTAGCCATGGAAATGAAAATTCTGCGGAGGATTACAGGAAAGACAATGAGAGCTAGAGAGAGAAGCGAAAGGATTACAAAAGGATATACAGTGAAATCCATCAAAGAGTGGATACATAAGAGAAAATATGAATGGCACGAGCACATACACAGGATGGATGAAAGGAAGATTGTGAAAATCGTAAGAAATAAATTGCCAGCTGGTAAAAGAAATTTTGGCCATCCAAGGAAAAGTTGAAGCGAAAACCTCAGGGTAGACTGAGGAGCACCGAAAGAAACAGGCGTTAGCCTAGGAAGAAGAAGGAGAAGAAGAAGGAGAAGTAGAAGAAGAAGATCCCTTTGATTGTTATCCAAGACACCCTTACAGCACAGCGATACGTTGCCGATACTGTATGTTCCTTTTTGTTGCCCTTTCAGCAAAATAATGCCGCCTACACACGACGAGAGTTTCTACTGCTTGTTTTCTACTTGTAAAATCCTACCCTGTCCAGCAAGGTCACCAGATCATTCCCCAATTGAGAACGTTAGGAGCATTGTGGGCAGGACTCTCTGACCAGCTCGGGATTTTGTCGACATAATGCGCCAATTGCTCAGAAATTGGCATAAAATCCCTCAAGAGGATAGCCCAACAACTCGGTGGTTGCAGTTTCCAGTGACTTGTTCAACAAACAACTGAGCGCCTGTTTACAGTATCTGGGTCTCATTGACGAATAGAACGAGATGAGTCCAAGCTGCCTGGTTCGTTGTCCAGTAGGCAACAGGGTTATGTAAGCAAGTACGGCAGCATTTAATGCACTGTTGTAATGCATACATCCTTACGTCAATAATGACTGAAAAATAATGTGTAATCGTTACTACCCTATTTCAACTACGGTGAAGCGCCAAAGGAACTGGTATAGGCATGCGTATTCAAATACACATATACACTCCTGGAAATGGAAAAAAGAACACATTGACACCGGTGTGTCAGACCCACCATACTTGCTCCGGACACTGCGAGAGGGCTGTACAAGCAATGATCACACGCACGGCACAGCGGACACACCAGGAACCGCGGTGTTGGCCGTCGAATGGCGCTAGCTGCGCAGCATTTGTGCACCGCCGCCGTCAGTGTCAGCCAGTTTGCCGTGGCATACGGAGCTCCATCGCAGTCTTTAACACTGGTAGCATGCCGCGACAGCGTGGACGTGAACCGTATGTGCAGTTGACGGACTTTGAGCGAGGGCGTATAGTGGGCATGCGGGAGGCTGGGTGGACGTACCGCCGAATTGCTCAACACGTGGGGCGTGAGGTCTCCACAGTACATCGATGTTGTCGCCAGTGGTCGGCGGAAGGTGCACGTGCCCGTCGACCTGGGACCGGACCGCAGCGACGCACGGATGCACGCCAAGACCGTAGGATCCTACGCAGTGCCGTAGGGGACCGCACCGCCACTTCCCAGCAAATTAGGGACACTGTTGCTCCTGGGGTATCGGCGAGGACCATTCGCAACCGGCTCCATGAAGCTGGGCTACGGTCCCGCACACCGTTAGGCCGTCTTCCGCTCACGCCCCAACATCGTGCAGCCCGCCTCCAGTGGTGTCGCGACAGGCGTGAATGGAGGGACGAATGGAGACGTGTCGTCTTCAGCGATGAGAGTCGGTTCTGCCTTGGTGCCAATGATGGTCGTATGCGTGTTTGGCGCCATGCAGGTGAGCGCCACAATCAGGACTGCATACGACCGAGGCACACAGGGCCAACACCCGGCATCATGGTGTGGGGAGCGATCTCCTACACTGGCCGTACACCACTGGTGATCGTCGAGGGGACACTGAATAGTGCACGGTACATCCAAACCGTCATCGAACCCATCTTTCTACCATTCCTAGACCGGCAAGGGAACTTGCTGTTCCAACAGGACAATGCACGTCCGCATGTATCCCGTGCCACCCAACGTGCTCTAGAAGGTGTAAGTCAACTACCCTGGCCAGCAAGATCTCCGGATCTGTCCCCCATTGAGCATGTATGGGATTGGATGAAGCGTCGTCTCACGCGGTCTGCACGTGCAGCACGAACGCTGGTCCAACTGAGGCGCCAGGTGGAAATGGCATGGCAAGCCGTTCCACAGGACTACATCCAGCATCTCTACGATCGTCTCCATGGGAGAATAGCAGCCTGCATTGCTGCGAAAGGTGGATATACACTGTACTAGTGCCAACATTGTGCATGCTCTGTTGCCTGTGTCTATGTGCCTGTGGTTCTGTCAGTGTGATCATGTGATGTATCTGACCCCAGGAATGTGTCAATAAAGTTTCCCCTTCCTGGGACAATGAATTCACGGTGTTCTTATTTCAATTTCCAGGAGTGTATGTGACCAGGCAGAATACGGCGCTGCGGTCGGCAACGCCTATATAAGCCAAGTGTCTGTTGCAGTTGTTAGATTGGTTACTGCTGCTACAATGGCAGGTTATCAAGATTTAAATGAGTTTGGTGTCACAGTCGGCGCACGAGCAATGAGACACAGCAACTCCGAGGTAACGATGAAGTGGCCATTTTACCGTACGACCATTTCACGAGTGTACCGTGAATATCAGGAATCCGGTAAAACATCAGATCTCCGACATCGCTGCGGCCGGAAAAAGATCCTGCAAGAACGGAACCAACGACGACTGAAGAGAATCGTTCAACGTGACAGAAGTACATCCCTTCCACAAATTGCTGCAGACTTTAATGCTGGGCCATCAATAAGTGTAAGCGTGCGAACCATTCAACGAAAGATCATCGATGTGCGCTTTCGGAGCCGAAGGCCCACTAGTGTACCCTTGATGACTGCACGACATGAAGCTTTACGCCTCGCCTGGACCCGTCAACACCGACATTGGACTGTTGATGACTGGAAACATTGGCTGGTCGGACGAGTCTCGTTTCAAACTGTATCGAGCGGATGGAAGTGTACGGGTATGGAGAAATCTCATGAATCCATGGATCCTGCATGTCAGCTGGGGACTGTTAAAGCTGGTGGAGGCTCTGTAATCGCGTGGGGCATGTGAACCTGGAGTGATATGTCTAGACACGATTTTGACAAGTGACACGTGCGTAAGCATTCTGCCTGATCATCTGCATCCATTCACGCCCATTGTGCATTCAGACGGACTTGGGAAATTCTAGCAGGACAATGCAACACCACGCACGTCCAGAATTGCTACAAAGTAGCTCTAAGAACGCTATTGATTTTAAACACTCATGCGGGCCACCAAACTCCCCAGACATGAACATTATTGAACATATATGGGATGCCTTCCAACGTGCTGTTCCAAAGAGATCTCCATCTCCCTCGTACTCTTACGGATTTATGGACAGTCCTGCAGGATTCACGGTGTCAGTTCCCTCCAGCACTACTTCAGACATTAGTCGAGTCCATGTCACGTCGTGTTGCGGCACTTGTGCTTGCTTGCAGGGACGTTACACGATATTAATCAGGTCTGCCAGTTTCTTTGGTTCTTCGTTTTAGTTAGTCTAAGGTACTCTGCCATCTTTATACTTTTGACCTCAAATGTTCGCGACATCCTTTAAAACTTATGTCATACTCTCAACTCAGTTCACCGAACAAGGTGGAGTAGTGGTAAGACACTGGACTCTTATTCGGGAAGACGGCGTTTCAAATCATTCTCTGGCCATTCAGATTTAGACTGTCCGCGATATACCGAAATCGTCAAAGGCGAATTTCGAAATGGTTGCTCTGAACGGACACGCCCGTCTTTCACATCTTTCCCCTATCCAGGCTTGTACCTAGTCTCTAATGACTTTGTCCTCGAAGGCACAATAGAATATTGACATCGAGACCATCTGGAATGAGAAGCTACAAGCTAACCCTTCATTCGTTTCGTTTTAATTGATGTCAAAGGTTCATTAACTCATTATTCAGTACCCTCTCCATCTACAATAGTGATCTTTTGATATGTAACTAGCCAATACTTGTCACAATAAACAGCAAAGAATATTTATAAAAAAATTGTAATAAAAGTGCAACATAACCGTGTTAACCTTCAGTCTACCTCATTCTTTGTAAAACTGCTAAAAACTACACGAAAATGGCATCTGATAATGTTATTCACCTATCTCATGCATTTTCACGTTCACCTACGTCTACCTAGTTTCTTTAGTTAATTTATGAGAGAAAATTTCCTTTATCCTGTAATTTTACCTCCAAATATGAACAATTTACGTGTTATATATTTTACTCGTTAATATTTGTTTAGGATGATACGATTTTATTAATGAAAAGTGATAATTATACTAATATTCAACTTAACATATCATTACTTACGATAAAAATAATTCATAATAAAAAAAGTACTTTCCATTTCTCAAATAGAACCTTGTCATCCCAACGAATCAACCAAAGTGATATCAGCTGGAACTTCGGCGTTCTTGTAACTCAGCCGTTTCTCCACAGATTGCAACACGAATACATTCTGCATCTAGGAGTAGTCAGATAGAACCTTGTCATACTAACAACTCAGTTTCTTAGAGTTTATCAGATGGAATCATGTCGCTCCAAAGGATCGATTGGATGATCCCAAATAAATGAGTGAATTTGACATTACTTCCACCTGCTGTAATGAATGGTAGCTATATTTAAATGTGGGTAAATGTAAAATGATACGCATCACAAAGAGAAAGAAGCCAATAGTATTACATTAAAAGATCAGCGGTGAGCACCTTGAGCACGTCACACTGGGTTGGTACACTTACATAAAATCAGTGTTACAGAAATGGAATGGAACGACTGGAAAAGTTACATTGGTTGGAAGGATTCTGGGAATATGTAATGCATCTGTAACGCAGATTGCATACAAGACGCCAATTTTAGACTATTGTTCCAGTATATTGGGTCTTTAACCAGTATTGACACCGTATTGAACGAAACTGAACATGCTCTGTTAGAAGTGGGTCGATATGGCCTATGTGAAAGGGTAAAAGAATTGATCGGAGAACTTAAATGAGAATCCTTGGTAGGATGGCGACGTAGTTCTCGAGAAACTGTTGGGCAAATTTAGAGAACCTATATTTGAAGAAGACTATGCGTCCTTTACGCTGCCACTAGCGTAAATCTCGCGCATGGATCGTGAGAATAAGATAAGAGGGATTAAGACGTCCAGAGAGGCGTGTAGGCAGTCTTTAACCCTTGATCAATGTGCGACTGGACTGGGAAAGGAAAACGAAAATACTGATAAGATGTACACTCCATCATGCACTGAACAGTGACTTGTGGACTACATTTGTAAACGGGTTTCCAGCCGCGTCAAGTGATTACAATTACACGAGCTTTTCGCCAAGCACTCCTTGGCCATTTTCAAGACGTATGAGACCATTGGGCTGCTGGTACGCCCCTTATACAGGGTGAGTTTTTCCACCATGTTCAGTCTCTTGGGACTGATCGATGAGAGGATACGAAATAAAAAAGGTCTAATGGACTTATGTCCGGAAATGCATGGTTTCCATGCTAAGGCCATTTATTCAGTCATACTCTGTTACAGAGACTGCGGTCTAATAAGCGCTGTACCACGCAGCCACAGTTAAAAATGGGTTCCAAGTGCCTCAACACATGCGTGTACGAGCCGTAGCATGTTCTGTTTCACACGTTCTCATGGGCCAGGATTCATCCGAACAGTGTCAAAGGCAGCATGAATACGCTACTCCAGTGACTCCACATTTGGAATGGTCTCTGCATACACGATACTTTTGAGATGGCCCCATAACCAGAAATCGCACGGGTTGAGATCCGATGAATGAGCAGGCCATGCAACTAAATCCCTTCGTCTGATCCATCGAGCAAGGAAGACACGACTGAGATGCGTCCGGGCGTTAACGGCGAAGTGGGCTGGAGCACCATCATGTAGCAACCACATAACTCTTCGAATCATCAATGGCCCTTCTTCCAGGAGGGGAAGAAAATTCACCCGCAAGAAATACCGTCTGCACCAATGTTGATGATTCGCTGTCACCATACCATGGGGGTTGTGCATACTGTCCCACAGATGACTGTTATGAAATTTGAAATTCCATTCCACGTAAAGGTGGCCTCATCTGTGAATAAGATGGATGGCGCAAATCCGAAAATCGTGGTTTCCTGTTGAAGAAACCAGTGACAGAACTGCTCCCGATGTGGAAACTCTGTCGCTAGTACGCCCTGCACACGTTGTAAGTGATAAAAGTAGTAACAGTTGTCATGCAGAAAGTTCCACACTGCCGGCCGCGATGGTCTCGCGGTTCTAGGCGCGCAGTCCGGAACCGTGCGGCTGCTACGGTCGCAGGTTCGAATCCTGCCTCGGGCATGGATGTGTATGATGTCCTTAGGTTAGTTAGGTTTAAGTAGTTCTAAGTTCTAGGGGACTAATGACCACAGCAGTTGAGTCCCATAGTGCTCAGAGCCATTTGAACCATTTTTTTGTTCCACGCTGTCGTCTGGCTTACCCTGCACTGGTGTCCGAACATTTCGGGTACGTCCTTCATGATTTCCTGCTTCCTTAAACTATCCAGTCTCAAAAAAATGGCTCTGAGCACTATGGGACTTAACATCTATGGTCATCAGTCCCCAAGAACTTAGAACTACTTAAACCTAACTAACCTAAGGACAGCACACAACACCCAGCCATCACGAGGCAGAGGAAATCTCAGACCCCGCCGGGAATCGAACCCGGGAACCCGGGCGTGGGAAGCGAGAACGCTACCGCACGACCACGAGATGCGGACAATCAAGTCTCATACAAACGGCAAGACACTGTTGCCAACACTGAACACCATGGTTATTGACTGCGGGGATAGGTCTGATACAACCTTGCTGCACGCCGCTTGTTGCCATTTGCCTTTCGCGTAAGTAAACACCATGTCGGCAAGCGCTTGATTCGGATATGGAACCATTGCGTACAACGCTGTATCACATGCACTACATCTACATCTACATCTATATCCATACTCCGCAAGCCACCTGACGGTGTGTGGCGGAGGGTACCTTGAGTACCTCTATCGGTTCTCCCTTCTATTCCAGTCTCGTATTGTTCGTGGAAAGAAAGAATGTCGGTATGCCTCTGTGTGGGCTCTAATCTCTCTGATTTTATCCTCATGGTCTCTTCGCGAGATATACGTAGGAGAGAGCAATATACTGCTTGACTCCTCGGTGAAGGTATGTTCTCGAAACTTCAACAAAAGCCCGTACCGAGCTACTGAGCGTCTCTCCTGCAAAGTCTTCCACTGGAGTTTATCTATCATCCCCGTAACGCTTTCGCGATTACTAAATGATCCTGTAACGAAGCGCGCTGCTCTCCGTTACTACAAGGAGAGTCAGCAAGAGAAGTGAATCGGACACAACATTACCAATTACTATGGCAAGAGAAGGCGCTAGGGCAAGACGTATGAGGAACAGTACCACCGCGAGCGGCTCTAGGCGCTTCAGTCTGGAACCGCGCGACCGCTACGGTAGCAGGTTCGAATCCTGCCTCGGGCATGGGTGTGTGTGATGTCCTTAGGTTAGGGGACTGATTACTTAAGTCCTATAGTGCTTAGAGCCATTTGAACCATTTTTGAACAGTACCATCCTCTAGGAGGAAATCCTGCTTAGTGTAACTGTAGCTGCATGGCACAAAGCGTATTAGACCGCAGTCTCTGTAACGAAGTATGATTGAATAAATGGTCTCTTACATGGAAACCATCCATTTCCGGATATAAGTTCATTAGCCCTTTTTTGTTCCGTATTCCATCATCGATCAATCCCTAGAGTTTGTACGAAGTGGAAAAATCACCTTGTATACATCAGCTGCCGGCTATGACGTCACTGATGGTCGCAGCAACGCCATATGTTGACTCGGCGCTCGATATGGCCGCTTCCACCGCGTGTTCGCTTGATCCCACGACATGCTGAGCTGCAGGCCATTGTCTCTATTTAGGGTGCTATCGGTGATTTTTATTTCAATAGTTTCTTTAATTATACAATCCTAGAAACCGTTAATGCGAGCCACGACGAATGTTCCGTCAAATTATCCGATGTCGGTTCTCTAAAGCGCGATTAGCTAAACCATATTTCTCGGGGTAGAATAGGCGATAAAACGTGTCATCTCTTTCCTGCGTTGTGCGTACTGTTTGTCGGACGTAAGACTGGGCAAACTCTCAAGGTATCTTGTAGGACCCAGGTGTTCTGAGACCTGCTGCGTCTTTAACTGGTCTCACTAATTGACGTATATTTATCGGAGGCCTGACGATCGATTTTATCTTGTGTCTTTTCAGCAGACGGCTTATCTTGCCTGACACGGAGCTACAGAACTGGAAGAAAGTATTTTCTTCTCCTGCTGCTAGTCGGTGGTCTTATTGTGATCCTTGCTTCGTATCACTTCAATTATTTGTCCGCCCTGATAGCTGAGTGGACGCCGGCACGGTAACCCACTGTAATAAAAAAACTGAATTAATAGATCAATGACGAACTGAAACGGGTGTCTTGCGACGTCCGCCTCGAGCAGATACAACGAACGAAAACGAACAAAATGAGGTTTAAAAAAAGACAGTGTTTAGCGTGACGGATTGCCGTCCTATGGGCCCGGGTTTGATCCCCGGCTGGGTCGGAGTTTTTCTCCGCTCAGGGACTGGGTGTTGTGTTGACTTCATCATCATTTCATCCGCATCGGGCGCGCAGGTCGCTCAATGTGGCATCGAATGTAATAAGACCTGCACCAAGGCGGCCGGACCTGCCCCGCAAGGGGCTCCCGGCCAATGACGCCAAACGCTCATCTCCATGTACTTCAATTATTTGATGAACGTTACAGCCGTTGTTGATGAAGACCTTGCGTAGGTGGCTCTGCCCACGGGGCAGGTTACCAGCGTCTGGTATCACTCCTGCACGATGCACCAATGTTTGTAAAACAGTGCGCTTCTGTGCCGAGTGATGATGGCTGATAGCGTGCAAGAACAGATCGATGTGGGTGGCTTTACAATAGACGCTGTGGCCAAGTCATCCATTTCGTTTGCGGCGGACGAGGACATCGAGGAAGGGCAATGCATTTATTTATATATTTATTTTTACCTCCACGGTGAACTGAACGTTACTGTTAATGCCGTTAAGGTGTTCGAACAGCTCAAAAAAAAAAAAAAAAAATGGTTCAAATGGCTCTGAGCACTATGGGACTTAATATCTATGGTCATCAGTCCCCTAGAACTTAGAACTACTTAAACTTAACCAACCTAAGGACATCACACAACACCCGGTCATCACGAGGCAGAGAAAATCCCTGACCCCGCCGGGAATCGAACCCGGGAATCCGGGCGCGGGAAGCGAGAACGCTACCGCACGACCACGAGCTGCGGACTGTTCGAACACCTCTGAATTTTTGTAGATAGACGCTAATCTTCATTCCTACTTTCAAGTGACTTCTAGTTTGACGTGTTTATGGAGAAGACCAAAACATTGGAATAAGATGTTCATTCACTGCACAGCGATTTTCGCTTTATAGATGGCCTTGTCAACTCACACGGTGTTTGTGTAAGGAAACCTGGCAATTACGTGGAAGACTCAGATTAAACTCCGAGCCTTCGACGTGTTTTACAAACGAGCCTTCACTTACACGGTGCATTAAGACCCCCACGTAAACCAGTAAACATCTCGGACGTCGTTACTTCGCGAGATCACTGGTCATTTAGAATCGCGAGACATGAAAGACGTTTGCAGCAAAGGGCAACAGGGGGATATTTTTTTTAAAGCACCACGAAAACAAAGTGCCTAATTAGGGAATAGAAATAACATGGAATTAGAGTAATGCTAACGGTATTGTGAACGTCTAAATCACGAGGCGGCCGTAACGGATGAATTAATTACAGGCGCGGGGTTTTTGTGGGCAGCGGCGGTAAGGCACCGGCGTGATTTAGGGAGGCCGCGGTCCGCCGATGGACGCAGATTACAATAATTACGGCAGCGCGCCCGCAGGCACCACGGGCGAGAGGGACTGCCTGCCACACCGACTGTGGTACAGGGACAGCGGAGAGGGCTAGAGCGCAAGGGAAGAACGGGTAGGCGCGCCGCGGCGAGCGACGGCAGCGCCTCTGCAGGAGCGCACCTAACCTACTGACTCAGCCGGCTGAACTTTCCGACCTACCGTAAACGCCATAGCCTACTCTACTAATCACACACTTTTTTTTCTTCACTGTTTTTTCATCCCCCTCGTCCTGTAATGGGACTGGGTGGGCTGTCTGCGAATACAGTTTGGCGCTCTTCAGCCACATGAGAGGAAAATTTTAAAAAAAACTCACAGTGTACAAACTAGGCATAGCGTCTGACAAAAATAAATGTTTTATAGAATCGTCAGTAGCAGAAGTTAAAATATAAAACGTTGATTCGCTGAGTAATTAAAATGTAGACACAGATGAACGGAAAATGAGTGCCGCGCACGAAGATATAAAAACAGATAGACGGTTGCATAAAGTAAAACGGAAAGGCCAATGTGTAACTTATTAAAAGACATACTGGAGTGAGTGAAGAGATGAGTGGAAATAGACTGCCAGGGAGAGGGGTATCAGGGGAATGTAGCTTTTGAAAATAGTGTGTAAGAGGGGGTTAGTAGGTAGAAGTTTGGAGAAAGCATGGGGGAGGGGAAGGGAGCCCTGACAAGGGTGAGTAGTAGGGATCTCCTAGATCAAGTAGGGCAGATTGGGTAAGGGAAGGCGATTGAAGTTTCGTTGGGAGAGGATGTGGAGGATATGGAGGTATAGTGTTGGGGGAATATGGCGGTAGAAGTGCGGCAGAATACTAGGATCAGTGAGCAGTCGATTCTCGAACATATTCTCAGTTCGAATATAATGAATTTCCTTGAGACAGAGAACTTTTTGTCCATGCATCAGCACAGCTTTAGAAAGCATCGCTCCTGCGAAACGCAACTCGCCCTTTATTCACATGATATCTTGCGAACCGTGGATGGAGGGTATCAGACGGATGTCATATTCCTTGACTTCCGGAAAGCGTTTGACTCGGTGCCCCATTGCAGACTCCTAACTAAGGTACGAGCATATAGGATCGGTTCACAAGTATGTGAGTGGCTCGAAGACTTCTTAAGTAATAGAACCCAGTACTTTGTCCTCGACAGTGAGCGTTCATCGGAGGCTAGGGTATTATCTGGAGTGCGCCAGGGGAGTGTGGTAGGTCCGCTATTGTTTTCTATCTACATAAATGATCTTTTGGATGGGGTGGATAGCAATGTGCGACTATTTGCTGATGATGTGGTGTACGGGAAGGCGTCGTTGAGTGACTGTAGGAGGATACAAGATGACTTGGACAGGATTTGTGATTGGTGTAAAGAATGACAGCTAACTCTAAATATAGATAAACGTAAATTAATGCAGATGAATAGGAAAGCCGGCCGCGGTGGTCGTGCGGTTCTAGGCTCTGCAGTCCGGAACCGCGGTACTGCTACGGTCGCAGGTTCGAATCCTGCCTCGGGCATGGATGTGTGTGATGTCCTTAGGTTAGTTTGGTTTAAGTAGTTCTAAGTTCTAGGGGACTGATGACTTAAGATGTTAAGTCCCATAGTGCTCAGAGCCATTTGAACCATTTTTGAATAGGAAAAAGAATCCTGTAACGTTTGAATACTCCATTAGTAGTGTAGCGCTTGACAGTCACGTCGATTAAATATTTGGGCGATATGAAGTGGGACAAGCATGTAATGGCAGTTCTGGGGAAGGCAGATAGTCGTCTTCGGTTCGTTGGTAGAATTTTGGGAAGATGTGGTTCATTTGTGAAGGAGACCGCTTATAAAACACTAATACGACCTATTCTTGAGTACTGCTCGAGCGTTTGGGATCCTTATCAGGTCGGATTGAGGGAGGACATAGAAGCAATTCAGAGGCGGGCTGCTAGATTTGTTACTGGTACGCGAGTGTTAGGGGAATGGTTCAGGAACTCGGGTGGGAGTCTCTAGAGGAAAGGAGACGTTCTTTTCGTGAATCGCTACTGAGGAAATTTAGAGAACCAGCATTTGAGGCTGGCTGCAGTACAATTTTACTGCCGCCAACTTACCTTTCGCGGAAAGACCACAAAGATAAGGTAAGAGAGATTAGGGCTCGTACAGAGGCATATAGGCAGTCATTTTTCCATCGTTATGTTTGGGAGTGGAACATGGAGAGAAGATGCTAGTTGTGGTACGAGGTATCCTCAGCCACGCACCGTATGGTGGATTGCGGAGTATGTTTGGTGATGTAGATGTAGAACTATGGGGTGTGTATTGTCGAGGTTACAGCCAACATAGGATACTCTCAGATGTTGAAGATGGAAGAGCAGGCTGAGGAATTTGATAAGCTGGTAGAGGATGCAGGTGGGCAGGGTGAGCAGATCTGGAAGGCTAGGGGGGGGGGGGGGGGCATGGCGTTTGAGGATCTGCAGGGTCTGATAAAAGGAGGGAGAGGCAGAAGTCGATGCCACACTGGCGTAGCAGAAGATTTGGTCCGATTAGGGCTTTATAGGTCTGGAGGCTTCAGTGTTGGTCGGCAGTCAAAGTGTTACTCCCAAAATACTTTAAGGTTTTATTTAAATGGATAGGACAGTCGTAAATGGTAAGGTAAAAATCGTGGGGAGGGAAGCAATGGGTGGTTGGCCCTATAATTACTGACTGCGTTTTGGTAGAGTTGATTTCGAGGAGCCACTGGTTGCACCAGGAGGTGAAGGGAGTTGGAGCTGAAGGGATCGTTGGGATTTATGGTGGATAGGGTAGAGGATGAGGAGGGCAATGTCTTCGGGATACTGGAGGAGACGAACAGGAGGAAGGGACTTGGGCATATCGTCAGTGTAGGGGACATACAAGAGAGGTGAGGAGGCAGAACCTTGGGGCACACCTGCAGTGGGATGCAAGATACAGGAGTTGGTGTTGTTGATGGTGTCATAAGACAGGTGGTTAGAAAGAAAGGAGGCGATGAAGCGGACATAATTTATTGGCTTAAAGAGGATCCCGGTATACCACACATGGACATGAACTTTCTCAAGATCTATGGAGACAAAAACGGCGGATTTGCGGTTGTTGATTTGGTGCGAAAGGAGGTGAGTAAGATATAGGAGTTGGTCATCGGAGGAAGAATTGAGATGGAAGCCACATCGATGGACAGAAATGGGTAGGTGTTCCTGTTGATGTTCACGGATACTTCGGGATACCACACTAAACCAAAGTCTAATAAATACTGTCACGACAGTCTCTGGTACGAAGGTTACCATTTGACAGCTGCAGCAAGACTACCGCTCCAAGCGGTAGACAGTCACATGAGTCGTAAGGATAATGTTCCTTTTTAATTATTTTCTACTTAATTAGCGAAATAAGTGTTATAAGTGTTATAATTTGCATTCCGCGCTTTAGTAAATTACCAAGAGACGAATTATCTTGAAATAGATATAAAACCAACCGAATCACACTGATTCAATGACATAAGCTACAAATTATTGTTGAAGAACTACTTTCGAATATGTCTATATTTGCAGCTTACTCCGCTGAAAGCAAGCGGATACAAACATACATTTGATGCATGTGAAGCCTGTATTTATGTTGTTGTCTGTTGTTATTGTCATAGGCACTGTCATTGACACTTAAAAGTTTTTTATGAAGTCTAATGAGTCGTCCGTTCTTACACTTCACTCAGCTTTCTAATTCACAAATAATTTTGTAAATGTAACTACTTTTACTTCAAAATCGAATGTGGCTCGAATTTAGCAGCAATTGTGTAATTGGTTTTTCTGTGTTGGGAAACAAATTTATTGCTTTTGACAATTTGTTACCACAGCCTTGTCGCTTTCTCTTAAGCTACAACTACGGTGGGTTATTTCGCACCTTAAATAACGTAGGTATTACATTCCATACGGATTTCCTACGTTCCAAACTCGCTTATTTGGCTGAAGGTGTTGCGAACGAAAGTCCACTTTGTGGGAATACACACAACATGTATCTGCAAAAGGCCAGTTCTTCCGGTGTTTGCCGGCCGGAGTGGCCGAGAGGTTCTAGGCTCTACAGTCTGGAACCGCGCGACCGCTACGGTCGTAGGTTCGAATCCTGCCTCGGGCATGGATGTGTGTGATGTCCTTAGGTTAGTTAGGTTTAAGTAGTTCTAAGTTGTAGGGGACTGATGACCTCAGAAGTTAAGTCCCATAGTGCTCAGAGCCATTTGAACCATCTTCCGATGTTTACTAGCAATTTTTTTTGTTACTAAAGGAAAATCGTAAATATCTGTATGTTACAAGAGAATTGTAAACGAAGTGTCCTGTAATATACCGTTTCGTACCTTCCAGTGTCCTTAGAAAACTAAAGAATGAGGAACGTGGTGTAATTTTGTACTTACTTTCGATTTCTATGGCATTAAGTAGACTCCCTATTGTAAAAACTATGTTACAAATCAATATAAACGTTAACATTCGCACTCTTCCGGTATCTTATTCGGAAGTGGCGTTTGCTGGCTGCTTGGGGCGCTGATATCGCTGTTGCTAACTTGGCCCCCGAATGATCGGTGAAAGTCGGCTGACTTAGTGCCGCTCCTGAGTGTTTACGCCCGTTGCCTCTCCAGGGCCGGCTCTAGAGGTGGGCCAACCATGCAGCTGCCTGGGGCAGCAAATATTCGGGGGCACCAAAAGCTTAAATTTCAATACACCGTAATTCCAAAACAAGACTTAAACGAGATAATGAAACTTCTTACATAAATTAAGAAGTGTGAGAATAAGTTGCAAATACAAATCGTTCATGAAATCTAGAGTCTTACCAGAAGTTATCCACGGAATTGTGTAACAGATGGCAAGTGAAGCCCTGTATTTAGTTACTTTCGGTGCGTCTATCAAAACAGCAGAGTTGCCAAATAATTTCTACCATGCGCCTACACAACACTTGAATTGTACGTATGTCAGCTTGAAAGTTCCTACAGAAGCAAAAAACCGTACACGAGGACGTGCTACCAGTGATGTCTCCGAATTTATTATTGTTCTCACTATCGGTCGAGGTATTAAATTCAAATTACAAGTATATTACTCGGTCGGCTTTTTACCCCGCTGACGCAAGTTGCGACACCTACCGCTAGATGGCTACGAACTGTAACATGTAACCCGGGGGGAGTGTAACGTAACTATGTCGGTGCATGAGAAACAGAATATTGTAATCGAGATTCTAACCGTATGAACTTCGTCCGCACATGGAGCACCTTCTCCTTCAGCACGGCAATGCCAGGTCACACACGAGAGCTGCGACATCTGCAACAATCTGACGCCTTGGGGTCACTCTCGTGGATCATCCTCCATATAGACACAACTTGGCCCCATCCGATTTTTACTTCGAGGATTACTATTTGATACTGATGAAGGGATGACAGTGGAGGTAATGTTGCAGCTCCGTCAACAACGTCAACCATTCTACAATGACAGTATCAACTAACTGGTCTCTGTAGGTATAAATGTGCTCGTCGACAGGGTGACTAGGTTGCGCAATAAATACGTACACATGAAGAATCGCTAAGAAAAACATTTGTAATAAATACATAAAGAGAAGCTAAGATATGCTCTGCAATCTTTTCTGTTGCACTGACTGGTGTCCCATGTGGGGCTCTGGTCCTAAAGACATATTAACGCCAGAAAGACGCATGAGTAAGTGTGATATGTGAAAATAAGACGTCATGGATGAATAACTTTGGAAACAGGTTGACTTATATGAAAATGCAAGGAACGGTGCGAGAAGTGGCGGCAGCCATGGGGTAGGGGGCGGTGACTGAAATTTTCGCACAGAGCGGCACAATCCCTGGATCCCTTCCTGTTCTTACCTTAAGGCCTCCAGACGCGATCAACAACTCATCAAACTTTGCTGTTGTTGTTGTTGTGGTCTTCAGTCCTGAGACCGGTTTGAAGCAGCTCTTCATGCTACCCTATCCTGTGCAAGCTTCTTCATCTCCCAGTACTTACTGCAACCCACATCCTTCCGAATCTTCTTAGTGTATTCATCTCTTTGTCTCCCTCTACGGTTTTTACCCACCACGCTGCCCTCCAATGCTAAATTTGTGATCCCTTGATGCCTCAGAACATGTCCTACTAACCGGTCCCTTCTTTTTGTCAAGTTGAGCCACATACGCCTCTTCTCCCCAATTCTATTCAATACTTCATCATTAGTTATGTGATCTACCCATCTAATCTTCAGCATTCTTCTGTAGCACCACATTTCGAAAGCTTCTATTCTCTTCTTGTCCAAATTATTTATCGTCCATGTTTCACTTCCATATATGGCTACACTCCATACAAATACTTTCAGCAACGACTTCCTGACACTTAAATCTATACTCGATGTTAACAAATTTCTCTTCTTCAGAAACGCTTTCCTTGCCATTGCCAGTCTACATTTTATATCTTCTCTACTTCGACCATCATCAGTTATTTTGCTCCCCAAATAGAAAAACTCTTTTACTACTTTAAGTGCCTCATTTCCTAATCTAATTCCCTCAGCATCTCCCGACTTAATTCGACTACATTCCATTACCCTCGTTTTGCTTTTGTTGATGTTCATCTTATACCCACCTTTCAAGACACTGTCCATTCCGTTCAACTGCTCTTCCAAGTCCTTTGCTGTCTTTCATAGAATTACAATGCCATCGGCGAACCTCAAAGCTTTTATTTCTTCTCCATGGATTTTAATACCTACTCCGAATTTTTCTTTTGTTTCCTTTACTGCTTGCTCAATATACAGATTGAATAACATCGGGGAGAGGCTACAACCCTGTCTCACTCCCTTCCCAACCACAGCTTCCCTCTCATGCCCCTCGACTCTTATAACTGCCATCTGGTTTCTGTACAAATTGTAAATAGACTTTCGCTCCCTGTATTTTACCCCTGCCATCTCTAGAATTATTCCAGTCAACATTGTCAAAAGCTTTCTCTAAGTCTATAAATGCTACAAACGTAGGTTTGCCTTTCCTTAATCTTTCTTCTAAGTTAAGTCGTAAGGTCAGTATTGCCTCACGTGTTCCAATATTTCTACGGAATCCAAACTGATCTTCCCCGAGGTCGGCTTCTACCAGATTTTCCATTCGTCTGTAAAGAATTCGTGTTAGTATTTTGCAGCTGTGACTTATTAATTAGTTCGGTAATTTTCACATCTGTCAACACCTGCTTTCTTTGGGATTGGAATTATTATATTCTTCTTGAAGTATGAGGGTATTTCGCCTGTCTCATACATCTTGCTCACCAGATGGTACAGTTTTGTCGGGACTGGCTCTCCCAAGGCCATCAGTAGTTCTAATGGAATGTTGTCTACTCCCGGGGCCTTGTTTCGACTCAGGTCTTTCAGTGCTCTGTCAAACTCTGCACGCAGTATCGTATCTCCCATTTCATCTTCATCTACATCATCTTCCATTTCCATAATATTGTCCTCAAGTACATCGCCCTTGTATAGACACTCTATATACTCCTTCCACCTTCCTGCTTTCCCTTCTTTGCTTAGAACTGGGTTTCCATCTGAGCTCTTGATATTCATACAAGTGGTTCTCTTTTCTCCAAGGGTCTCTTTAATTTTCCTGTAGGCAATATCTAACTTACCCCTGGTGAGATAAGCCTCTACATCCTTACATTTGTCCTCTAGCCATCCCTGCTTAACCATTTTGCACTTCCTGTCGATCTCATTTTTGAGACGTCTGTATTCCTTTTTGCCTACTTCATTTACTGCCTTTTTATATTTTCTCCTTTCGTCAATTAAGTTCAATATTTCTTCTGTGACCCAAGGATTTCTACTAGCTCTCGTCTTTTTATCTTCTTGATCCTCTGCTGCCTTCACTACTTCATCCCTCAGAGCTACCCATTCTTCTTCTACTGTACTTCTTTCCCCCATTCCTGTCAATTGTTCCCTTATGCTCTCCCTGAAGCTCTGTACAACCTCTGGTTTAGCCAGTTTATCCAGGTCGCATCTCCTTAAATTCCTACCTTTTTGCAGTTTCTTCAGTTTTAATCTACAGCTCATAACCAATAGATTGTGGTCAGAGTCCACATCTGCCCCTGGAAATGTCTTACAATTTAAAACCTGGTTCCTAAATCTCTGTCTTACCATTATATAATCTATCTGATACCTTCTAGTATCTCCAGGATTCTTCCATGTATACAACCTTCTTTCATGATTCTTGAACCAAGTGTTAGCTATAATTAAGATATACTGTGTGCAAAACTCTACCAGGCGGCTGCCTCTTTCATTTCTTAGCCCCAATCCATATTCACCTACTAAGTTTCCTTCTCTCCCTTTTCCTAGTCTCGAATTCCAGTCACCCATGACTATTAAATTTCCGTCTCTCTTCACTACCTGAATAATTTCTTTTATCTCATCATACATTTCTTCAATTTCTTCATCATCTGCAAAGCTAGTTGGCATATAAACTTGTACTACTGTAGTAGGCGTGAGCTTCGTGTCTATCTTGGCCACAATAATGCGTTCACTATGCTGTTTGTAGTAGCTTACCCGCACTCCTATTTTTTTGTTCATTATTAAACCTACTCCTGCATTACCCCTATTTGATTTTGTGTTTATAACCCTGTATTCACCTGACCAAAAGTCTTGTTCCTCCTGCCACCGAACTTCACTAATTCCCACTATATCTAACTTTAACCTATCCATTTCCCTTTTTAAATTTTCTAATCTACCTGCCCGGTTAAGGGATCTAACATTCCACGCTCCGATCCGTAGAACGCCAGTTTTCTTATTCCTGATAACGACGTCCTCTTGAGTAGTCCCCGCCCGGAGATCCGAATGGGGGACTATTTTACCTCCGGAATATTTTACCCAAGAGGACGCCATCATCATTTATCCATACAGTAAAGCTGCATGCCCTCGGGAAAAATTACGGCCGTAGTTTCCCCTTGCTTTCAGCCGTTCGCAGTACCAGCACAGCAAGGCCGTGTTGGTTAATGTTGCAAGGCCTGGTCAGTCAATCATCCAGACTGTTGCCCCTGCAACTACTGAAAAGGCTGCTGCCCCTCTTCAGGAACCACACGTTTGTCTGGCCTCTCAACAGATACCCCTCCGTTGTGGTTGCACCTACGGTACGGCCATCTGTATCGCTGAGGCACGCAAGCCTCCCCACCAACGGCAAGGTCCATGGTTCATGGGGAAGGAAAACTTTGCTAGGTTTGTCAAATATTTGTGTACTCCCTTGTTTGACGTGTTTGGCAAGCACAGAGAGTGTCTGACTTGTTTGAGAGAGAAATAAATTTACGTCAGATCTGACAGGATGGCGGACGTTGTTTGTATTGACGTTTCGCTGCACATGTTTAACGAAATAGAGTTGTATTACAATTTCGCTTACTGTAGCGTGAGTTTCCACAATTATGAAAACTACGATCAAGGATAAAAACAAAATAGCACTGTAAATTACCAAAGTGGTGAAGGTGTTGCGTCTTTCCCGGTATATTACATAGGAAAAAGTTAAGATGAAAATCGATATTCAACGCACGACATACTAGCTGGAATGCAATAAAATAAAACGATTGAAGATCTCTGGTTCTTAAACGGCCGACGTACAGGGGGTACAGCTGCCCTACCGATGTCGTTCTCCGAACCCAAAATACGTCCTTTTAGGAATGGTATCCAGACAGGCGATAGCCACGTAAACGTTACAAGTTTCCCTCTCAGAGCTTTGGGAGACCGTTAGCAAACGGGATCATACAATAAAAAATACATATGAGGATTGGCCAAGAGTTACACGGTATTTCTAGACCAAGAAATACCTCACTTCTGCCATACTTATCCAAGTGTCTCCAGCCTTTCTTCATCAACATCTACATCTGCATGGATACTCAGCAAATTACACTTAAGTGCCTGGCAGAGGCTTCATCGAACCACCTTCACAGTTCTCTATTAATCCAATCTCGTACAGCGCGCGGAAAGAACGAACACCTATATCTTTCCGTACGAGCTCTGATTTCCCTTATTTTATCGTGGTGATAGTTTTTCCCTATGTAGATCGGTGTCAAAAAAATATTTTTGCATTCGGAGGAGAGAGCTGGTGATTGGAGTTTCGTGAGAAGATTCCGTCGCAACGAAAAACGCCTTTGTTTTAATGATGTCCAGCCCAAATCCTGTATCATTTCTGTGACACTCTCCCCCATATTTCGCGATAATACAAAACGTACTGCCCTTCTTTGAACTTTTTCTGTGTACTCCGTCAGTCCTATCTGGTAAGGATCCTACTCCGCGCAGCAGTATTCTAAAAGAGGACGGACAAGTGTAGTGTAGGCAGTCTCCTTAGTAGATCTGTTGCATTTCCTAAGCGCCCTGCCAATAAAACGCAGTCTTTGGTTGGCCTCCTCACAACATTTTCTATGTGTTCCTTCCAATTTAAGTTGTTCGTAATTGTAATTCCTAGGTATTTAGTTAAATTTACGGCCTTTAGATTAGACTGATTTATCGTATAACCAAAGTTTAAGGATTCCTTGTAGCACTCATCTGGATGGCCTCACACGTTTCGTTGTTCAGGATCAATTGTCAAATTTTCGCACCATACAGATATCTTTTATAAATCGTTTTGTCATTTGTTTTGATCTTCTGATGACTTTACTAGTCGATAAACGACAGCGTCATCTGCAAACAACCTAAGACAGCTGTTCAGATTGTCTCCCAAATCGTTTATATAGATAAGTAACAGCAAAGAGCCTATAACACTACCTTGGGGAACGCCAGAAATCACTTCTATTTTACTCGATGTCTTTCCGTCAATTACTAGGTACGAACCGTGACCTCTCTGACAGGAAATCACGAATCCAGTCACATAACTGAGACGATATTCCATAGACACGTAATTTCATTACAAGTTGCTTGTGTGGTACAGTGTCAAAAGCCTTCAGGAAATACAGAAATACGGTATCAATTTGGAATCCTTTGTCGATAGCATTCAACACTTCGCGCGAGTAGAGAGCTAGTTGTGTTTCACAAGAAATTGGCAGCCCTGACGCCGGCTACGAGCGCTTTTTGCTTGCTGTGTTACGAGATAAGTAATTTAGCTAGTAATTAATTGTTTTTGGTTTATATTCTATAGTGTTTACGTGCATTAGTGTCAGATAGACTTGATAAATTGAAGATTTCAGTTTTTATTTGCGTCTGAATAGGAAGAGCGAAGTTTATGTCTAGAACAGTTTCGCGTGTCCGCAAACGTTTCTTTACATTCGTAACTGACGTTATATACGTGGGATTATCAATTAAGTCAGTGTACAATACCTAGTATTTAATTTTATTAGCGTAATTTAGACCTGATACATTGAAGGTAGCAGTTTTTATTCGTTTTATTAGGCCATTTTTCGCGTGTACGTAAACGTTTGTTTACATTATAAATACGAGGGTTAATACAGTTCTCAGTATTCACGTTTATTAGTCTCATTTAGACTCGATACATTGAAGGTAGCAGGTTTTTATGCATTTTATTAAGAAAAGTGATACTGACAATGAATTCTAACATCACTTATATACGTTTGGCTAGCGCAACCGGCGAGCGTTAACAGTTTAGCAAACGTAAAATACGTGGTAAATTGGTGTTACACTAGAATATCTGAGTAAATCAGTGTTATAATACAACTTCTGAGCTCTTCTTACATACGGTTTAGTTAGCAGAAAGCTAAAACTCACCTCGCCGTCTGCTTAAATTCCTTAGCTTGTTGTGGGCTTTAGTGATCGTGTACTGTAAGTCCATCGGTTCCTATAAAGTATAGTTCGTATTTGTGCTTTACATTCTGAACTCTTATTGTTAGCCAAAGATTTTGTTTTGTACCTGCATCTGTCAGTGTACAATACTCAGTATTTACGTTTATTAGTGTCATTTAGACCTGATACATTGAAGGTAGCAGTTTTTATAGTTTTATTAGGTCAATTTCGCGTGTACGTAAACGTTTATTTACATTATAAATACGAGGGATAATCAGTAGGTATAGCTTACCGTAGGTTACGGTTTAATTCTTTAATAATATTCACTAGCAGTTTCCTGTAGGCCATTGTTTTTTTTTTCCTTTAGCATTCACTAGATAGCCCCTAGCAGGAAAATAAGCACCAGATCTAGCTTCTACCATACATTTTTACTGTTTTTCGTCGTTGAGTGTCCTTTCTGCCTACTGGAGTGTAGCTGTTAATCTTGTGTGGCAGTAGGTTTCCTTAAGTTTCTTATACTAAATCACATATTAGCTAGATGGATAGGGACTGTGTCTGTTGTGTGCGGATGCAGGAGGAACTGGCCACAGTCAAAACGCAGCTGGAAGCTTCGTTGTCCACAGTCAACAGGCTCCAGAGAACTCATCTCAGTGTGGGTGGCGGACTGTGTCGAGGTCTCGAGCCTCAAGGCGAAGGCTGCATGGGGGACGCAGGTTCAGGCACTTTGCAAATAGATTCAGTGAGCTATCTGATGCCGGGGGAGAGGCTGAGCCGAATCAGAATGCACTTTCTGCCAGGATAGTGGCCGCTCCTTCAGCAAGGTCCGGACAAGCACGTGAGGAAAAGGGTTTGTTAGTTATTGGCAGCTCCAATGTTAGGCGGGTCGCCCCTCAGGAACACAGCGGCTAGGGCGGGGAAGAAGTTCAATGTTCACTCGGTGTGCTTGTCGGGGGGCCTTGTCCAGGATGTGTAAGAGTCTCTTCCGGCGGCTATCGAGTGTGCGGGGTGCAGCCAGTTGCAGATTGTTGCACAAATCGGAACCAACGATGAGAGTCGCCGGCGTTCCGAGGAAGTCCTTCGGTCCTTTCGACGGCTGGCTAAATTGGCGATGGCGGCCTCCAGCTCTCGAGTATATTACTCAGGAAGGAGTTAAGAAGAAAATCAATATTCTAAGCACAACATACAAGCGGGAATACAATAAAATAAAATAATCGAAGCTCTCCGGTTCTTTTCCGGACGGCATATATGCTCCCACGATGCGGTATTTCAATGAACTATCATTAGAAGACCAAATAGACCAGAATAAAATTCCACACACTTATGTCTTCTTTTTAAACGTGAGAGCGAAGTAATTCAGTTATTAGAAGTTTGATCATTCTGAGAAAGTTGATGTAAACGATCAAGCACTGAGAGTAATATTTCCTTTGGCAGATTTTCATCGGTATATTCCTGTCAGTTTCAACCATTCTTTTTCCTTTCTTCTTTATACACAATGCTGAACTTATTATTAAAAAAAATTAATCTGCATTGATAGTCATTTCCAAAATATTTCACGACATGAACCGAGTCTGCTTCAGAAGTGAGATTAAACTGACAAACTTTATTGGTACATATATACTGACAAACCTGTGGGTAGAAAATATAGAATTTGACAAACATAATTGACTCTTTACAGGGACATTCAGATACATAGCAATACTGTACAGTGTACCAAAAAGTAGCCATTGTGGAAAAAGTGTTCATTCATGTGTGGTGTTGAGCATAGTGGTTATTATTATTATTATTCATGAAAATGAGTGCTGAGGCTCGCCATCAACTTTCGTGTCACTTCTTTGACATGATGATCCATTACACGTTCGTTTCTTTCATAAGCTAGTGGCTGATTACCCAGCGTTGCCTGGGTATGTGTTTGCTCCACTCTTCTATCAGTCCACCTCCTCTACCCCCTTCGTCTGTCCATCTCCCCCCCCCCCCCCCCCGTCGCTGTCTATCTTCTCTTTTCCCGGTGTCTGTCCATCTCCTCCTCTTTCCTTTCTCTATCCATCTGCTCCTTCCCCCCCCCCCCTCTCTCTGTCCATCTCCTCCTCCTCCTCCTCCTCCTGATCTCCTCCTCCCCTCTATCTTCTCCTCTCTGCTCTATATCCTTCTTCCTCCCTCCCTATCCATCTCTTTCTCCACCCTCTATCTCCTCCTCCCTCTCTCTCTGTCCACCTCCTCCTCCCCCCTTTATACACCACCTCCTTTTTCTTTCTCTGTTCATCTCCTCCTCTCCCCTCTCTCAGTCCATCTTTTCCTCTTCCTTTCTCTGTCCATTTGCTCCACTCTTTTTGTCCATCTCCTTCTCCCTCTCTCTCTCTCTGTCCATCTCTTCCCATCCCCTCTCTCTTCTATCTTCTGCTCTTTGCTTTGTCCATCTCCCCTCGCTCTGTCCACCTCTGCCTCTTCCCTTGCTATCCATTTTCCCCTTCACTTCTCTCTGTCCACCTCCTCCTCCACCTAATCTGTGTCCATCTCCTCCTTCCCCCTCTGTCTGTCCATATCCTCTTCCTCCCCTCCTCTCTCCAGTTGTTACCCCCATCCCAGCAAGAGGTTACTGATTATTCCCTCCACAGTATTTTCTTCCAGATAGTAAGTGGTATGTGTACCGAGTCTGTTTGACATCGATCTAGGGGCTTAGGACGAGCTCTTAATCCGTGGCTTTGCTGTCTACGCACGTGTTACATATATTTCACATATATTTAACATGTGTCCCACGTATTTGTACACATAACTAACCTGTATCTCTTGTGAATTTCGTCCTGTTGTTCTGTTTTCACGCGTGTGCTAAAAGTACAGTTGTATATGCTAGAGAGAAAAATAAACGCGCAAGACTTCCATTCTAGAAATACGGCCACCTGTTTGACAGCGGCGCGACGTTGTCACACTGTAGGTTCTGGCTTGTGTACTAATGGCACTTTAACTTGGTCTGTATGCGCAGGATGCTGGGAGCCAAGGCTTACGACCAGCTCGTAGCGCGATGACTGCTGGGAT
This sequence comes from Schistocerca americana, assembly GCF_021461395.2. NCBI lineage: Eukaryota > Metazoa > Arthropoda > Insecta > Orthoptera > Acrididae > Schistocerca > Schistocerca americana. Next base: position 210,697,204 of record NC_060124.1, on the reverse strand, counting down.
AAGGCCTGGGTCTTCCTCCCAGGGCAGCCATCTTATCCATACAGATTATAAAATATATGTATGTACAAAATCCATGTATGTTCCACATCTCCTACTAAATCGCTGGACCGATTTCAACCAAACCAGTTAGTGTTTGGAAAAAATCGCCGTGGGGATAAGAATCACCTACCCATCAAAAGGAATGAGGACGAGGGTGAAAAAGATGTGTATCACACGATGCGTGAATACCCTGACTTTTTCTCGCTGACAACTGCCACAACACGATGAAAGAAAAACAGTTAATCACATACTACATTTCCGCAGTAAAACTGTCGCATCAGGCAAGACGTTTTAAGTTATTATTTATTTACCACTAATTCTATTCGCGACACACGTCGGCCGGCCGGATCGGCCGAGCGGTTCTAGGCGCTACAGTCTGGAACCACGCGACCGATACGGTCGCAGGTTCGAATCCTGCCTCGGGCATGGATGTGTGTGATGTCCTTAGGATAGTTAGGTTTAAATAGTTTTAAGTTCTAGGGGACTGATGACCACAGCAGTTAAGTCCCATAGTGCTCAGAGCCATTTGAACCATTTGACACGTGTCGCTGAAAGTATTAAAATATGCCGCTGAATGTACCTACAAAATTATATCATTGCATGACACATAGTTCTGGAGATATCACGTCTTGCGCGTTTATTTTTCTCTCTAGCATATACAACTGTACTTTTAGCACACGCGTGAAAACAGAACAACAGGGCGAAATTCACGAGCGATACAGGTTAGTTATGTGTACAAATACGTGGGATACATGTTAAATATATGTGAAATATATGTAACACGTGCGTACACAGGCAAAGCCACGGATTAAGAGCTCGTCCTAAGCCCTTAGATCGATGTCAAACAGGCTCGGTACACATACCACTTACTATCTGGAAGAAAATACTGTGGAGGGAATAATCAGTAACTTCTTGCTGGGATGGGGGTAACAACTGGAGAGAGGAGGGGAGGAAGAGGATATGGACAGACAGAGGGGAAGGAGGACATAGACACAGATTAAGTGGACGAGGAGGTGGACAGAGAGAGGGGAAGGGGAAAAGGGATAGCAAGGGAAGAGGCAGAAATGGACAAAGAGAGGAAAGAGGAGACGGACAAAGCAAAGAGCAGGAGATAAAAGAGAGAGGGGAGGGGAAGAGAGGGAGAAGGAGATGGACAAAAAGAGAGGGTGGAGTAAATGGACAGAGAAAGCACACGCATACAAGGCTCAAAACAAAACTTTGGGTAGCTGTAACGTATAGGGCATCATGTATGGTATACACGTGTACTATTTGATGAAAAGTATCTGGACACAGTGGACATTAGTGTGGGGTCCGTCCAACCACCTTCATGGCAGCTTGAACTCTGCTGGGAAAACTTTCAATGAGGTGTCTAAACGTCTGCGGAGGAATGGCAGCCCATTCTTCCCCAAGAACCGAAACCAGAGAAGTAGCGATATTGCACGCTGCAGTCTGAAGTGAAGCTGACGTTCTAACTCGTTCCAAAGGTTGACCCCCTGGGTTCATGTCGGGACTCTCGGCAGGCCATTTCATTCCAGGAATGTCATTGTCCACAAACCGTTCCCTCACAGATGCTGCTTTATGACGGAGTGCATTGTCATTCTCATAAAAACAGTTATCGTCTTTATATTACTTCATTGCTGTTTACAGTACATAGTGCTGCAAAATCTGTTCAGAATCCTCCGATAGTGTTGTCTTAAGCTCAATAAGGGGACCACACCCTGATCGCGAAAGTACGCCTTCTCTGTAACGTAGCCTCCTCAGTATTTCACTGTTGGCACTACACCTGATGGCAGATAGCGTTGTCCAGGCGATTACCATATGTGAGGTAACTGGCGAGTCGTCGCGCCCTGAAAATATTTTAAATTCGGGGGAAGCACTGGCCTCACGGGCCGCTCGCAGGCCGACCACGTGATGCCAGACGCTGGGCGAAGCTGGAGGGGTCCTGCCGCGTGGCTATGAAATCCAAGGTGACGCTATGTTGATGGAGGAGACACGCCGGGAGTGCCAAAGATGGCGGACTTTGTGAAACCTTAATGGCAGACATTTCACAGTTCGTATAGAAATTAATAGTAGCCAGATGAATCATGATACCTCAAAAAGAAACATGTACATTACTATTATTTGCACGACGATTCTGATGGTGTAATCAGATTTTCAATATCTTTATTAGTTTAAAGTTTAGTATCTGACTGTAAATTAGACAAGTAACACCCAGCAACGAATTTCCAAAATATAAACGCTGCATCCGATTTTGTCGATCGCCGTGTCTTTAGAAATCTATTAGTGCAAACCTAAATTGGTATGAATTACAGGCATGTAACTTAAATAGTACATGAGATATTGGAGATCAAAGTGGCCGATTACTATCGATCGCGTCAGGCCATAAGTACTCCACAGTTACACGAAAAAACGGTAGCAGCATGCTTATAAATATATTTAATCATCTATATCTTTGTTTATATCCGATATATACTATTCATGAAGAAATCGGTCAAATATTTACTGTGTTTTAGAAAGCACATAGACGTTAGGCTACTGGCATACTTTCGCTTGCTATTCCTTTGATATATGTTCTTTTACTTTGTTTATGTATCTATTAATGTGTGTTAAAGTGTGTTTATGGTCCAGCAGTAGGAATATTTATTTAATTTCAAGCTATTTAAATGTAAATCCAGTACTTCTAATGTGTTTCATTATGCTTGTGTGGGTGCGTCGGCTGGAAGACATGGCGCGATCGCTCTAGCCAGTCGCAGCGCTCGTGAATGGGGAGACTGGATGGGAGGTAGTTCGGGCAGGGTGGCAGTTCTGGGGAGTACGACACACGACATGGGAAGTGCTGGACGCGACGGCGCGACGGACGCGGAGTCGGCGGAAGGACGTGGAGAGTGGAACGGTTTGCGCGTGATCGCGAGAGACAAATATTTCGGAGTGCCGACTTGTGAACTTGTGAGATTTCCGTGGTTTCTACAGTGAAGACGTAGTACGCGTTTGGAAGTGAATATCTCGCGAGCTTTGTTGCTCTATATAACTAATTACGTGAAGTAGGAATCTATTGTTTCCCTGTTATTCAACTTATATTCTATTTAATTGCTGGACCATCGACACCAATAAGTGTTTTGCAGTAATAAACAGCTTTCTGAAACATACTTCTGCTCTTGTACTCATCATTTAACATCATTAAGATAGTACCTGCAGATTTTATTTAATTGCAATCTTTCATTTATAAATTTATATGTTACACTCATAATTCGCAATTGCCGACTGACAGAAACCTTCGACCATTCGATTCATGTGTGTATTCTTATAGTATACCGTAGACTCCGCAGTATTTGGCTTGTAATGCAGCAACTACGTATCCCAGCCCCTAGACAACGAATCCAGCCAAAACTTTTAATATTTCAACGTTAAGTCGGAGGGTAGATAGTAGCCGGCAGCGGTGGCCGAGCGGTTCTAGGTGCTTCAGACTGGAAGCACGCTGCTGCTACAGTCGCAGGTTCGAATCCTGCCTTGGGCATGGATGTGTGTGATGTCCTTAGGTTAGTTAAGTTTAAGTAGTTCTAAGTTCTAGGAGACTGATGACCTCAGATGTTAAGTCCCATAGTGCTCAGAGCCATTTGAACCATTTTTGGTACGTAGTAGAGGGCCACACCATTACATCTTTCATATTTTTTCGAAAGCCCCCACATAACCAAACCTTTCCAGGGTGTAGCGTGATTGATCACTCCAAATCGCTCGTTTCCAGTCATCCACTGGCCTGTGACATCGCCCTTTACACCACCTCTACCTTAGCTTAGCACTGAGTAAAGAAATGTGTGGCTTATGAGGAGATGCTCCGTCATAGTATACCAGTCTTTTTAACTCCCTACGCACACTCAATGTACTAGCTGAACTCTTGGTAAAACTTTGACACTCATGCGTGACTCCTTCTGCTGATTTCATGCGATTTTTTACAACCACCGTCCGTAGTACTTCACAGTCCCTATCCATTAGTACATGAGGTCTGTCTGGTCTCAATTTACCTGTGGTTCTTCGTTAACGTTCACACTTCACAATCACATCAGCAATAGCCGGCTTGGTCTTAGAAAGGTTGGAATGTCCCTGATGGATTTCTTATTCGGGCGACACCCAACAGCTGGTCCGGTTCGAAATCACTGAGCTCTCCTCCTCCTCCATTGATAACGCAATACTCATCGCTTCCTTTTATACTAGCTTGTTCGTCTCTCGTGACGTCTGGTGGTCAATTCCGCCTTACATATTGGTGTCCGGATACCATTGGGAAGATTGTGTACAGTCGCGACTCTCCCTCTGACTTTTGTTGTACACTGTGAGAACTGTGTGTAAAGCCACACTGATATATAATTATATCCGACGAATGCGAATAGTATCTTTTGTATTAACTTGTAACATGCGCAAAAGGGAGCGTATGTATCGCAGTAAATGACATCAAGGACACAAAAAAGAAGAAACCACATTTGTCGTTCTTTAGATATCCCAAGAACCTGAGAGCCATGAAACGTCGCATTACGCAACTGTTTAATTACGAATCCCTCCCAACCTATGGATATTTACAGAAGATTAATGTTTCTTTCAAGGACCAAGAAATGGTTAGTAAATGAAAAAGAATATATATTTGGCAGAAAGATGTTGTATACCTACAAAAGAAACTCGTGTTTTGTTCACTACACTTTGAGTCAATCAAAGAAAAGAAAACAAAACAAAAATAAATAAAAAGACTGTATGGAATGCAGTAGCAGTAGCTACACTATTTACCGTAGCATATGACACCGCAACTCTCACTGAAGGGGCAATTGCCGCTGAGGAGTGATAAAAAGGAAGTCTAAAGTGATAAAACTGTCTCCTGACACAGAGGAAACCCAATTATGTAATTACTGCAACGCCAGAGCCACAAGCCTCAGAACCTTCAACACAAACTTCTCTCGAATATGAAGCAATTAGAGTAAACAAAATCATTCGTGTGTAGGAAAGTCAAGTGAAGTGTAAGAGTGTGCAAAGCTTCAGACTCCATGCAAAATTGTGTGGATTCCAGATAGGTACGGCCGAAGTGGCCGTGCGGTTAAAGGCGCTGCAGTCTGGAACCGCAAGACCACTACGGTCGCAGGTTCGAATCCTGCCTCGGGCATGGATGTTTGTGATGTCCTTAGGTTAGTTAGGTTTCACTAGTTCTCAGTTCTAGGGGACTAATGACCTCAGCAGTTGAGTCCCGTAGTGCTCAAAGCCAGCCAGCCAGCCAGATAGGTACGTAGGAGGAATGAGCCTCGCGTTGGCTGCGGGTAAGTATTAGCAATACTTATTAATAGGACTTCAGAGCACATACACAAATTCACACTGTCTAACAACTAAGAAGATCAAACTGAACTCTCATGCATCATTCCAAAGATGTCACTAAACTTAAAGAATGTCTGACAAAAATAATTACACAGTCAGTTTGTACACAACAAGCTGTTGTCTAGAGAACGAAGTGTCCACATTTATTACACGGCAAGGAAAATGCCCATCACTAGAAGAAATCTCAGAAATACAATAGAAACTAAGTGTAAAAAGACAAACATATTTAAGAAATATTAGATCTGGGTGTCAACAAAAAGATGAAATCGGCTCATTTGGACTGCTGATTTATTAGGTGTGAAGTTAATTTATTTCTGTTGCTAACTTCTTCCGTGATTTACAGATGTTTCTTACCCCTCTGTTGCTGGTCGTTATGTAATGACAGATCATTAATACAGTGCAGGGTGTTTTAAAAAGAATATACATATTAAGAATGCATATATTTATTAAACTTTAAGACATACGAATATGAAACTTAACACCCATATTTACGAACCTCTCAAGTTCAGATTACAGATATTCAACATGTTCTCCATCAGCAACACGAACAATATCACATCGATACTCAAATCGCTACAGTCATGGACTGTGCGGCTGGTCCCGGCGGAGGTTCGAGTCCTCCCTCGGGTATGGGTGTGTGTGTTTGTCCTTAGGATAACTTAAGTAGTGTGTAACATGGGCGTACCCAGCGAGGGGCAGGGGGGGGGGGGCGCTGCCCCCCCCCCCTAGATGATATTCACAGTTTTTCACTAGTTTACTGTTTTATTTAATAAGAAATGCTGCATGTTTTCTCGGATTGTACAAGTGCATTCTTGTATTTAAAATGTTTATTAAAAGCAGTTTTTCAATGGTTTACTGTTTTATTTAATAAGAAGTGCTGTATGTTGTCTCGAGTCCTTGTTTCCTGAGACTAGTATGACCTGTCCCCCCCCCCCCCCCCCCCCTAGTTCAGATCCTGGGTACGCCCTTGGTGTGTAAGCTTAGGGACTGATGACCTCCTTAGCAGTTAAGTCCCATAAGATTTCACACACATTTGATTTTTGATACTCAATTTCCTCCCATACTCGGGAAAGCATGTCTTTCGTCACTGATGTTATGGCAGTGCGGATCCGGTTCTTCAACTCTTCCAGGTTCTGTGGGAGTGGTGGTACATAGACGTTGTCTTTAACGAAACCCCACAGGAAGAAATCAGACGGTCTCAAATCGCGTAACTGTGGAGCCCAGCTGAGACATGCTAAGTCACCAGCTCTTTGACGACCAATCCAACGGTTCGGTAGGGTTTCATTCAAATATTTACGTACTTGGCGACTCCAGTGAGGGGGTCCCCCGTCTTGTTTAAAAATAAAGATGTCTTCGTGCAGCCTCGGAAACAGCCAGTTTGGTAACATAGCCAGATAGTGCTGATCGTTAACCGTGTTTCCATCAAAGAAGAATGGGCCGTAAACAGATGATCGGGATATCGCACAAAATACATTGACATTGGGCAAATCTTGTACATGTTCAGTGGCTGCATGTGGCCCCAAATTCGAACATTGTGTTTGTTTACCTGACCACTAACATGGAAAGTCGCTTCATCACTGAACACGATGCGTTGTGCGAAAGTGTTATTATTGTCAATAGCATCAAGGATCTCGTTACAGAATGACACACGTTTGCGTTTGTCATAAGGACGCAGAGCTTGTAACATCTGTAACTTGTACGGCTTCGTAACCAGCCGACGTCTCAAAACACGCCAAATTGTTGTTGTAGGCAGTTGAAACTCCCGACTGGCACAACGCGTTGATTTTGAAGGACTACGTTGGAAAGCAGTTTGAATTCGTGCAACATTTTCTTCAGGAACACGAGGGCAGCCAGGGCTATTTCCTTTGCATACACACCCTGTATCTAGAAACTGTCGATACTATCTGCGAATGTTTCACCCAATCGGAGGATCAATTTGGTAGCTCAGCTTGAAACGTATTTGCACTGTAATCACGGAATTGCACTTCGCAAACTCGAGGACACAAAGTGATTTCTGCTGCGGAGTAGCCATTTTAAACATATAACAGTTACCAAGTAAAACAGAAGACAACTGACATCTAGCGGCTATTAATATAAACTAGACTATGTCTTAGTTTCTCCAATAGCCGAGCCGAGGCGCAGCGATCGATAGTTTGGACAAAATAATACTTTGTAATACGTATATTCTTTCTGAAACACCCTGTATGTATATTTATGATAATCGTAATGTACGTTTCCTTATTATAACAAAGTTTGAATCATACTTCTGGCTTTATTTGGAAGAACTTCATACCATACTGAATAATAAGGTGGCAATAGGCTGCTAGCGACTACAAAGCAGAACAAAACGACAGAGGCTGTGTCGATTCTTTTTACACAGTGTAACTGCCTTTTTATGCGTGAAATGCAGTGTCTACAGTCTTTTTCTTTGCCAGGTAAGGTGCAACTGCTTATTTCAGTCATATCATTCAGGAGCTATCGCTCTGATTGCGTTTCTTTTAGGAACATTCATGTCCCTAGATATTTTACCGCCAATGAAACGCGAAAAAATAGATACTATTTCGTAAATTACATAAAAATAATTAAAAACAAACAATTCTTACGGTACATATGGCTTTAATATATGGCAGGTTTTCACACCGCTAGGTGTGCTAGTGTCACACCACCTGTAGATAGTAATAAATTTTGCAGCAATGAGTGTATGACCTGTACATGCAAGGCTGTGCTATAAACTGTTGTACACGAACCACAAGCTTTGGTGTGGCAATATTGCACAGTTCTCAAACAGATGGCCGGACTTTAATAATGGACGTCTCACACTTTTATTTTACTCTGTGACTTGTACAGTTCTGTGGTATCATCCAGAGATAGCGCTGCCACATCAAAGTCGGCAACCTGAATGGATACCACAGACATCAGCGAGGGCAGACTGCAGTCTGGAACGATGTGTGGTAGACGCTCCAGAAGACCACACCTCCCTTTCAGCACCAGCAGCGCCCTCACACTGAGGTGAATATAGTGTCGAGCATTCAGGAGCTCAGTCCCAGTTCGAGACCTCAGCTACAGCAATCAACATGGTCTCCTAGGACCAACGAGGAGTTAAAGTTTCAGATGTTGAAAATTATACCTCAAGAGAACAGTTTCTTAATTAGTGCATCATGTGATGCTTCAGCAAGTCCATAATAATTGTAAATTATCAAGCTCTCTTGTGGCAAAGGAATGTTTCAAAATTAAGTAAAGCTTTTATGCATTTATCTGATGAAGGGATCTAATATTTAATCTGTTGTAGTTAAAGATGAGCCTTCTCTCAAAGCAATCAAAGTGTCGTTAGTTGTCTCCTGACGAAAGTAATCTCTCAATTTTAGTTAGAGACTTAGACACGTTCAAAGTTTCAGGGGAAGATGGAACATGCCATACGTAATTAGCTGTGTTCAGATGGATGTTCCGGTGGCATCCATTTAAGTGAGATGTTCAAAAATGTACCCACCTTTCGGTATTAGGCATGGGAAAATCCGACCAGTTAAAACTGATACTGGTATTTTAGTTCTGTATAATCGATATTTTTTTGAGTGTATTCATGTGGGCTCTTTTATAATAGGTGTGCTAAACAGCAGCAGTGCTAAAAATTTTTCATTTTTAAATAAACATTTTTTTTTAAAAATGAGCAATTTTTATTTTTAAAATTTACATTGGTTTGAAATATTGGTTATTACTTAAAATGCTAAAAGCAATCAGTGCTGTTTTAATAACTCTGCCGACAGAAATGAGCACCAAATACATGGCATAAGATTTGATGCATAATTGTTGAGGCTGAAACGTCCCAGTTGCCGTGTGTCGTGACTTAAGTTACGCGTGTACGCGCAGCGATCATGACTTGCGCTCACCTGGTTGCCGGCATGGTAGCTCAGCGTGCTCGGTCAGAGGGTTAGCTGCCCTCTGTAATAAAAAAACTGAGAGAACGGATCAACAAACAACTTGAACGGGCGTCATCGGACGTCCGCCCGAACAAATCCAACGAACAATATAGAACTAAATGAGATCTAAAAAAATAATAATATTTAAAAAAAGCCTTGTCTGTGCGGTAGTTGCTCGCTGTCGTCGACAGACAGTCATTGCATTGCAGAACGGCACCAACCCTAGTCTGCAAATATTTCTACGAAGAGACTTAGCAACGAAATAAAATGCTCCATTTCTATGAGATAATATAAGAAGGAAATTATGATAACAGTAGGCCTAATAAATCGCAAACTTAACAACAGTTCATTAGTAGTATACAATAAAAATAGAAAGTAGCTGATCTGCTACCCGTATCTACATTATGCCTTTACCTGTGTGTAGCCTTTGAAAACGGGTAAATTAACACGACCTCAGTTTTCACCCTTTAACACTGACTATTCCGACTATTCGTAACTCCCAAATAGTGACTGATCCCCGATTACAAAATGATTTTGAGCAGAATTTCAAAAAAATTGCAATCAACGGAGAATATCGGCCATTTTTTGCAGTATTCAACCACGTATCACTTTTCGAGAAAAGCAGCGATCGGTGGATGCACTAAGCTTTCTTTTATTTCTCTGTGTAATTTAATATTTCCGTTCTGTGTGTCTTGAGACTGAGAGTGTCAAATTTTTTTCAATCTTTGTTCCATTTCTACGTTTGTTGCAGGGTATAAAAGGGATAAAAACCCGAATGTCAGTTATTTTAGAAACACGTTATTTTGAGTGGTTTTAACACTCATGTTAAACTGGCGTGGAAGGAAAACGATACAATCGAAAACCGGTTGTTTCAGCGATAAACGCGATCCCTATCCTGAATGCACAACTCAGTGTACCTCCTAAATGACCTTTGGAGCAGGACGATTGACATACAGGGTGATCAAAAAGTCAGCATAAATTTGAAAACTTAATAAACCACGGAATAATGTAGGTAGAGAGGTAAAAATTGACACACATGCTTGGAATGACATGGGGTTTTATTACAACAACAAAAAAAGTTCACAAAACGTCCGACAGATGGCGCTGGACAGCAAAACTGCTACCGTGATGGGTATATGTACGCCGATACGGTACAGAATCGCATCATCCCCAGCCTGTCTGATAAACACCTGCTGGAACGAACGATGTTTATGCAGGATGGCGCTCCACCCCATATTGATAGACGCGTGAAAGATCTCTTGCGCGCCTCGTTTGGTGATGATCGTGTGTTCAGCCGCCACTTTCGTCATGCTTGGCCTCCCAGGTCCCCAGACCTCAGTTCGTGCGATTATTGGCTTTGGGGTTACCTGAAGTCGCAAGTGTATCGTGATCAACCGACATCTCTAGGGATGCTGAAAGACAACATCCGACGCCAATGCTTCACCATTACTCCGGACATGCTTTACAGTGCTGTTCACAACATTATTCCTCGACTACAGCTATTGTTGAGGAATAATGGTGAACATATTGAGCATTTCCTGTAAAGAACATCATCTTTGCTTTGTCTTACTTTGTTATGCTAATTATTGCTATTCTGATCAGATGAAGCGCCATCTGTCGGACATTTTTTGAACGTTTATATTTTTTTGGTTCTAATAAAACCCCATGTTATTCCAAGCATGTGTGTCAATTTGTACCTCTCTATCTACATTATTCCGTGATTTATTCAGTTTTCAAATTTATACTGACTTTTTGATCACCCGGTATGTCAGGATTCGCCGAGCATCACCAGCGTGCTGATGGATGGGTATGCCATGCAAAGAGATGGTGAACACATAGGCTGTGGCACATTATTCAGCGCTCCCTGCGGTTCCACAGCGTACTATTAGGTGTCATCTGGGCTAAATTTCAGTCGGAATGCGGCGGAACGGCGTTCCAGCACCTCCCAGCGATTTTTTTAAGTCACTGGAATAAGTGTGAATCGAAAATTTAAAATAGTTCACATGTATTAATTAGTATTGTAAATGTGATTTGCCGCTGCGCCAGCACCAGTGAATGTCAATGGGTGACCAACGTGATGCGATGGGCAGAGGCATGAGGCAACCTACTGTGTGTGTGTGTGTGTGTGTGTGTGTGTGTGGTTGTGTGGGTGTGGGTGGTTTGGTGTGTGGACAGTACACCCAAGAAAAGATGAGATAACCTGAATTTCAGAACAATATTTTGTAAAAAAATGTTTTCCCTTTGTAAACTTTATCACATGTTTTTAAAAATAGAAACCTGTGCTTTTTAGGACGGTGGAGCGGGGGAGGGGGGATGTTGCACAACTGAAGAGGTGCGTTCCAGTGCCAAAAGTTTTATAAATTAAGCAGTGGTTGTCATGTTTCGGGAAGTAATTCTTTGGTTGTTTTGAAAGTCACAGAGTTTGTGTTTGGTTTTGTAAGGTACGCAGCTGCTGAGTTCCTTTACGACATCGCGAATCGTGCCTGTCGTATACGGCATGATCGCACCTATCTCTAAACAGGATTGAAGGTTAGTGCAAATATTTTTACATGCGTCCTGTAACTGTGCTGTGTTTTGTGAACAGTGATGTATTTGTTTACTTGTTTAGTAAGGCTTGTTTCATCCAAGTTCTCTTTGCCAAATACCTTTCCGAGAATTCTGACGACCGAGAAGCCTAACGAAGGTCTGCACCATACTTCGCAACATTTCCGAAACGTCATGAGCATATGATGGTAACTTGTGACTGAAAACTTACGTTATTGGATGGAAGGTATGATGAATTATGTCTTTTTTTGTATGATTTAAGTTTTGACAGTTTCAGTGGCCCTTTAAATGCAAAGTATAAAGTGTAAATTTCTGTGTGAAGTAATATTGGTATGCTTTCATACATGGACAGTCGTTTTCCAAAATTCGCATCCAACACCTTCAGATAACCGCGTAAATAAACTAAAATTTACGAAGTGTAAATAAATCTGGTACTGCATCTTTGAAATTGAAATACAGACTAAAGCGCCATATTGGACTCCTATCCACCACCCCACATCCCTCCTCCCCCCCCCTCCGCCCCCTCCCCCCGAGATCTTGGTTGGGGTGACTGTTTCAAATGGTTCAAATGACTCTAAGCACTATGGGATTTAACATCTGAGGTCCCTAGACTTAGACCTTCTTAAACCTAGCTGTCCTAAGGACATCACACACACCCATGCCCGAGGCAGGATTCGAACCTGCGACCGTAGCAGCAGCGCGGTTCTGGACTGGAGCGCCTAGAAACGCTCGGCTACAGCGGCCGGCGGTGACAAGTTTAACCTGTAGCAAACCCCAATGTTTACGTTCGCCTTTATTAAACCGCACTTTGCCACATTTAAGGCACTTTTCTACATAACAACTAAAACTGCAACTTAAATTCAGAAAAAGTAAAGTAGATGATGGGCAAGCCTCCAAGTGTTTTGTTGCATTGAGCCTACTACGTACACACGTAGTATATCGTAAACAAACTACGAAAAATGCAAGGGGGGAGGAGAGGTCCACTACGTAACCTGCAAAATTTAGGTCTGCATGTATGCAGTATAATCTGATTCATGAGAAAGACAAGGTAGTATATTGGCTAATGTTTTAATAAACTTGTGTCAACCAAAACCACCACTGCGTAATCGACTGACTGTATGGATAAGGTTTCAATGTATCTGCTGTTTGGGAGGTGTTTCGTGCCTCAGTGCAATAATTATTCTTTTGAACGTGAAATGTATGGTACATACAATCAAAATTAACGTAATCGTTCTGTAGAATGTTGTCTCTGAAACGTTTTTCATTCGTCGAAAGTTTCCTGTGGAAAAGAGTGTACTAAAACCCACGCAGATGGATCCTGAGCTATTTTTACAGGTTTCATCTTTTACTTGTAAATTCTCTGCTACTGACCATCTGGGGACACAGTATTGAAATGAAAGCAACTGATACTGTCAAGAGACAATGTACTATATAAAATGTTTGTTCGCTATACTCAGAGCTAATACTGTATCTGGGTATAACCGCCAAACGCTAACAGCTGCAATTTTCTAGTTTTCTTATGCACTGTCACGTACTACGCCCCTTTTTTCGACTTCCATTTGCGGGTGCAACTCATCTCACGAGACACATCATTTTGACGTCACATGTGGTCAACGATAAATACAGGACTGAACGCACATCTGAGTGGCGTCAGCAATGTAGAGTTACTGCCAGCCGACACAAACGCATGAAGCCTGGCGCCCATATTACACGGTAGAAGAGCTTTGTCAAAGATTTCATCAAACTTCTTTGACCACAATGCTTCACTGAAATTATTAAACGATCGTAAAATTTTTCATCATAGTTGTTCGGGAATGGAAGTCTCACAGTTCATCGTTTGTACAACAGCTTATGTTGGTGGCGAGCGCTTTGCTTGAAACGAAAGAGAAATGGAATCGTAACCTCGGGTAGCAAGAAGAGAAACTCGAAGTTTTCACCAGAATTTGCTTAGCGCTTTTCAGCGCGAGTACGTAAGGGACGAGGAAAATTGTTTGAGAATGGGTGAACAAATCTTTCAGTTATCCTCCATGAAAATGGCCCCACAAATTTGCATACACGATACTCCATTAAGAAATGCAATTTCTTAATTTCACCCATCGTAATCGATATCTTTGGGTAGTCTGCGACTGTGTCATTCACGATTTAAATAATGGAACACTCTACTAGTTACGTATTTTTTCATGGATAATATGACGTGTTTCGAGAACTTATTATCAAGAGGAAATATTTACATGGCGTTTTATGTGGTGTTTGTATGCCTGTTGTTCTGTCTCTCTTGATCTGCTGCTGTATTTTTATTGTTTACTATCGCCTAACAGATTTCGTGTATCCAATTTTTGGAAACATCATTATAACATTACTAAATCATGAATGCTATTTCTGCTAAAGATGGTCTCATGGTTGGGATTAGATTTTTAGCAACAGGCGAAAGCTATTCCAGCTCAGTACTCGAATCTCACTGTGTACCATTTTACGTACTATTAAACAAACCCGTGAACCACGCGCGGAGGAATTTATAAACGTTAAGTTAGGTTACTTAGAGTAGAAATAAATACATTTATTTCATTTATCTACCCTCTAAAGACACTTGGCTTTTCACATCTCCATGTCCTTCCACTTCCTTTCTTTTTTGTGTGAAAATACAGTACAGCCACTTCGAATGCAGTTGATTGTTGCAGCTATTTCTTTGTGAGATACCAATCGCTTACTTTTTTTAGCCAGTGCGCTTTGTGTTACGAAAAAATTTGTACTGTTCATACTTTGCAATGATCACTGCTGTGGTAACGACGCATTAAACATACTTCATCACTTTATAACTTCAATCCACTAAAGCAAGCAAAGCGCCAAGTATACAATGGCGAATTTTGATCAAAGTTAAGCCGTCGCTATAACTTTTATCGAAGTTCTTTGCTAAAAGCTTCCCACTACACTGTCAAATATTTGACCAAAGAGCATTGATTAGTATTTATAGCTGGCCACGAACACTACTTTGCTGACGTCAAACAGACGTGCGCTCAGGCCTATATTTATCATTGGCCACGGACGTCACACGCTCTATCGAAGACGGAAAGAGCTGTCCGCCGACTTTCGTGATCGAACGGTACACAACACGTGAGGCGAACATATTCGAAACAATAATGTTCGCCTCAGTTAGGAGAACTGTAGGTTACACTTTCTCTTTACTGCAGGGTACGTCCAACTCGAAGTTACGTTGTTTGTAAATCCGTAAATTTCTGCATTTATGTGGACTGTGAAACGTCCCCTTTGAACAATTATACACGTGACTGGGCTTAAACTGACACACAATATTTTCAGCGCAACGCAATCTGACTTTCAAAAATCCCTACAAAAGAATGGCCCTGACTAACATTAACCTATACGTTTCACAAATCACTTACCTCACAAAAATCTTGGTTACTCGAACTACTGCAATAGAGCGAGCACCACTACTGCCAGCTAAATAAAAGATTCAAACTACGGAAGGCACTAACTACTGATAGGGATAGTTAGCAAATGAAAGATATTAATAGAGAACAAACAATGTATTTACCTTAATAGTCATAATATATGTAGCAGTTCATGACAAATTACAAAACTCCGCCATCTCTCTCCCCACATCCACCACTGCTGGCGGCTCACCTCCAACTGCGCAACGCTATGCGCTGTTCACAGCCAGCTGCCGCTGCCCAACACTACAGTGGCAGACAACAATGCAAACTAGCCACAGACTGCACACAGCACAGCCAGTGATTTTCATATTGAGCGCTACGTAACGTTGCCAATAAGAAAACATAAACAGCCTACTTACATAGAGAAAACATAAACAGCCTACTTACATAGCCCCCATGCTCCCCACAAAAAATTTTACAAATTTTTTTTGGGCAGTGGCCAACAATGATTTGATAAAATTTTTCATAATTACAATAACAAAGAAATCAAATGCACACACTTATTGATACAATGTTGGTCAAAAGCTAAAATTTTCTCACAGTCCATAAAGATAGTCCTGATCATTCATCATAATAGTAATAACAGTTGTTTTTTTTTCACAAAGTCTCATTAGTAAAAGAAATTGCACACAGAAGTAGTGGATTTCCATGCAGTCTTGAAGAAGTAGTGTTGTCCTTCCAACGGAAAGACAGTGCTGACTCTTGACATGCTGACAGGTAATGGGCCACAATGGAGCAAACCCACAGCAGAGTCATTCGAAGTTTTGAAGAATATTGGTAGGTAGGTCATCACAGAGCAGACCCACTGGAGTCCTGGTAGAGATTGTGGTATCGGCGGGCCACCAGAGGTGCAGACCCACTGCAGTCCTTGTAGAAATAATGGTATTGGTGGGTCATCAACAAATCACTTACCTCACAAAAATCTTGGTTACTCGAACTACTGCAATACAGCGAGCACCACTGCTGCCAGCTAAATAAAAGATTCAAACTACGGAAGGCACTAACTACTGATAGGGATAGTTAGCAAATGAAAGATATTAATAGAGAACAAACAATGTATTTACCTTAATAGTCATAATATATGTAGCAGTTCATGACAAATTACAAAACTCCGCCATCTCTCTCCCCACATCCACCACTGCTGGCGGCTCACCTCCAACTGCGCAACGCTACGCGCTGTTCACATCCAGCTGGCGCTGCCCAACACTACAATGGCAGACAACAATGCAAACTAGCCACAGACTGCACACAGCACAGCCAGTGATTTTCATATTGAGCGCTACGTAACGTTGCCAATAAGAAAACATAAACAGCCTACTTACATAGAGAAAACATAAACAGCCTACTTACAACTGGACTGTGGATAAGGGAGAGATTACAGGGTTTGCAAGAATTAATTCATAAAGTTACCGAACAAGCCATTCTAATTATTTTTCGTAATACTTCTTCATCAACCTCTTATGTGAGACGACTTGCTGATTTACAAGAAAAAACCGATCTAAACCCAGCCAGCATTAAATCCATTTAACGTATGTATACAAGAGCGTTCGTTAAGGTGTCTCAACAACGTAAGTTCGTTTTTAGAAACTGTGAAAACTATTTTCAGGAGTTCGTCTGTAATTAAAAAGAATGGACAGCCATTCCAGTAGTCGAATTAAAGCGGCAGCTCATTTAAGGAGTATAACATTTGGCACATGGTTTGTTATGCTGTGGTTACCTATCCCCCTCCCTTTCTGTATGATACTAACATTACTGACATACTAGGTTGCTAATTAAGCACTCACGAAACTTTATTTACATATGAAGTTTTCCTGTAGATATAGTCGATATTTAACAGCAATTGTTCACTAGTATAACTTAGATGCATGTGAAAACTGAGTGACATTCCAGACCAGCTGAGCAGTATTGTAACTAGTTTCAGTTACAGAAGCGATTTCCAGTAAGCTTATGATATAATTGACGTTTGTTTTATACACATTTCATCAAGTGTATGCAATGAATATGATACTGTGTAACATTAGGGTCTTATAGAGTTTTCTACCTTGTACTGTAACATCGATGTTTGGAGATAGCAACTTTGTTTACTTTTTACATATAAAACTGTACCAAAGACATTCACTAAAGATAGTCCATTTCTCTGCATTAACAAGTAACTTGTCACGGAGAAATTTTTATGCATATGGCGAAAATACTTTTTATAGATCTTTGAATAGCTCCTCAATATTTTGTGCAATGTAACACTTATCTTCTTCTGATCTTCTCTTTAGTACTGCTCTGTGTGCACTTAGTATTAGTATGTCTGCTTTTAAAACTACTGTGTCATATATTGATATTCATGACCTGATCTACACATTATTTAAGAAATGACAAATGTAATGTGGTGGCTTATATCATTTTAACCCTTTAAATATTTATATATATTTTGCACTTCTTTGAAACAGGACTGTTAACATTTCCTGTATGCTACCTGTAATTATTCGTATCTTTGGATAGTATCCGTGAAGATGGTCCATGACTGAAAGCGGTTGATATTTTGGTTTCAAATAAAAACAGCTGATGGACAAACATGCATTTTATACATTTAACTTACGTTCTATGAATAAATGCCGTTTCGAAGCGCCAGCACATTGAGGATCTGTCGAAAACGCGTCGCTATTGGTACAATTTGCTGTAATAAAATAACGAAAAATGTCATAACGGTGGTTAAAGCGGTACCTTAATTGAAGACATTTTGTTGGCAAAGAAGTGTCCTAAAAGAACTAGCTCGTAAATTTCGTTTTATACTTAACAGATGGCTGAGAATAAGGTACGTTTTAATTCTTTGGCAAATGCCACTTTCCTTTGTTCTTTTATTCTAAATTGTAGATTTTTACCAGATGACCAATTTATTTGGAATATTTACTCGCATTTGAGTGTTGGATACTTAATTTGTAAGTTATTAACAATGACGACTCACAATTGAAAGAGGACTCTTATATGTACTTAATATCGAATATTACAGAAAATGATTCTATTAAATTAATAAGAAAATCACAGAATCTTTTAGAAAGGGCAAAAAAATTGGAGTTAGTAAAATACGAAGCACCGATCAGTAGTCTCCCACTTCCCATTTTGACAGCCATAACCACTACCCCATGATGACATTGAATTTTTGCCTCTGTGCTCTAACATAATAAAGGCTTTAATCGCCGATAAGATATTACGTGACGTTTAATTATAATAAATCATACCAAGAACGTCGTTGTTATCTCCCAACAGATAAATTCTTTCCGTAACCTCGGAATAAAAATGTGACTACCATCGCTGCCAAATTTTTACCCCTCAGTGGAGAGTTATGTAAGAGGTCCATGACTAAGGATTTTTTTGCTAGCGCAATCTTAGATACTTCGTGTGGCGTCAAAACGACGTCACATGTGCACGAAATCTTGTGAGCTGTTAGCCGTACGAGAGAGGCCCGCATCGAACATTAACGAAAGTCGATAGCAGTTCCTGTGGTTGTCGATATTGCGTGTGACGTCAAAATGGCGTCACATTTGCAGGAAGTCTTGTGAAATGAGTGTTACCCTCAATTCGCCTCACTCTTGTCGCGGTGTTTCCTCAATGTGGCATTCTATTTCTTGATGCCATACTTCTTCCACATCAGTTCCGCGTCTCTTTTGTTTCTACATTCCGATCTGCCTTATACACGCCGGTGCTAGGATACGATCTACAATCTAAGCGAACACGACCGCAAACAGTGCATACACTCCTGGAAATTGAAATAAGAACACCGTGAATTCATTGTCCCAGGAAGGGGAAACTTTATTGACACATTCCTGGGGTCAGATACATCACATGATCACACTGACAGAACCACAGGCACATAGACACAGGCAACAGAGCATGCACAATGTCGGCACTAGTACAGTGTATATCCACCTTTCGCAGCAATGCAGGCTGCTATTCTCCCATGGAGACGATCGTAGAGATGCTGGATGTAGTCCTGTGGAACGGCTTGCCATGCCATTTCCACCTGGCGCCTCAGTTGGACCAGCGTTCGTGCTGGACGTGCAGACCGCGTGAGACGACGCTTCATCCAGTCCCAAACATGCTCAATGGGGGACAGATCCGGAGATCTTGCTGGCCAGGGTAGTTGACTTACACCTTCGAGAGCACGTTGGGTGGCACGGGATACATGCGGACGTGCATTGTCCTGTTGGAACAGCAAGTTCCCTTGCCGGTCTAGGAATGGTAGAACGATGGGTTCGATGACGGTTTGGATGTACCGTGCACTATTCAGTGTCCCCTCGACGATCACCAGTGGTGTACGGCCAGTGGAGGAGATCGCTCCCCACACCATGATGCCGGGTGTTGGCCCTGTGTGCCTCGGTCGTATGCAGTCCTGATTGTGGCGCTCACCTGCACGGCGCCAAACACGCATACGACCATCATTGGCACCAAGGCAGAAGCGACTCTCATCGCTGAAGACGACACGTCTCCATTCGTCCCTCCATTCACGCCTGTCGCGACACCACTGGAGGCGGGCTGCACGATGTTGGGGCGTGAGCGGAAGCCCAGCTTCATGGAGACGGTTGCGAATGGTCCTCGCTGATACCCCAGGAGCAACAGTGTCCCTAATTTGCTGGGAAGTGGCGGTGCGGTCCCCTACGGCACTGCGTAGGATCCTACGGTCTTGGCGTGCATCCGTGCGTCGCTGCGGTCCGGTCCCAGGTCGACGGGCACGTGCACCTTCCGCCGACCACTGGCGACAACATCGATGTACTGTGGAGACCTCACGCCCCACGTGTTGAGCAATTCGGCGGTACGTCCACCCGGCCTCCCGCATGCCCACTATACGCCCTCGCTCAAAGTCCGTCAACTGCACATACGGTTCACGTCCACGCTGTCGCGGCATGCTACCAGTGTTAAAGACTGCGATGGAGCTCCGTATGCCACGGCAAACTGGCTGACACTGACGGCGGCGGTGCACAAATGCTGCGCAGCTAGCGCCATTCGACGGCCAACACCGCGGTTCCTGGTGTGTCCGCTGTGCCGTGCGTGTGATCATTGCTTGTACAGCCCTCTCGCAGTGTCCGGAGCAAGTATGGTGGGTCTGACACACCGGTGTCAATGTGTTCTTTTTTCCATTTCCAGGAGTGTAGGAGAAGTATGTCGCTCTGTGACACCAGCTTCTATACCTCTCTTCTACGGGTCGTTTAGAAGTTGCATTTGGTTATGAAGTCAGGAAAGTGCGCACTCGTGTGAATACGTCCGTTAAATGAACATTCTTCCACCAGAACATACATCAGAACACAGCCACGTACAGCACGTGGCATCCAGCAGTAAAACTTCTAACATGCCTAGCTCCCTAGCTAAAAGTGAGAGAAATTTAAAAATACAAGGGGCGTTCAGTAAGTAATGCAACAAATTTTTTTCTTGAACCAGGTTGGTTTTATTCAGGATTTCAATGCATCATATTATTCCCCATTCTTTTGGCTGCTAAAACCCTATTTTTCGACTAAATTCTCGTTCAGTGTGACGGCCTTACCCCATCTTACTGGGAGCACCTTGTGAGGTGGCTACAATTTCGCACCTTACAAGCACTGATCCACATACTTTTCCGTGATCTACAAACACAATTAGGTATCATGTGATAGGTTGTACACCGTATACATGAATATGTAAAGGAGACTGACATTGTCACGTACGTCTTGTAAATAATTGTTAACGCTTATTGCATGGAAGGTAAGGGAGTGTCTTTATTATAAAAACTGCGTAATGAATGATTGCCTATACTAGTAGAGGTTGGAACGCCAGTGGAAATGAAACGGCTGGCGGAGCTGAAGACCTGGGTGGAAGACCCACACAAGTGTGTTGGTACTGCTTAAACGCAGGAAATAGCAAGACGGACGACGTAGCACCTAAGCGCTGGAGCACAATAGAGTCGCGACCGGCCGATTTTGTAGCCGACCCGGAAGTAATATACGTCGGAAACTACGAAAATCTGGACGCAGGTGAGAGGAACGAAGAAGCGGCACCTCGGAAACCACGCAGGCTGGGTTATTGCCAAGTATTTTTACTCAGAAGCGTACCATTGTACGAATATAGGTTTTCCCTCGCAAACTTTCCGCGCTGGAGGACAAAAGACTAAAATATGGTTGGTCGGCGTTCGGAAGAATCTGTAGAGAGGGAGAATATTCCGTGGTTTCGGGAATATGAATCGTTTTCGGAATTACGATGATGGGAAACCGAGCCTTGCTGGGAGGCCAGCAGTGGAGAGAAGAGGTCTTCCGGTGTGAGCGGCCGTGTGTGACGGTCGCTCGAAATCAGCTTTTGTTGGCACAGACGGACTTGCTGTCTTTGCTCTCAGTAGAGTTTATAGTTAGAACAGTTAGGAACTGTAATGTTGCGAACCTATACGATTCTGGACTTCACGTCCGTGTTGGAAGTCGTCATTGAGTACGTAGCGTTCAGTAATTGAGAGCACTTCCTCTGCCTATACTTACGTTGAGACGTTATCTGAACTCCGTCCTTGTGGTTGGGAGTTCGCGTTTCTCGTCTGCAGAACACAGAGAGGAGAAGACAGTATTAGAGAATATTAGTCAGAGGACCGCCTTCTGCCGTCCTAGTGTTCGAAAGAGTTTATTTGCGGTTGGAGTTCTTCCATCATCGCAGACGAATACGAGAACCATCACTTCGACGCACCGGACGCAGTACATACGGTGATATCGCAACTTGCTTCGGCTTATTAAGGCTATAAAAGCTAAACAGCTGTGATCACGTTACATTATTTCCGCTGAGGTTCCACACCACCGTAGATCATCTTTGAAAGTAGTGTCTTCTAGTGTTTGGTACGTAGATGACGTCAGTCATTTTCCGTTATTGATATTAGGTCGCGCAGTCATAATGAGGGGCAGAGTTGGGCAATTGATTAGTAATTTTACTTAGGAAATGTAAACTTTGTAATATAAGGGTTTTTTTTAATCTACTATAAATATATAAGCAGGAACAACGTTTATCATTTAGTTGGATCAGTTGCCTCCATCATTCATTTATGTTTGGATTGTAATTTATGGAATTAAGAAAAATGGTTCAAATGGCTCTGAGCACTATGGGACTCAACTGCTGAGGTCATTAGTCCCCTAGAACTTAGAACTAGTTAAACCTAACTAACCTAAGGACATCACAAACATCCATGCCCGAGGCAGGATTCGAACCTGCGACCGTAGCGGTCTTGCGGTTCCAGACTGCAGCGCCTTTAACCGCACGGCCACTTCGGCCGGCTGGAATTAAGAGATCCTAAGATCTGCTTCAGGGGGTAGTCAGACAGGGCCAAATCTTCATTTTAGCGTTTATTATTCTTCGTTGCACACATTCATTTTACACCTGCCTGGAGTAGCATCTTGGAACCTGTATACCCGTATCGTCCACTTTATTGGTCAACGCCGGAGCCAATATCGTGCTGCATCAATAACCACTCCATCACCCAAATATTGCTTCCCACGGAGTGTGTGCTTCATTCGGCAAAACACATGGATGTCCGAAGGTGCGAGATGGGGTGAAGGAGGAACGGCAGTCCAGTGAAGTTTTGTGAGCTCCTCTGTGGTGCGCGGAGTTGTATAAGGTATTGCGTTGTCGTGGAGATGGAGAAGCACGTTAGCATTTTTGTGGCAACGACAAGCTGAAGTCGTTTCTTCAATGTCCTGAGGGTAACACAACACGCTTCAGAGTCGATCGTTGCACTGAAGGAGAGCATCAAACAGAATAACCCATTCAGAGGCTCAGAAGACCGTCGCCATGACTTTACCAGCTGAGGGCGCGGCTTTCAACTTTTTCTGCAGAGAAGAGATGGTGTGGCGCCACTCGATGAATTGGCGCTTTGTTTCCGGTTCGTAGTTATGAACCCACGTTTCATCGCCAGTGACAATGTTCGACAAAAAATTATCACGGTCAGCCTCGTAACGGAGAAACAATTCTGCACAAATTGTCTTCTGTTGGAAGCGCACACAAGTGAGTACCCCAAGTGGTGGATGAGGGTGGCAGCACTACGGACAGAGACGTCCAGTTGAACAGCGAAGTGTTTGACTGTGCTCCGTCGATCATCTTGAGAGTGTCCGCACGTTCCAAAACAGCGGTGTGCGGTCAGCCGGCACACGTAATATCCGCAGATAAGCGCGATCTTGCGGTGATGACCAAAGCCTCGCCCAGCGACTCTGCTTTTATTCACTGCCAGGTCTCCGTAGATATTCTGCAAGCGTCTATGAATATATGCATTGGTCTGGTGTTCCGCCAAAAGAAAACAACGACAGGTAACTGCTTAAAACGCACAGCCGTTACAGACGCCCCTTTGAAGGCCGCATATAGCACCACCACCTATCGGAAATTCATGAAACTATAGTGGCTGAAGCGGGAATATTGTACGATATATGAAGATAATAACTGTTCTCGAAAGAACAGATACCACTGATGACCGTGAAGCTTCTCTAGAATAAATGATAATTAATTGAAGCCCGACAGGTGTTGCTGACATACCTCGATGGGGACAGCTGAAAATGTGTGCCCCAAGCGGAACTCGAACCCGGGATCTCCTGTTTACATGGTAGACACTCTATCCATTTTTTTTTTTTTTTTTGCATCCTCTGCCAAAAAGAAAGAAAACAAAAGATTTTAAAGCAAATCACAAATTGAAAGGAACAGGGATGTTGTTTTTATTTATTTATTTATTTATTTTCAAGAAGGATCACTCTGTTAAAAGGAACATATAGACCATTTCATCGTATAGTATGTGCATTACATAGTGAGTGGTGAGAGAAGCGTGAGGTTTATCATCAGCTGTCAAATGTGCACACCGACTGCACCCGGCACATCCCAACTGCGTGGGGGGTCAAGGAAGACTGCCTGAAGATAATTGGCAAAGGTTTTCCGATAGTGGGACCATCTATGAACCTCACTGTGGGCTTGCTGCAAGAAATACCAAAAGTCAAGTCGCGACGTGGCAGTATCCCCACAGAGGTACGCGATCGTCCAACCTTTGATCCAGATGATCGACTGTGATTTAGTCGCCGGAAAGTAGTCACTCTCCGGATGTAAGAAGGAAGCAGGTGTAATATGTTGCGGGGTCACACGGAGGTAGCAAGCCACCATCTGTCTTCCTAGGAGCCAGACGTCCTCCACCGCGATACAAGTTAAGCGGTGATGGTCGTCATCCACTTGGTGACATTTCGGGCATAGTGGAGTGTCCACTAGTCCAATTGCATGGAGCCGTTGGTGGGTGTTGAACTTGCCACAGGCGACAGAGAACCACAGTGCCCGAACGAAGGTAGGAAAGAATTTTTGGTGCACATGTCTCCAAATCTTCGGCCAATGCAACCTGGGGCGTTTCAGTTCAATTACATTACAACTTATCCGTCGTAGCAGCCAAACATAAAAATCCTTCGCGCATGGCGGTCTCGTGCGCGGAAGCTCGTCTCTGATATAACTAAGTTCCACGATAAATGTTGAGACATGCGCAAAATGTGGCGTAATGTTGTCCACCGCCACCGGAGGTGTGAGGGACGCTAGAACCAGGAGATCCAGTAGGCGGGATGTAAGGGAATCACGCCCGCTATGCCATTGCTTATACATTGTGGCTAGAAGGAGCGCCGTCGCACGGCAGTGAACATTCGTAAGTCCGAGTCCCCCCTTGTCCGTAGGGAGAGTGAGCGTTTCGTATCGCACCTTGAGGGGCGATCCAATCATCACGAAATAGCCTAGTGCTGATTGAAGTCGACGTCCGAGCGTAGGTGGTAGGGGCAGAATCTGCGAAATATGCACCATTCGAGAAACCACATAAGTGTTCAGGTACTCGACTCGCTGCAAAGGATCAAGGCGCCGTAGGAGATGTTGTCGGACCATGGTACGTGTTGTCTGTAAAATACGTCGGTAGTTAACTGCTGCAGTATGTTTTACAGATGAGGTAAAGTCTATGCCGAGATAGCGGAATCGTTGCACATAAGGAAACGGACTGATTTCTTCCGGCGTAAGGCCCCTTCCCACCGGCATTGCCGCCGATTTGTTCATGTTCACTGCAGTACCCGCCGTCACACTGTGGTCCAACAACAGTTCAAGGACCGTCTTCACCTCTTCCTCAGAACGAACGAGCAGCAGGAGGTCGTCCGCATAGGCACGACATTTGAAGGTGTAGCCCCGTAGTTCCACCCCAGAAAGAGAATTGGTGAGCCTCCCAATTAATGGTTCCAACGCTATCGCGAACAGCAGCATCGAAAGACGGCAGCCCTGGCGAATGGATCGTCGAATTTGAATGGGCCCTGCTATACGCCCATTAACCTGTACCAAGGATTGTGCGCCCCCGTAAATCCTTCTAATGAGACCAGTAAAACGGTCTGGAAAACCCATTTGTTCCAGTACAGCATACAGATAGTTGTGGCGCACCTTATCAAAAGCACTGTCAAAATCAACCGCCACCGTCGCCGCTTTAAGCCGGCACTCCTCCGCCAGCGCTATCACATCACGGCATTCGCCAGTAGCTGTTTGCACATTAACCGATCCACCCGGAGTCGTCTGTTCCGGAGAGAGAACGCTACGAATTAACATACGACATCGGGACGCTAGCAACCGTGCAAAGATCTTATAGTCGGCATTAAGCAGGGTGATGGGGCGATAATGTGTGACCGTAATTCCTGGCTTCGGTTTATGTACTGGCACCAGGAGGCCTTCCATAAAAGCCGGTGGAATAGGCGCATCGGAATTTAACATCTCGTTGTACATTTCCGTCCATCGCGGTGCCATTTCGTTGCGAAATTCGCGATAGAATTCAGCAGGAAGCCCATCAATGCCTGGGGACCGATTCAACGCACCTTGTGCGATCGCATCATGTACTTCCTCACAGCTAATGGCTTCCAGTAAGGTTCCCGCGGCTTCCACCGTCAGTGTACGGGAGACGGACGTGGCTATACGGTCGAGGTCATCGAAAGAGGCTGCTTCTTCCCGATAGATGTGTTGGTAATGGTTGACGAATGCAGAGACAATGTCCGCTTGACGCGTCACTCTTCGGTCTTCGCGGGTGATTAACTCCCGTACCAAAACGCGTCGGCGTTGCTTTCGTTCATTCACGACGTGGTGCATGGAAGGAATCTCGTGCCTTATCGTATCGTGACATCTGGCGCGCACCATGGTTCCCTGAAGATGTTTCCGAGCTAAAGCCACTAGTTTAGCTTTTATCCTTTTGCGTTCGATCCAGATGTCCTGTCCCGGCGGGCCATCATCCAGGTCGCGCAGTGCTGCAAAATAAAAGTCGGTGGTACGGCGGCGCCATTCTGCCATTTCCCTGCTATATGAGATGAACGTACGGCGAAGCGCCGGTTTAGCACAAGTCAGCCACCAATCAAGCTTCGTCGCATACCTTCCAACCCTTCGCTCGCACATCGTCCATGTCTCAAGGATCCGTTGACGGCATTCAGGATCATGTAGATGTTGAATGTTTAGTTTCCACGGGGCCTTACTGTTCCACACCTCTCTACGGGGAAGAAGCACCGTACAGATGTAAGCGCTGTGATCGGGAAATGCCAATGGCCAGCGTTCCGCGTCCTGGACATCATTTGCATGAGCCCGTGAGATATAAATGCGATCTAATCTGCTCGCCGAATGACTTGTCACATAGGTGTATCCCGGTGCAGCTCCATGTCGTAATTCCCACGTGTCACTAAGTACAAAGTCGTTGACAACGATTCGCAACTCCTGGCTACTGTTTGCTTGCGGCCATTGGTCTTTCTGGCTGAGAACACAGTTGAAATCTCCACCAATTATTACACATTCAGAACGTCCATGGAATAGTGGAGCAATGTCTTCTGCATAAAATCGCGCCCTTTCCCGCCGCCGATTGTTTCTCGACGGTGCATAAAGATTGATGATGCGTGTCCCAAACGTCGTGAAAGCCATTCCCCTGGCCGACGGAAGATAACACACGTTTTCCACTGGGAAGCCATCTCGCACGTAAACTGCCACCCCACTCCCATTGTGATCTCCATGTGACGAATAGGATTGGTAGCCTGCGATGTATGGGAGTGCAGCTATGTGGACTTCCTGCAGCAAAGCAATATCCACATCAGATGCCCAAACCGTTTCCTTCAATAGGTGTATTTTGGCCGGTGAACGCACGTCATTGATATTTAATGTCGCAATACGGTTCGCATGGCGTTGAATCCCACTCTGTCGAGGCGCAAAAACATCTCCCTGCACCGGCGCCGGGGGTTGAGTTAGAAGACGTTCTCTCGCCCCTCTCCCTTCACCTTCAGCAATTATTAGTCCGTCTTCGTGAGTGCCGGCTGCCTCTGTATGACGTCCGGCGCCTCCTCAATATCCTCATACCACATCTTTTCAGGCTGTGATATATTCGTGTCCATAGCCACAGCATCTGCGTCTGGAGAGCCAACTGGCTGTGATTTCTCTTCAGCATCACCACGTCCCGGTACCGTCAATGTGACAGACCGCTGTGGGTCGGATCGAACAGTTCCCAGTGCCTCATCCTGTTTCGTAGAGGCTGTTGTGTCGTCTTGGTCCGCAGGCACATCGTCGTCGGGGCAAGGGGAGTCATCCCGAGGAGATGTCGTGCGACGCCGCCGTTTCCTCCTTTTCGGGGAACGCTGTTTGCGTGGTCTTCCGTCCGTGTCCTCAGATTGCAGGGAATCACGGCTGCCCGACAGAAAAGCATCCGTAGGAACTGGAAGTGTTTCGAGTCCCATCGTTGAACTTGGCGGGAGTTCGGTCGAAACTAATGATGTCTCAGAGTGCGTTTCAGACGGAACAGCATCCGTAGTGGCTGGAACTGCTTCTTGTACTATCGGTGTGCTTGGTGGGAGTTCGGTCTCATCTGATGTTGTCGCCGCAGAGTGTATGCTCGACGGAGCAGCATGCTCTGTCATCCCGACGTCTGCGACAAGGTTTCGGAGAGTGCCATCTTGATCTTCCACCGGGGCTGTGTCCTGTCGGTCATCACCGGACGCAGTGAGGGCTTTGGCATAGGTGATCGGTAGTACTGTCATCGCCGGCGACGGCTCCCGCACATCTGAAGGCAGTTGCGTAATCCGCCGTTGCATACAGTTCGACCTGAGGTGGGTGTCCCTCCTGGCCACATCCAGAACATGTACGTGGTTGACCATCGTAAATCACCACCGCCCGACAACCACCAATTGTCAGATAGGACGGTACATGCTTCTGAAGATCAATAGTGATCTGCCGCACTCCGTTAAGAACGGGGTATATGGTGAATTGTGTCCAGCGTTCTGCTGTGTGACCATGTACTGTGCCGTATGGCTTAAAAGCCTCGATAACTTCGTCAGCCGGGAGTTCAAATGGCAGCTCAAAAACACGTATTGTCCGTATACCCAGACCAGCATGTTCTACAGTTACCGTGCCGACATTCCCGTCACTATGGCAAAATCGGGACATGCTTTTGTCGCCTGTAGAATTCTCTCACACGCCGCGTCATTTACCATCTTAACATACACCGTGGGACTAAGATGGATAGGTGAATTCCGATAATATCGTTTGGCGGTATCTTGACGTCCTCTCGAATGAATCGTTCCACTGCTAAAGCCTTGGTCGTTCGTAGTCTTTGCAGAAATTGAATCGTAATGTAGTTTTCCTGTACTTGTTCGCCATGATCGTTGTTACTAGCCCGCGTGCAGACTAAGTCCACAAGTAAACAAACACTAGCACACGCCGCACAGGCGGAAGTATCGGACCTCCGCTTCGCACGGCCGCTAGCGCCGAACTATCTGAGCCACCGAGGACACAGGTGAAAAGCGCGACTGCGGGGACTTATCCCTTGCACGCTTCCCGTGAGACCCACATTCCCAGCTGTCCACAATCTACATACGTAATGTTCCTAATGGATACTTTGTCCATCCACTCATTACTTGCGCACACTAAGGTGACGATTCCCGTAAGGGTTATGGCAACTTGTGCGCATTCGCACAGACGAAGGTCAATGGCCGGGTAGCCATTTAACTATACAGTATATGAAGATAGTAACCTCGAAAGAACAGATAACACTGATGACCATGCAGCTTCTCTGGAGTAAATGATAATTAATTGAAACCCTCAGCTGCCGACAGGTGTTACTGACATACCTTCGATTATTCTAGAGAAGCCGCACGGTCATCAGTGGTATCTGTTCTTTCGTGAACAGTTACTATCTTCATATACAGGGTGGTCCATTGATACTGACCCGGCCAAATATCTCACGAAATAAGCGTCAAACGAAAAAACTACAAAGAACGCAACTCGTCTAGTTTGAAGGGGGAAAAAAAATGGCTCTATGGTTGGCCCGCTAGATGGCGCTGCCATAGGTCAAACGGATATCAACTGCGTTTTTTTTTAAAATACGAACCCCCATTTTTTATTACATATTCCTGTAGTACGTACAGAAATATGAATGTTTTAGTTGGACCACTTTTTTCGCTTTGTGATAGATGGCGCTGTAATAGTCACAAACATATTGCTCACAATTTTAGACGAACAGTTGGTAACAGATAGGTTTTTTAAATTAAAATACAGAACGTACGTACGTTTGAACATTTTATTTGGTTTGTTCCAATGTGATACATGTACCTTTGTGAACTTATCATTTCTGAGAAGGCATGCTGTTACAGCGTGATTACCTGTAAATACCACATTAATGCAATAAATGCTCAAAATGATGTCCGTCAACCTCAATGCATTTGGCAATAAGTGTAACGACATTCCTCTCAGAAGCGAGTAGCTCGCCTTCCGTAATGTTTGCACATGCATTGACAACGCGCTGAAGCATGTTGTCAGGCGTTGTCGGTGGATCACGATAGCAAATATCCTTTAACTTTCCCCACAGAAAGATATCCGGGGACGTCAGATCCGGTGAACGTGTGCTTCGACGGCCAATCCACCTGTCATGAAATATGCTATTCAATACCGCTTCAACCGCACGCGAGCTATGTGCCGGACATCCATCATGTTGGAAGTACAGAGTGTTTCAAAAATGACCGGTATATTTGAAACGGCAATAAAACCTAAACGAGCAGCGATAGAAATACACCGTTTGTTGCAATATGCTTGGGACAACAGTACATTTTCAGGCGGACAAACTTTCGAAATTACAGTAGTTACAATTTTCAACAACAGATGGCGCTGCAAGTGATGTGAAAGATATAGAAGACAACGCAGTCTGTGGGTGCGCCATTCTGTTCGTAGTCTTTCTGCTGTAAGCGTGTGCTGTTCACAACGTGCAAGTGTGCTGTAGACAACACGGTTTATTCCTTAGAACAGAGGATTTTTCTGGTGTTGGAATTCCACCGCCTAGAACACAGTGTTGTTGCAACAAGACGAAGTTTTCAACGGAGGTTTAATGTAACCAAAGGACCGAAAAGCGATACAATAAAGGATCTGTTTGAAAAATTTCAACGGACTGGGAACGTGACGGATGAACGTGCTGGAAAGGTAGGGCGACCGCGTACGGCAACCAGAGAGGGCAACCCGCAGCTAGTGCAGCAGGTCATCCAACAGCAGCCTCGGGTTTCCGTTCGCCGTGTTGCAGCTGCGCCGTGTTCGCCGTGTTGCCAACGTCCACGTATCGTCTCATGCGCCAGAGTTTACACCTCTATCCATACAAAATTCAAACGCGGCAACCCCTCAGCGCCGCTACCATTGCTGCACGAGAGACATTCGCTAACGATATAGTGCACAGGATTGATGACGGCGATATGCATGTGGGCAGCATTTGGTTTACTGACGAAGCTTATTTTTACTTGGACGGCTTCGTCAATAAACAGAACTGGCGCATATGGGGAACCGAAAAGCCCCATGTTGCAGTCCCATCGTCCCTGCATCCTCAAAAAGTACTGGTCTGGGCCGCCATTTCTTCCAAAGGAATCATTGGCCCATTTTTCAGATCCG
This sequence comes from Schistocerca americana, assembly GCF_021461395.2. NCBI lineage: Eukaryota > Metazoa > Arthropoda > Insecta > Orthoptera > Acrididae > Schistocerca > Schistocerca americana. The sequence goes on along the minus strand of NC_060124.1, from coordinate 210,666,006 downwards.
AAACGATTACTGCATCATGCTATCTGGACATTCTTCGTGAATTTGTGGCGGTACAAACTGCCTTAGACGACACTGCGAACACCTCGTGGTTTATGCAAGATGGTGCCCGGCCACATCGCACGGCCGACGTCTTTAATTTCCTGAATGAATATTTCGATGATCGTGTGATTGCTTTGGGCTATCCGAAACATACAGGAGGCGGCGTGGATTGGCCCCCCTATTCGCCAGACATGAACCCCTGTGACTTCTTTCTGTGGGGACACTTGAAAGACCAGGTGTACCGCCAGAATCCAGAAACAATTGAACAGTTGAAGCAGTACATCTCCTCTGCATGTGAAGCCATTCCACCAGACACGCTGTCGAAGGTTTCGGGTAATTTCATTCAGAGACTACGCCATATTATTGCTACGCATGGTGGATATGTGGAAAATATCGTACTATAGAGTTTCCCAGACCGCAGCGCCATCTGTTGTTGAAAATTGTAACTACTGTAATTTCGAAAGTTTGTCTGCCTGAAAATGTACTGTTGTCCCAAGCATATTGCAACAACCGGTGTATTTCTATCGCTGCTCGTTTAGTTTTTATTGCCGTTTCAAATATACCGGTCATTTTTGAAACACCCTGTACATCTCCATTCTGTCATGCAGTGAAACACATTGTAGTCGTCGGTAGAACATTACGCAGGAAATCAGCATACATTGCGCCATTTAGATTGCCATCGATAAAATGGGGGCCATTTATCCTTCCTCCCATAATACCGCACCATATTTCTTTGCGTGCTACACGAATATGTAATAAAAAATGGGGGTTCCTACTTAAAAAAAAACCAGCTGATATACGTTTGACCTATGGCAGCGCCATCCAGCGGGCCAACCACAGCGCCATCTGGTTTCCCCCTTCAAGCTAGACAAATTTCGTTCTTTGTAGTTTTTTAGCTTGACGCTTATTTCGTGAGATGTTTGGCCCGGTCACGATCAATGGACCACCCTGTATAGTTAAATGCCTACCCGGCCATTGACCTTCGTCTGTGCGAATGCGCACAGGTTGCCCGAACTCTTACGGGAATCGTCACCTTAGTGGGCGCGAGTAATGAGTGGATGGACAAAGTATCCATTAGGAACATTACGTATGTAGATTGTGGATAGCTTGGAATGCGGGTCTCACGGGAAGCGTGCAAGGGATAAGTCCCTGCAGTCGCGCTCTTCATCTGTCTCCTCGGTAGCTCAGATGGATAGAGCGTCTGCTATGTAAGCGGGAGATCCCGGGTTCGAGTCCCGATGGGGGCACACATTTTCAGCTGTCCTCATCGAGGTATGTCAGCAACACCTGTCGGCAGCTGAGGGTTTCAATCAATTATCAAATATTCCACGATGTTCCCAACATATTCCGCATTTGTTCAACCGAAAAGGGCCGCGAAAAAGAAGTGTTGCATTACTTATTGAAAGTCCCTCGCATTTGCACACAATTAGTTTAAATACGTAGGCTACATGATACAAGAAAGAATGTTCTGTTTAAAAAATTATACCACATTGTTGCAATTCTCTCTAAAATACTAGATAAACTACGTTCGTAACTCCACAGAAAGAGTATATATTTCTTCATCTTATTACTTTCTAAGTTACTCAAAAAAAGGCCTATTTGAAACACCCAGTAATTACATGTTTGCTATCATCAGGCTTAGTTTCCACATTCTGTAGGTGGCATAAAGACTGCGAGAGTGATGAGACACGAACGATAGCGTTTCTTAGGGATATTTTGTCTTTAATGGTTATCATTAATAAACTTACTTAGTGACCTTTAAAAGTCGCAACCAGTGTGTCAATTAGAGTGGAATTGTGGCGCCAGGGACCGTAAGAACTGCGGACGACTCATCCAAGACTAATTGAAGAGCAGGCGCACGTCGGATGGAACTGCGGGGAGAGGGGAGTACGTACAACCACCGCTGTGCCGCGCTGGCGTCGGCAATGCCCTCGGGTCGCGTCCGCTACGCTCGGCTTCTCTCCTCGGAGAAACAACCAAAATGTTTCTTAAGTAATTAAAAAGTTTCCTCCCGCTTAATAACATCCCCGAGGAAAAACTTCAAAGAAAATGTACAAGAAACTTTTGTACCGTGCTTTTGTATTTCTTCTCCTTCCGAGGAAACAAGATGTTTTCGGAGACAAGGAACGAACTCCGCCGGGTCGGGGAAGACTAATCTACTTATGATTAAGATGATGAGCTAAGGACCGAGGCCAAAGCGAAAAATATCTCGTCCCGCGAAGGCACGGACACCCGAGCAGAACAAGGTCTGCATTTTCTTTGTTGTCTAAGTCTTGAGCGACTCCGGTAACTTGTAGTAAGGAGAAAGCTCAGATACAAAGAAACATTCCGTCAACTACAAACATATTCCGCAGGCCACTGTACACTTAATGGTACCATTATTAGGAACTCCCTTTGCTATTCCATCCGCGATAGAAAAGTGACTAACCTCATTCCTCCATATTCGACTTAGTCTCTCGTATGTAATTTTTACGATACAAAAGAAAAGTTCGGAGTAGGTATTAAAATCCATGGAGAAGAAATAAAAACTATGAGGTTCGCCGATGACATTGTAATTCTGTCAGAGACAGCAAAGGACTTGCAAGAGCAGTTGAACGGAATGGACAGTGTCTTGAAAGGAGAGTATAAGGTGAACATCAACAAAAGTAAAGCGAGGATAATGGAATGTAGTCGAATTAAGTCAGGTGATGCTGAAGGAATTAGATTAGGAAATGAGACACTTAAAGTAGTAAAGGAGTTTTGCTATTTGGGGAGCATAATAACTGATGATGGTCGAAGTAGAGAGGATATAAAATGTAGACTGGCAATGGCAAGGAAAGCGTTTCTGAAGAAGGGAAATTTGTTAACATCGAGTATAGATTTTAAGTGTCAGGAAGTCGTTTCTGACAGTATTTTTTTATGGAGTGTAGCCATGCGTGGAAGTGAAACGTGGACAATAAATAGTTTAGACAAGAAGAGAATAGAAGCTTTAGAAATGTGGTGCTACAGAAGAATGCTGAAGATTAGATGGGTAGATCACATAACTAATGATGAAGTATTGAATAGAATTGGGGAGAAGAGGAGTTTGTGGCACAACTTGACAAGAAGAAGGGACCGGTTGGTAGGACATGTTCTGAGGCATCAGGGGATCGCAAATTTAGCATTGGAGGGCAGCGTGGAGGGTAAAAATCGTAGAGGGAGACCAAGAGATGAATACACTAAGCAGATTCAGAAGGATGTAGGCTGCAGTAGGTACTGGGAGATGAAGAAGCTTGCACAGGATAGAGTAGTATGGAGAGCTGCATCAAACCAGTCTCAGGACTGAAGACCACAACAACAACAACAAATCATGTATGAGGGCTGTTCGGAAAGTAGGTTGCAATAGGTCGCGGTAAGGTAACGACAGTGAAAATACCATGTAGCTTTGCACAGATGTGTTACTGTTGTGTCTAGACAAGACAGCCTAGACACAATGAGAGGAAGCCGACAGGCACGCGCTACGCTCACGCAGATGGGCGTGAGGTCTGAAACAGGATACGTAATGAATGCTATAGAGAAAAGTACGTAGCTTCTGGAATACTTAACTTTAATCCATCCTTTTGGTACATCTGGAAATTGTGGCGATACAAGTGAGACTCTTAGATACATGCAATATTACTAATGGTGCCTTGCTAGGTCGTAGCCATTGACTTAGCTGAAGGCTATTCTAACTATCTGCTCGGCAAATGAGCGAGGCTTCGTCAGTGTAGTCGCTAGCTACGTCGTCCGTACAACTGGGGCGAGTGCTAGTCCGTATCTCGAGACCTGCCTTGTGGTGGCGCTCGGTCTGCGATCACACAGTGGCGACACGCGGGTCCGATATGTACAAATGGACCGCGGCCGATTTAAAACTACCACCTAGCAAGTGTGGTGTCTGGCGGTGACACCACAGTTACGTCACTCTTTTCAGTTCTGTACACACAGTGAACACGTAAAAATGCCTTGAAAAGTAGTGTCTACAGCCAAGTATGGGTGTCCACTGCGAGATTTCGTCTGATTTCATTCAACCCCACATAACATACATGTCATGCATTTCTTTCTTGATGAGAATTCTCGGCCGCACACTACAGGGGCAGTGAGCGCGAGCGTGCAGCATTTTCGATGGGAACTGTTTGATTATACACCATCAGCCCGAACTTGGCTCACATGAGCTGCTGGCTAGAAAGGCAACATTTTGGCACAGACAACAAGCTGCAAACGAGCGTAGAGAAGTGGCGGAAAGCTCAGGCAGCTGCCTTTTATGACGAGGTTATTGGGAGGTTGCTACAAGGCTACGACAAACGTCGGAGAGGCGACTGTGTAGGAAAGTAGATGGAAGGTGTAGCAAACTTTCGCAAATAAAACATTTTTTATTTTCACTGTGATTTCCATTTCGCGACCGAGCGAACTTCACTTTTCAAATAGCCCTCGCACATTACAGAGGCGGCATAATCATTAAATAGCTTACCTCGAATGCTGGCCCTCTAGAATTGATCCCCACAGTTTCCAAATAACAACGTAGTCTTTTCTCCAGCTGTTGTTATTAAGATTGATTGAGGTATACATTCGACGTCTTCAATCAACCTCAGACGTTTAGGCATGACTATAGAATTGGCAACACTTGAGTTCTGTATGTTTCAGTCTTAGATTGCGCTTTCGTAGAATCTCCTCAGAGAACTTAATTCATCTATTCACTTTCCCTACTATTAATTTCACACCTTCGATTCATGCATATCGGTTCGTAGTACTGACACTACAAATTTAAACGTAGTGCTGGTTACAGAAGTTTGCCCTCATTAAAATTATCGTCCCCACCACCACCACCACCACCACCACCACCACCATCATCATCATCATCATCATCACGGCCTTTCTTAGTTCCAAGAGGACATTTACGTCCTAAAACTGAAGTGTTTTATGCTTCGTTACCAAAACAAAGCATATGTCTTGCCAGCATTTTTTATTCATGGATTCTAGTGCGTTTTTTTTACTAGATTTGTTCCCGTTGCCGTGTTATTTTTCCGAGAGGCTTACTAAATTTCACAACTTCTTGTGCTGTGTCCTTATCTAGCAGAAAAGGTAGTCTAAAACCAACATATTTATGCATATTTTGCTCGGTATGGGATTTCTGTCACAGAAGGCTATTGTATTGCCATTGCCAGACCATATTTTTGTAGACAGTTCGTCTGGAGTAATTTGGGTCTGAGAAATCTGTAGGAATGTTATGGGTCTCACGAAGGCTTTGGACTGTCTGGACCACAATCATTAGCAGAAATGCAGTACGTGTAGATACAAGAGTGAAGGTAGGAGACTCGACTATACCATACCTGAAAAAACAGGAGCCAGTATAAGGAAATTATAACACTATGTAACAGAATACGATACGAAGCGATAATTCTACACGTCTTTGTCCCATAGACATCTATACTTGGTCCATTACTTCTCATTTCATACATAAATTACATCCCAAGCCATTACAGCAACATTGCTTCTTACATTTCTACTCTTCAAGGACAACGCAATGGAAAATTTGGAACAAAACTCATTGTACTTTGATGAAGATATAAATTAGGGCAAGAGCATACGACAAATGCTCAAATTTAACCGACTAAAAGGAACAAAAGTTATGAAAATAACCTTCTTTGCGCTAGTTCATTATTAATTAAGCTGTGGTAGAATCTTCTGGAAAGCACCTATGAAACAGACTATTCAAATTGCAGAAGAGAGCAATAAGAATGATAGTGAACCTTAAACGGAGAGAATCATGTTGGCCAACATGTAAGGCACTTAAAGCATCAGCCCTGCCCAGTACACACCTATAGAAACTGTGCTGCACAAAATTAAAATACGTTTCTGATACTCAAGGTATCGAGACACGACACGCCATGATACAAGGTGATGGAACTGTTTCGAAGTCCCCAGAATCTACACTGTGAATCTAAATGAAATGCTTCATAAACTGGACCAAAAACCCTGGAAAACCTCTCTTCAAACTTAAGAAGAAAGAAGGATATTTGCAATTTTTGTCCTGTAGTTTCTGCTGAGTCTAAACTATTTGCAAAATAACAGTGCTTTTACGTACGTATTCCGATTGATAGAGGTGTAGCTGCATTTTGTTGGCCTGAATGCTTTAGTAAAGCATTCATATACGTGCTGTGTTGAGACGAGGAGTATGCATTCTTGTATAAGTGTTGCAAAAATCCGTTTCTAGTTTGATAATTTGTCCTCAGTTTTAATAGCGAGGATGGTTTTCATATAAATGGAATGCAAATTTTCAGGATAATTTGGTATAGTATTTGATTTTGTGCTAGTATTATCAGCATTTGTTGCAGTTTGCTTTGTTGGAAGCTTTATCACAGAGCACAAAATCAGTCTATTCCAGTGTTAAATTCTTTATGTTTCTCCAGCAAGAGCTTACTTGCAAAGTAATTGCCACAGCACTGTCTCTGCTTTGTGAAACGATTTTGTTCTTCCCCAAAATGTTCTCAGAATAATGGTGTAGTTTAAGTTCGATAATATTAATAAACATTTTATAGTGAGTGGCGTATTGAGTAGTCTTATGCTTAACTAGTTATAGTTTTTTTCTTCTTTTGTGCAGACTGATATGACGATACATTCTGACCAGTTTCTAGGCAGACCTTGTGCATTTCAAACTTAACAATCAAAGTAGAGGACACCAAAATCGCCTACTTGAATTCTTGAGAAGTGTATATCTATACTATCTTCATTTGGTGCATGCTTTTCATATTTATAAGCACTATTTTAAGTTCATTTAGCGAAGCGATCTTTTGCTTATCACTACGACTTTTCACAGTAATTCATCCATGTGTCATTGGAGAAAAGTTAAAGGTTACCACTAATAGTGTAGTCTGATATTATAGGGTTCTTTCCTACATTGATACCATCATTTAACAGAACATCCAGTCTGTACACCAAGTGGAAATAAATCTTACAATATTGCAGTATTCTCTGCACGACATCGTCAGTGAATATAATGGGGTGTTGAACCTCTCAGATCAATCGTTTATATCCATTGACAGTATTAGCGGTCATATTACGACTTCCCTGAAGCACGCCCCCAATTACAGTCACTTCTGGTGAACATTAATCGTCAGATATAGCAATGCAAAGATCCCCGCCAGTTAAAAACTAAGACAACCGAAGACACAAATGAGAGTGTTGAGATTTTAAGTATGTCAGCTATATCAGTTAAGGAGACAGGTGATTATGGATATGCTGAGATCATAAGTGGAGCAAAGTAAAACGATTGCCGCGACAGAAGTAAACTACGCAGGGAGAACTTAATAATTCGACAAGTATTGCCAGTAACATAATGCGGGGGACACTGGACTGCATAGTAAGATGTCGGATTTACAAACAGTAATGGTAGAAATGACAAAATTGTTTAACTTTCCACTAATAGGTGCACATAATTATGGACATGCATCGCTGGCGTCAGTCTGTTATGGAGTTACGGTACAAAAAAAAAAAAGGTTCAAATGGCTCTGAGCGCTATGGGACTTAACATCTGAGTTCATCAGCCCAATAGAACTTAGAACTACTTAAACCTAACTAACCTAAGGACATCACACACATCCATGCCTGAGACAGGATTCGAACCTGCGACCGTAGCAGTCGCTCTGTTCCGGACTGAAGCGACTAGAACCGCTCGGCCACAGCGGCCGGCCATTTACGGTACATGACCTTTTGGAGAACAAAAACAACCTCCATGAAAAGATCAACATGGATTTTGCATGCAGAACTCTTATGAAATGGTGTCCAGTTTCATGCCATGTTCCTAGCCTTGCAAATGGCACTTTGTAGAGTAGAACAAACTTCTGTCATGTCCGTCGCATGTACTTAATATGTGAAATAAACTAGGCATCAGTGACGGCGGAGTCATGTTACCAATAGCGCTATCGTTCATAACAACGACACTGTGGCTTAGTTTACACCATATTTTAAATACATGCGACAATGCTAAGCTGATTTCATGCGTATTTTGTGACGATGCCGCTATGACTTCATTATATTAGAACATATAAAACTGATCTGAAGATGGTCATTGCTGGCCGAAACCAGTAATCTCAGACACAAAGGGTTTATGATCTTTGACGGTAATACAAGAAATTTATTCTACACTTCCTGGATCACTGTTTTAATCCGCAACTATGTCACAGCTTGTGACTCTGTAGAGTTCCGCATTTACGTGTAGCGAACAAACTAGTAGTATACGACCCTATTTGTGATGATTGGATTCAAGACTTACTTACAGACAGAGCTCAACACGTTGTTCGTAACGGGATGAAAACGTCAGATGTAAAAGTAATTTCAGAAGTGCCCCAGCCGAAATTTCGGCCGGAACGGGGTTCCGGCACCTTCCAGGAATTTCTTTTCATATAACACTCTATAACAAGTCGGCACCGGGCGTACAGAATAGTGCACGTATATTAATTCACAACTTAACTATAAAGATGAGCTTCTTACCTTAGTTGTGATCGGTTCATATTGGTGACCTACCTGTCTTTTGTCTACGACTGCCAACAACGTCAAAGATCTACAGCATAGACTAGTTAAATCTAGCTTCGTCGTATTATAGGCACGTCCATGTTCAAATGTGTTGCTTATTGGTAATAATGAATATGAACTTCATCAATTCAGTTGTAATACAACTCAGTGAGTAGGAGACAAATGACATTTAAAGCATTTACTGAACATCTAACTCCGTGTCTCGGTTCTCCTAACTCTTCGGGAAGTCGAAAATGTACGTGACCCCGATCTGCCACAAATATCTTCATCGCCATTCGTCGCTAAAAGCTTTATTAATTAATACTGGACACGAGTCCACCGAGTAGCTACAACGCTACTGTTCGAATGTTGCGGCTGACAGCAATTGAAAACTGACCTCGTAGTCACGAAGACTACCGCCTTGTGACGATACGTATCCAGCAAAACTAGGGAGTAATGTGACACTGCTATAGGGACAGACGGAAGCCCCTGTTGTTTTCATTAAATTTTATGGTTCAAATGGCTCTGAGCACTATGGGACTTAACATCTGAGGTCATCAGTCCCCTAGAACTTAGAACTACTTAAACTTAACTAACCGAAGGACACCAAACACATCCATGCCCGAGGCAGGATTCAAACCTGCGACCATAGCGGTCGAGCGGCCCCAGACTGTAGCGCCTAGAACAGCTCGGCCACTCTGGCCGGCTAAATTTTATGGTTCCGTTGTTTTAATTATAAGAAATTGTGTTTCAAAAACCTGACTTTCAGAACAGTACTTTGTAAAAATTATTTCTAATTGTAAGTTTTATCACAATTTTTCGAAAATAGAACCTTATGGCGGAAGTGGGTAGTGGGGCGGGGGAGCGAGGGGGGAGGGGGGGTTGTATGGTTGAAGAGCATCTAAAATTTTAAAATTGAGCACTTCAATGGGAGTGTCAGAGGGAGTGTCAGAAGGGCGTTGCTGTTCACAATCTGTGTTAATGATATGGTGGATAACGCAGGAAGCCGTGTGATGTTGTTCGACACCAAAATACTGCAGAGAAATTCAGGCAGAACTGCACAGGATAAACGTCTGGCGCACGGAGTGGCTGTTGATCTTGTATTGTGCATAAATATGGGTAAAGATCAGTTACTGTTCGATTGTGCTATTGGCGACCAATCAGTGTAACCAGTAACTACACTCCTGGAAATGGAAAATAGAACACATTGACACCGGTGTGTCAGACCCACCATACTTGCTCCGGACACTGCGAGAGGGCTGTACAAGCAATGATCACACGCACGGCACAGCGGACACACCAGGAACTGCGGTGTTGGCCGTCGAATGGCGCTAGCTGCGCAGCATTTGTGCACCGCCGCCGTCAGTGTCAGCCAGTTTGCCGTGGCATACGGAGCTCCATCGCAGTCTTTAACACTGGTAGCATGCCGCGACAGCGTGGACGTGAACCGTATGTGCAGTTGACGGACTTTGAGCGAGGGCGTATAGTGGGCATGCGGGAGGCCGGGTGGACGTACCGCCGAATTGCTCAACACGTGGGGCGTGAGGTCTCCACAGTACATCGATGTTGTCGCCAGTGGTCGGCGGAAGGTGCACGTGCCCGTCGACCTGGGACCGGACCGCAGCGACGCACGGATGCACGCCAAGACCGTAGGATCCTACGCAGTGCCGTAGGGGACCGCACCGCCACTTCCCAGCAAATTAGGGACACTGTTGCTCCTGGGGTATCGGCGAGGACCATTCGCAACCGGCTCCATGAAGCTGGGCTACGGTCCCGCACACCGTTAGGCCGTCTTCCGCTCACGCCCCAACATCGTGCAGCCCGCCTCCAGTGGTGTCGCGACAGGCGTGAATGGAGGGACGAATGGAGACGTGTCGTCTTCAGCGATGAGAGTCGCTTCTGCCTTGGTGCCAATGATGGTCGTATGCGTGTTTGGCGCCGTGCAGGTGAGCGCCACAATCAGGACTGAATAGGACCGAGGCACACAGGGCCAACACCTGGCATCATGGCGTGGGGAGCGATCTCCTACACTGGCCGTACACCACTGGTGATCGTCGAGGGGACACTGAATAGTGCACGGTACATCCAAACCGTCATCGAACCCATCGTTCTACCATTCCTAGACCGGCAAGGGAACTTGCTGTTCCAACAGGACAATGCACGTCCGCATGTATCCCGTGCCACCCAACGTGCTCTAGAAGGTGTAAGTCAACTACCCTGGCCAGCAAGATCTCCGGATCTGTCCCCCATTGAGCATGTTTGGGACTGGATGAAGCGTCGTCTCACGCGGTCTGCACGTCCAGCACGAACGCTGGTCCAACTGAGGCGCCAGGTGGAAATGGCATGGCAAGCCGTTCCACAGGACTACATCCAGCATCTCTACGATCGTCTCCATGGGAGAATAGCAGCCTGCATTGCTGCGAAAGGTGGATATACACTGTACTAGTGCCGACATTGTGCATGCTCTGTTGCCAGTGTCTATGTGCCTGTGGTTCTGTCAGTGTGATCATGTGATGTATCTGACCCCAGGAATGTGTCAATAAAGTTTCCCCTTCCTGGGACAATGAATTCACGGTGTTCTTATTTCAATTTCCAGGAGTGTACTTTCAAATACACTCCTGGAAATGGAAAAAAGAACACATTGACACCGGTGTGTCGGACCCACCATACTTGCTCCGGACACTGCGAGAGGGCTGTACAAGCAATGATCACACGCACGGCACAGCGGACACACCAGGAACCGCCGTGTTGGCCGTCGAATGGCGCTAGCTGCGCAGCATTTGTGCACCGCCGCCGTCAGTGTCAGCCAGTTTGCCGTGGCATACGGAGCTCCATCGCAGTCTTTAACACTGGTAGCATGCCGCGACGGCGTGGACGTGAACCGTATGTGCAGTTGACGGACTTTGAGCGAGGGGGTATAGTGGGCATGCGGGAGGCCGGGTGGACGTACCGCCGAATTGCTCAACACGTGGGGCGTGAGGTCTCCACAGTACATCGATGTTGTCGCCAGTGGTCGGCGGAAGGTGCACGTGCCCGTCGACCTGGGACCGGACCGCAGCGACGCACGGATGCACGAAAAGACCGTAGGATCCTACGCAGTGCCGTAGGGGACCGCACCGCCACTTCCCAGCAAATTAGGGACACTGTTGCTCCTGGGGTATCGGCGAGGACCATTCGCGACCGTCTCCATGAAGCTGGGCTACGGTCCCGCACACCGTTAGGCCGTCTTCCGCTCACGCCCCAACATCGTGCAGCCCGCCTCCAGTGGTGTCGCGACAGGCGTGAATGGAGGGACGAATGGAGACGTGTCGTCTTCAGCGATGAGAGTCGCTTCTGCCTTGGTGCCAATGATGGTCGTATGCGTGTTTGGCGCCGTGCAGGTGAGCGCCACAATCAGGACTGCATACGACCGAGGCACACAGGGCCAACACCCGGCATCATGGTGTGGGGAGCGATCTCCTACACTGGCCGTACACCACTGGTGATCGTCGAGGGGACACTGAATAGTGCACGGTACATCCAAACCGTCATCGAACCCATCGTTCTACCATTCCTAGACCGGGAAGGGAACTTGCTGTTCCAACAGGACAATGCACGTCTGCATGTATCCCGTGCCACCCAACGTGCTCTAGAAGGTGTAAGTCAACTACCCTGGCCAGCAAGATCTCCGGATCTGTCCCCCATTGAGCATGTTTGGGACTGGATGAAGCGTCGTCTCACGCGGTCTGCACGTCCAGCACGAACGCTGGTCCAGCTGAGGCGCCAGGTGGAAATGGCATGGCAAGCCGTTCCACAGGACTACATCCAGCATCTCTACGATCGTCTCCATGGGAGAATAGCAGCCTGCATTGCTGCGAAAGGTGGATATACACTGTACTAGTGCCGACATTGTGCATGCTCTGTTGCCTGTGTCTATGTGCCTGTGGTTCTGTCAATGTGATCATGTGATGTATCTGACCCCAGGAATGTGTCAATAAAGTTTCCCCTTCCTGGGACAATGAATTCACGGTGTTCTTATTTCAGTTTCCAGGAGTGTAGCTTGGAGTAACTGTTTGGAATGACAAAGTGGGATGACCACTTGGAGTTAGTTGTAGGTAAAGCAGATGCCTGGCTGAGATTCACTAGAAGAATCTTAAAGAAATGTAATTCATCTATAAAAGAAACACTCGTCCGACCTATTGTAGAATACTGTTCATCGGTCTAGGACACTTACCAGGTACTTTAACACGAGAGATAGAGAAGATCTAATGAAGAACGGCAAGTTTCGTCGCGAGATCGCTAGTCGACGCGAGAAACATTCAGATTAGTTGCTGCCATACCGCAAAAGCTGTAGGGCAGGCCACGACTGCGGCAAAGGCAAGTACACACAAGCTCTATTGCGCCGACATTCCAATTGCACTGATATAGGGTTACAGCTCCCAACCATATCAGTGCAGACAATGCCGTCAGACAACAATATTGTGCTAGGAAGTGACAGACTACTGATCGGAAGGTCTCGATTTCGATTCCATGACCGGCCGCTGTGACAGAGCGGTTCTAAGCGCTTCAGTCCTGAACTGCGCGACTGCTACGGTCGCAGGTTCGAATCCTGTCTCGGGCATGGGTGTGTGTGATGTCCTTAGGTTAGTTAGGTTTAAGTAGTTCTAAGTTCTAGGGGACTGATGACCTCAGATGTTAAGTCTCATAGTGCTCAGAGCCATTTGAGACATTTCGATTCCATGTCAGCCAGGCATAGGATTTGCATTTTTCACTTCGAGTTCTTTCTGCGCTCTTAATGTTTATTTGTGTAGGGTCAAACACAGTAGTTAGAAAACGTAGTTTAATAACACGTTCTTCTTTTTGCAAAGTCGATAAGATGGATATCGAATCGTGTATACGAGGGTGGTTTGAAAAGTTCTCGGAAAGGAATAGAAAAAAAAGTACTTTCATCACCGAAACTTTTTTTATTTTTCAATGTAGTTTCCTTGTAGATTAATTCGCTTGGTCCAAAGATGTTCCAGTGCCTCGATCCCATTCGAAAATGAGTTTCCTCCAGTCGTGACAATAGTTGTCAACTCCGGCTATCAGTTCTTCGTTTGAAGTGAATCTTCGTCCACCAAGAAAAATTTTCAGTTTTGGGAAGAGACGGAAGTCTGACGGAGCCATATCCGGTGAATAAGGTGGGTGCGGCAACAATTCATACCTTAGTTCGTATAATTTTGCAATGGCGACGGCACATGTGTGCGGGCGCTCATCGTCTTGATGGAAGACGATTTTCTTCCTTGCTAAACCCGGCCTTTTTTCGCGTATCTTTTGTTACAATTTGTTTAGTAGGTTAGCATAGTATTCTCTAGTAATTGTTTGCCCAGTGGGGAGATAATTACAAACAGAATCGCCTTCGCATCCCAGAACACTGATGCCATGATTATTCCCCCCGAAGGAATTGTCTTTGCTTTCTTTGGAGGCGGAGAATCAGCATGTTTCCACTGCTTTCACTATTGTTTTGTCTCTGTAGGATAGTAGTGCACCCAAGTTTCATTTGTCGTCACAAACCAGGGCAAATCTCTTGTTAGTTTCTCCTAAAACGGGCCAAACGTTTTTGATCCAGAATCAAGAGGAGCAGCACTCATCTTGCAGATAATTTTTTTTTTTATTTCTAATTTTCAGTTAATATGTGATATACTCTTTCAGATCAAATCTGGCAAGCGTGAGCAATTTCACGCGCTTTCAATCGGCAATCCTCCATGATCATTTTCTGCAGTTTTGCAATGATTCCTGGAGTAGTGACACATCTTGACCGACCACTGCGCGAATCATCATCTAAGCTCTCCCGATCAAATTTAAATTCATTTGTCCACTTGACAACAGTTTCTGACAGAATTACAATGTAGCGGTAAACCTCAGAGTTTTTATTTCTTCTCCATGGATTTTAATTACTACTCCAAATTTTTATTTTATTTCCTCTACTGCTTGCTCAACATACAAACTGAATAACGTCGGAGATCTACAACCCTGTCTCAATCCCTTCTCAACCACTGCTTCCATTTTGTCACCCTCGACTCTTATAACTGACATCTGGTTTCTGTACAAACTGTAAATAGCTTTTCGCTCCCTGTATTTGACCTCTGTCACCTTCAGAATTTGAAAGAGTATTCCAGTCAACATTGTCAAAAGCTTTCTCTAAGTCTACAATTGCCAGAGACGTAGGTTTGCCTTTCCTTAATCTACCTCTTATGATAAGTCGTAAGGTCAGTATTGCATCACGTGATCCAACATTTCTACGGAATCCAAAATTATCTTCCCCGTGGTCGGCTTCTACCAGTTCTTCCATTCGTCTGTAAAGAATTCGTATTAATATTTGCAGCCGTGACTTATTAAACTGATAGTTCGGTAATTTTCACAGCCGTCAACACCTGCTTTATTTGGGATAGAAATTAATATATTCTTCTTGAAGTCTGACGATATTTCGCCTGTCTCATACGTTTTGCTCATCAGATGGTTGAGTTTTGTACGGGCTGGCTCTTCCAAGACTATCAGTAGTTCTAATGGAATGTTGTCTAGTCCCGGGGCCTTGTTTCGACTCAGGTCTTTCAGTGCTCTGTCAAATTCTTAACACAGTATCGTATTTCCCATCTCATCTTCATCTACCTCGTCTTATATTTCAATAATATTTCCCTCAAAGTACATCGCCCTTGTATAGACCCTCTATATACCTCTTCCGCCTTTCTGCCTTCCCTTCTTTGCTTAGAACTGGTTTTCCATCTTAGCTCGTGATATTCATACAAGTGGTTCTTGTTGTGTTGGCAAATGTGCCAACACCTTGTAAATAGAGGCGGCCTAAATGCACGCTATCTAACGCAGACGGGCGTGAATTCTGGAACAGGATAAGTAGTGAATGGTAGCAAGAAAAGTATGCAGCTCCTCGAATACTTAACTTTTAATATTCCTTGATGTATACATCGTTCTTCTTGTTGAGACATTTCATACGATAACTATCAAACTATGTAAGGCTAATGGCGCCTTGCTAGGTCGTAGCCATGGACTTAGCTGAAGGCTATTCTAACTGTCTCTCGGCAAATGAGAGAAAGGCTTCGTCAGTGTAGTCGCTAGCAAAGTCGTCGTACAACTGGGGCGAGTGCTAGGCCGTATCTCGAGACCTGCCTTGTGGTGGCGCTCGGTCTGCGATCACACAGTGGCGACACGCGGGTCCGACATGTACTAAATGGACCGCGGCCGATTTAAGCTACCACCTAGCAAGTGTGGTGTCTGGCGGTGACACCACAGTTCTCTTTTCTCCAAAGGTCTATTTATTTTTCCTGTAGGCAGTACCTATCTTACCCCTAGTGATATATACCTCTACATCCTTAAGTTCGTCCTCTAGCCATCCCTGCTTAGCCGTTTTGCACTTCCTTCTATCACATGTTTGAGACTTTTGTATTTCTTTTTACCCTGCTTCATTTACTGCATTTTTATATTTTCTCCATTAAATCAACTAAATTCAATATCTCTTCTGTTACCATAGTTTCTCTACTAGACCTCGTCTTTTCACCTACTTGATCCTCTGCTGCCGTCACTATTTTTCTCTCAAAGCTACCCATTCTTCTTCTGCTGTATTTCTTTCTCCCATTCTTGTCAATCGTTCCCTAATGCTCTCTCTGAAACACTCTACAACCCCTGGTTCTTTCAGTTTAACCAATTCCCATCTCCTTAAATACCCACCTTTTTGCAGTTTCTTCAGTTTTAGTCTACAGTTCATAACCAACAGATTGAGGTCAGAGTCCACATCTGACCCTGGAAATGTCTTACAATATAAAATCTGTTTCCTAAATCTGTGTCTTACCATTATATAATCTATCTGAAACCTTCCAGTGTCTCCAAGCCTCTTCCATTTGTACAACCTTCTTTCACGATACTTAAACCAAGTGTTAGCTATGGTTAAGTTATGCTGTGTGCAAAATTCTACCAGGCGGCTTCCCTCTTTCATTTCTTACCCTCATTGCATATTCACTTACTACTTTTCCTTCTCTTCCTTTTCCTACTATCGAATTCCAGCCTCCCCTCCCCCCATGACTTTTAAATTTTCATCTCCCTTCACTATCTGAATAATTTCTTTAATCTCATCATACATTTTTTCAATCTCTTCGTCATCTGCAGAGCTAGTTGGCATATGAGCTTGTACAACTGTGGTAGGCGTGGGCTTTGTGTCTGTCTTGACTACAATAATGCGTTCACTATGCTGTTCTTAGTAGCTTACCTGCGTTCGTATTTTTTTTATTTATTATTAAACCTACTCCTACACTACCCCAATTTGATTTTGTATTTATAACCCTGACCAGGGTCTTTTTCCTCCTGCCACCGAACTTCACTAATTCCCACTATATCTACCTTTAACCTACGCATTTCCCTTTTTAAATTTTCGAACCTACCTGCCCGATTAAGTGATCTGACATTCCACGCTCCGATCCGTAGAAAACCAGTTTTTTTTCCTCCTAAGAACGAATCCTCCTAAGTAGTCCCCGCCTGGAGACCCGAATGGGGGAGTATTTTACCTCCGGAATATTTTACCCAATAGGACACCATCATCATTTAACTATACAGTAAAGCTGCACGCCCACGGGAAAAATTGTGACTCTAGTTTCCCCTTGCTTTCAGCCTTTCACAGTTCCCATGAACCATGGGCCTTGCTGTTGGTGGGGAGGCTTGCGTGCCTCAGCGATACAGATAGCCGTACCCTAGGTGCAACCACAACGGAGGGGTATCTGTTGAGAAGCCAGACAAACGTGTGGTTCTTCAAGAGGGGCAGCAGCCTTTTCAGTTGTTGCAGGGTCAAGTCTGGATGATTGACTGATCTGGCGTTGTAACATTAACCAAGACCACAAAATGAGAGTTTAAAAATTGTATCGCACGAAAATATCAAACGCACCAATTGTCAAACCCAGTTGTAATTTCACGATTAATATAATGCCCTTGCATCACCTAACTTGATGAGAAACATTCATGTAGTGACCTTCTACAGAAATCGGTGGGTAATTAAAAATGAAATGAATGATAAAAATAATTGGGTTTCGAACGCGAGGGGCAAAAAGGAAATGGCGTGACGGTAGCCACTATGTCACCATTTCAGCTGAGATTATTGCGCGCTAAAAAGCATCTAACTTACGTCGAGAACTTTGACCATCATTTTCTCAGAAATGACCGAATATCTATGGATAAACTTGTTCCGACTCATCTTTCAATGAGGGAAGGGAAATCAGGTTATGCCGCTAGCCTTGTTCTCCTTGTAAACAGAATGCTGGGTTCTTGTGACCCCAACAGACACCTATCACGGAGGGCATTGAAATGCTGATTGTTTGTGTAGCGTCTGTCACTGTAGTCATGAATCGCAGTCCCCAGAACGTTAATAACATATAGTTTAGTCAAAAAAAGCACGTCAAAGAACCTCACAAAACTGATAAGGTGATTACCGATTTGTAAATAGGGAATGTTTTAGAATTTTTGGTAGGGTAACGTATACGTAAAAAAAATGTTCTTCTAAATATCTTTATCATGTTTTGCACGTGCATTACACATAGAAATGAACTCTTTCTATAATTTTTGTTGGTGTAGCTTTAACAATATCTGGCTAAATTTTTGACTTGCAATTCAAATCTAATTCCAAGCCATTTAATTGTTTCACCATCAGGAATTCGATAAAAAAATGAGAATGTATGGTTATGAATTTAATATCATTTTTTCTTTACTGTTAGCTACCATTGCTATGGACTTTACAGAAAACACCGACACCATTCCTTCTTACAATACTGCTAAACAGGATAATTTTGAGATTTTAATTTTGCTATTATTTCCACTGACACACTCTTGTTAAAGCATTTCAGGTCATCATGGGTGTGTGTTGCTAACTCTCATCTCATATACATTCTTGCGGGATTTAAGTATAAATCTTTAAGTCATAGCAGTAGTAGGGCAAAGTTCGTTTCAGCGCAGTTTGTTAGTGCAAGTCGCCTACATCAGTGGCAGGTATGCACTCAGGAACAAACCTAATGTTCTCCTTTGATTTACAGGTACTTAACCTATTGTTCCTCTTTCATTGATAGGAACTTAATTTTAATTGACAGGTCCTTAATCAATTGTTCCCCCGCAACCTCCCCCACCACCATTCAGGAAACGTACAAACACACACCCACTCCTAACTGCTACAGATACGCTTTGAGGTCTGAGTTATTGGAATAGCTCCTCTCACTCTTATCAATTTGATTAACTACTTAATTAAATTGATCTAATAATTATCCTCTACCCCTCCCACCCGGAAATTGGTGGGAAAAAGACTCAGTTGATCAGTCATTTGGAGGGACTTCGATTGCAGTATATGGAATATTGTTGAAACAATTTAGACAATGCATATAATATTGTTTAATTATTTATGGCAGTGTATGGAATGCAGTTTATTTACTTAGTCCAAGAATTTGTCTGGAAATCGATTGCAGTGTATGGAGTATTGCTTAAACAGTTTCGACACTTTGTAGAATATTGTTTCTTTAAACAATTTATAGAATTCAAGGCAGTGTATGAAATATAGTTTATTTATTTATATAAAGAATTTTTCAGGAAATCGATCCCCCCTCCCCGCAGCCCCCCTGTCCCACACCCTCTCTCCATCCCCTCTCCCCCTGCCCTCTCCCAATCCCTCTCCCCCTCCACTCTTCCCTTCCCTCCTCTATCTGAAAATTGTCGGCTCTGTGGTGGAGAGGAAGGATCTCACAAAGGGAAATTCAAGGATATATTGTTTATTTATAAAAAAAATCATTTTGTGGGCACTGGATTCCACTTGCTCAACATTCTCTACTGTGTGGAAAAATGTAAGTGTGTAAGAAGTAATTAAGTCGATCGCCTTTCTTTTTATTTCAATTGCACGAGGAATACCGTCATGAAACACACATCACAGGTAATTATGCAGTTAAAAATCTTTCGATCGCGAAGCATGAATCACCCACCGTCTCCTGTCCACTAGACCACACAGAACGTCACTGCACACGCTTCCAGGAGTCGGGATGCACTGGCGGCCCCTGCAAAGCGACGACGCAGCTGTCAGCCACCCAGCAATGCACAAGTGTCAGTTCGGGTCCCACAAGCATGAGGCGGCAGCATCGCTTTCATACTTGACACCTGAGAAATAACTGTTCAAACACATGTTTACCTAGGCACCATTGCTGGTGCGATGATGCATAGCCTTTGAACTTGGGATCCAGCGAGATGTTTGCATAGCGAATCACCCTTAGTGAGATGTTTGCATAGTAGATCACCCTCGCAGGCACAGGTAAAACGTTGTCAGTGTTACACTGATGTCACATGTCTATATAAATAACAGCCAAGTCTCCCTCTGGATGCGCTATAGAAATCTTTCGCAAAACACCCCAGAATAACATAGGATGCATTATTCCTAGCAGTCCTAACGGGACAGCCCATCCATTACATATCAGTCCCTTCGTGGAAATCTTAAAGTGTCACATAAATAGTTAATGGTTGCTTTTCTTGTTGTTGTTGGAGCTTTTGTGATGTCTCAACTTGTCTGCATGGAAATTCTTGCCCTACTGTTTATGAAAATAGCTCTGAATAACACAGATTGCATTTTTCTTGATGGTCCTAAAAAGGCATCATGTGTTGCCTTCCTGTAAATCGTGAGAACCTACATTCAACGAATGTCTCAGAAACGGTAAACGCTCTCACCGCAAAAGGCCTTCATCATGTCTCTGCATGCTTGTGAAAACACCATTAATCATAAAAGCATTCTTGTTGTTTGGGAAGAGAGCACTGTCTAAGCACAGACGGGGGAAATCTGAACAATTGTGCGAACAGAATTCGAAGCACTGTCCTACAGAAGAGAAAAATGGCTGAAATCTTCGGTGTCTACTGGTCTGGAGATGTCCTAACGCCACAATGCTTGATGAGGGACAGCATCCCGCCAGAGATGGATGGTCTGCTTCAACTTGCCTTTGAGCACTTGAACATCACATTACTCTCAGAACTTTCCGTAGATACCTCGCCCCCATCTTGTTCAAACCAGTCCGCAGAGGCTCCTATGTCCCAACACAAAGAATGTCTTGTGAATGAATGGAGCATTCTGATTAGCTCTTACTGAATTTACCCACCAAATTACTGATGCTCCCAGTGTGGGAGCACTGTCCGCCTTTTTTTCTGCAGACGAGACTTTCAGCTGCGAAACTAGTTTGTACAGATCGCCGTATTGCACCGACAGTTAAACCTTACAAAAGTGGTCTACAGATCATGAAATATGGAAAGACACTTACTCAATTACACTGCTCTGTCACTGAGGATGGAAGCTTGAATATTTCAGCGTGAAACCGATCTCCGATATATCGCCACATACCGTATCGAAGTAGTGAACACACAGTTCGCATCCTGCACTACAAAATCGCACTACAAAATCTGCATCCTTCATATAGCTATCAACCACCAGACACTCGTACATATACCGCGAAGACAGATAGGATAAGCATCTGCACACTATATACCCCTCATAGCACTAGATATTTCCCACGAGATTGAGCAGTTATCCACTGCTGTCGACAGTCATAAGTCATTTGCCCCTGTACACACACTAGACGAACGCGTGACCAGAGGAATCTCAGCAGACCGAGGTCACTCTCCAAACTGTTGTACAAAGGCTGCCACAAAGGTATTACTGTTTCTGGCCCCTACCTGCTTGCTAGCATCTCCAGACACTGGGATTACAAGAACATGTGTATTTTCACATGGTTTACTAGAATATCATACCATTTTCGTGATACTTCTCGATATCAAGCACTTAGCAATATACTACGGATCGCTCGTACACTATAATTCCGAAGATATACGCTGGAAATTCTTTCTCTAGAAGCCCAAAACTTTAGCAAGGTGGGGCCGAGCAGTTCTAGGTGCTTCACTCCGGAACCGCACGACTGCTACGGTCGCAATTTCGAATCATGC
The DNA here is from genome assembly GCF_021461395.2 of Schistocerca americana. Classification (NCBI taxonomy): domain Eukaryota; kingdom Metazoa; phylum Arthropoda; class Insecta; order Orthoptera; family Acrididae; genus Schistocerca; species Schistocerca americana. The sequence continues at coordinate 210,644,499 of NC_060124.1, read as the reverse complement.
CTCGGGCATGGATGTGTGTGATGTCCTTAGGTTAGTTAGGTTTAAGTAGTTCTACGTTCTAGGGGACTGATGACCTCAGATGTTAAGTCCCATAGTGCTCAGAGCCATTTGAACCATTTTAGCAAGTTGGAGCATGCTGTAAACGACTGAGAAACTAAAAATTTATCTCATCTGCGAAAACCACTACGTGGAAACTTGAAAAAAAAATAGAGGAAACTGGGATACGTCACATAAATCTTCGTTTGTGTAGAGGAATGTGTCAAAAAAGGATGGTCACGTTTCATCATACATGAGATGGAAGTCCTTCGGTGACCGAGAGGTTTCCTGTTAACGATCACAAGTGCTCTAACTCACATACAGAACACGTGTTTGTATATGAGTCGAATGCAGGCTATGTCACTCAACTGATGCATTTTGACAGAACAACGGAAAAAATGGTCTAATGACCGGCAATAATATCTCCTTTCCTCTCTACATTGAATCATCAGTCTGCCATTAAATCATACCTCGTTACAGGTCCATCTCAACCGATCGCTCCATCCACTCTCTGTCATCCTTTAATGCAGATGCATGTAAGTTTAGAGGCAGATGGTTGTCTGTTTTCCTGGAAAGCGTCAAATACAGTAATTAACTCACGTGTATCACTGTTACCTCTATAGAGATACAGTAGAATGCTGTCACGACGGAAAAAAGTAGCTGTATCCCTGGTTCCCGGCGCTTCCATGTCAACGTTTTCTTGGATTCCTCTTACTGTCGCATACTCGTTCCCATGTACAATAATTGTTCTGCACCACCCAGAAGACACGCAAGTACTTTCTGAATTTCCCAGCATTTCGGTGTATTTTCCCGTATTTATTGTAGAATTCAATTAGCCTTTCTCCTCTCTCATTCCAAGTACCAAGCGCACGTTCTCCCGTAACCCTTTCTTCCTCTCCTTTCCCCACAACTGCGTTCCAGTCCCCCATTACTATTAGATTTTCATCTACCTTTGCATTTAAATTACTCGTTCGGTATCCTCACATACGTTCTCTGTATCTTTATCTTCAGCTCGCGACGTCAGCCTGTATACCTGAACTAGCATGGTCAGTTTGGTTTGCTGTCGCTTGTGATGAGAACAATTCTATCACTGAACTGTTCACTGCACTACCTTCCTACTCATAACGAATCCTACTCCCGTTATAACATTTTCTGCTGCTGTTAATATTACCCTGCACTCATATGACCAGAAACACCTGTCTTCTTTCCATTACACTTCACTGACACCCCCCCCCCCCCAATATCTAGACTGAGTCTTTGCATTTCCCTTTTCAGATTTTATAGCTTCCCTTCCATGTTCAAACTTCTGACATTCCACGCTCTGATTCGTAGAACGTTATCTTCTCATTGCAGATTCAATCTTTTTCTCATGGTCACCGCCCCTTGGCAGTCCCGTCCCAGAGATCTGAATGGGGAACTATTCTGGAATCTCTTGCCAATGAAGAGATCAACGTGACACTTTCAGTTACAGTCCACATGTCCTTTGAATACAAATTACATGTATTTAATGCAGTGGTTTCCAATGCCTTTTGGTTCCTCATGCCATTGATCTTTGCTAATTTTTCCTCCTGTAGGGGCAGTTTCCCAGCCCAAGGGCAAAAGAGTGCTGTAACTTCTGTCCGCTCCTCCACCCTCTTTGACAAGGACATTGGCATAATGAGGACGACTGCTTACGTCGGAAGTCTTCGGCCGACTATGCTGCTGATTTTTATTCTTAAGTGGTGGCAGGGTACGACCACAGACCAAGGGCGTTTTGATTGTTAACCAAGGACGTTACCCCTAGACCACAGCTTGTAATACCCAAGATGATCATACTTCCTGTCACTTCACCCTAACATCACCATCAGTCACATCTTCTACGTTTGCTTGTCTTGCAATCCATTGGTAAATTCCTAGCCCAATTCCACTATTTTGTGTGTCAAGGAAGTGAGGCGGCTCAATCGAGTTCCAAACTGAATAATCCCATTGCCGTGTTCGGATCCACGCCTTACTATCCTGCCCTGTAACATGCTGTACAATGCTTTGGGGACACTGTCCCGCCACACTACCCCATCCAGGTACTATTCCATCTGGGAACTGTTGTACAGCACTCTTCTATCCAGATAACGTATAAGGATGGCACTTGAGGAGGGCAGTTTCCTTCTTCCCACAGATATCTTGACACACAAAATAGCACAACTGGTCTAGCAGTTGGCAGGCACAAAAATCCTGTGGCTATCTATATCGCTACGTAAAGACAAGTCGTTGTTTAACTTTGTTACCAAAAATCTCGGAAGATTTATGCCTATTTACTTCAGATTTTTACATGATACGCTTATAGACGTTCTAACGGACATAAGCTGCATAATTCTTAGTATATCTGGTATATCAATGTCTATACAACGAGTATATAAAGGGAAAATGTTGTTCCCAAGAAACTCGAAAAGTTGTTGACGGGGCACATGTTGTGGAGAACAGTCTCGACAACTTCTCGGCCAATTTACTTAAAAAAATTTCACGATACTATAATAACCGTTCGGCAACGGCCTTGCCGCAGTGGATACACCGGTTCCCGTGAGATCACCGAAGTTAAGCGCTGTCGGGCCTGGGTGGCACTTGGATGGGTGGCCATCCGGGCCGCCATGCGCTACTGTCATTTTTCGGGGTGCACTCAGCCTCGTGATGCCAATTGAGGAGCTACTCGACCGAATAGTAGCGGCTTCGGTCAAGAATAATATCATAACGACCAGGAGAGCGGTGTGCTGACCCCACGCCCCTCCTATCCACATCCTCCCCTGAGGCTGACACGGCGGTCGGATGGTCCCGGTAGGCCACTCGTGGCCTGAAGACGGAGTGCTTTTTCATAATAACAGTTCGGACCAACATACACTACATAATTTAAATGTAAATGTAATATATACAATTACATACATCTTCTACTATATAAAAACAAATTGTAGCTTACCGTTGTTACCAATAATTGCGGATAGTACTTGATCAATTTACTTTAAATTTTTCACACTGTCTATCCACTTTGGATAGACATAGGTTACTAATAACACACATCAAATAAGTTTTGCTTCACGGCGTTGCCAAAACTCCTGAAGATAGACGTTGACTGTGAATATTGTATCACAGACACAGTCCCTTTGACTGTTCAGGGATGTCACTAACCCGCCCAAAGATGTAAACAACCATGCATAAGCAGCGCCTATTAGACAGAGGGGGTCCGACAGCCGATCAGTTCCAGTCATTCCACAAGGAAAGAGGTACACTGCTCGTGTTGTCTGTTGTTCAACCATGCCTAGACGATCAATACCTCGGTTCAATCGCGTCCGCATTGTTACTTTGTGCCAGGAAGGGCTCTCAAGAAGGGAAGTGTCCAGGCGTCTCGGAGTGAACCAAAGCAATGTTGTTCCGACGTGGAGGAGATACAGAGAGACAGAAACTATCGATGACATGACTCGCTCAGGCTCCCCAAGGGCTACTGCTGCAGTGGATGACCGCAACCTCCGGATTATGGCTCGGAGGAATCCTGACAGCAACGCCACCATGTTGAATAACGCTTTTCGTGCAGCCACAGGGCATCGTGTTACGACTCAAACTGTGAGCAATAGGCTGCATGATGCGCAACTGCACTCCCGACGCACATGGCGAGGTCCATCTTTGCAACCACGACACCATGCAGCGCGGTGCAGATGGGCCCAACAACATGCTGAATGGACTACTCAGGATTGGCATCTGTTCTCTTCACCAATGTTTGTCGCATATGCCTTCAACCAGACAATCGTCAGAGGCGTGTTTGGAGGCAACGCGGTCAGGCTGAACGACTTAGAAACACTGTCCAGCGAGTGCAGCAATGTGGATGTTCCCTGCTGTTTTGGGGTGGCATTATGTGGGGCCGACGTACGCCGCTGGTGGCTGTGGAAGGCGCCATAACGGCTGTACGATATGTGAATGGCATCCTCTGACCGATAGTGCGACCACATCAGCAGCATATTAGCGAGGCATTCGTCTTCATAGACGACAATTCGCTGCCCCATCGTGCACGTCTTGTGAATAACTTCCTTCAGGATAACGACATCGCTCGACTAGAGTGGCCAACATGTTCTCCAGACATGAACCCTATCGCACATGCCTGGGACAGATTGAATAGGGCTGTTTATGGACGGCCGGCCGGGTTGGCCGACCGGTTCTAGGCGCTACAGTCTGGAACCGCGCGACTGCTACGGTCGAAGGTTCGAATCCTGCCTCGGGCATGGGTGTGTGTGATGTCCTCAGGTTAGTTAGGTTTAAGTAGTTCTAAGTTCTAGGAGACTGATGACCTCAGATGTTAAGTCACATAGTGCTCAGAGCCATTTGTTTATGGACGATGTGACCCACCAACCACTCTGAGGGATCTACGCTGAATCACCGTTGACGAGTGGGACAATCTGGACCAACAGTGCCTTGATGAACTTGTGGATAGTATGCCACGAACGAATACCGGCATGAATCAATGCAAGAGGACGTGTTACTGGGTATTAGAGGTACCGGTTCAAAAAATGGTTCAAATGGCTCTGAGCACTATGGGACTCAACTGCTGAGGTCATTAGTCCCCTAGAACTTAGAACTAGTTAAACCTAACTAATCTAAGGACATCACAAACATCCATGCCCGAGGCAGGATTCGAACCTGCGACCGTAGCGAGAGGTACCGGTGTGTACGGCAATCTGTACCACCACCTCTGAAGATCTCGATGAATGGTGATACAACATGCAATGTGTGGTTTACACGAGTAATAAAAAGGGCACAAATGATGTTTATGTTGATCTCTATTCTAATTTTCTGTGCAGGTTCCGGAACTCTCGGAACCGAGATGATGCAAAACTTTTTTAATGTTTGAATGTAGATCTTGAAAAGTTTTTTTACACCATACACTAATAAACATTCAGACGTACATAGGCTAAGCATTTTGAGCTATATAAATGTATATACACTATATAAATGGAAAAGGTTGTTAATACAAATGCCCATAAAGTTCTTGACCAATTCGGTTCAGTATTTGACATGATACTCTGATAAACATTCGGACTGACATAGACTACATATTTTTTAAATACATATGATATGTAAATGTATATATGCTACATAAAGGGGAAACATTATTAAATATCTCTAAAAGTCCTTGTCCGATTTTTCTGTTTTTACACTACATGCCAATAAACTTTCAGACTGACATAGGCTATATACTTTTTAAATAGATATGCTATATAAATATATACATAAAGACATAAAGGGGAAAGCTCATTAGCAAAAATCTCCAACAGTTCTTGATCAATTTATTTGAAACTGCTACATGATGTAGTAAAAGTTTGGATTGATATAGTCTATATATGTATGCATGAAATGAGGAGATGTAAGTTAGCCAAAATCTTGAAAAGGTTTTATCTGATTTAATTCAGATGTTTACATAGTGCTCTACTACACATTCCAACGGCCACAATTTACATATTTCTTTGATATGTATGGCATATAAATGTATATATAGTACATAAAGGGGACAGGTTAGCAAAAAGCTCAAAAAGTTCTTGATCAATTTACCTCAGATTTGTACATGACACTCTAATAAATGCTCGGATGGACATAGGTCACATATCTTTTAATACATATGATACATAAACATATATGTAATACGTAAAGGGGAAAAATTGTTAGTAAAACCCTTGAAAAGTTCTTCACAGATTTTGTTCCTGTTTTTGCACAGTAGTCTAATTGACTTTGGAACAGACATAGGACACATTTTTTAAAATATGTATGGTAAAGACATGTATGTATAATAGGGATAGGGGAAATGCTGTTAGCAAAAAATCTCGAAAAGTTCTTGACCAATTTATTTTAAATTTTTACATAATGCTCTAATAAACATTCAGAGGGACACTGGCTTTTAATTTTTAAATATATATAATATACAAATATCTACAGGGTGTTACAAAAAGGTACGGCCAAACTTTCAGGAAACATTCCTCACACACAAAGAAAGAAAATATGTTATGTGGACATGTGTCCGGAAAGGCTTACTTTCCATGTTAGAGCTCATTTTATTATTTCTCTTCAAATCACATTTATCATGGAATGGAAACACACAGCAACAGAACGTACCAGCGTGACTTCAAACACTTTGTTACAGGAAATGTTCAAAATGTCCTCCGTTAGCGAGGATACATGCATCCACCCTCCGTCGCATGGAATCCCTGATGCGCTGATGCAGCCCTGGAGAATGGCGTATTGTATCACAGCCATCCACAATACGAGCACAAAGAGTATCTACATTTGGTACCGGGATTGCGTAGTCAAGAGCTTTCAAATGCCCCCATAAATGAAAGTCAAGAGGGTTGAGGTCAGGAGAGCGTGGAGGCCATGGAATTGGTCCGCCTCTACCAATCCATCGGTCACAGAATCTGTTGTTGAGAAGCGTACGAACACTTCGACTGAAAGGTGCAGGAGCTCCATCGTGCATGAACCACATGTTGTGTCGTACTTGTAAAGGCACATTTTCTAGCAGCACAGGTACAGTATCCCGTATGAAATCATGATAACGTGTTCCATTAAGCGTAGGTGGAAGAACTTGGGGCCCAATCAAGACATCACCAACAATGCCTGCTCAAACGTTCACAGAAAATCTGTGATGATGAAGTGATTGCACAATTGCGTGCGGATTCTCGTCAGCCCACACATGTTGATTGTGAAAATTTACAATTTGATCACGTTGGAATGAAGCCTCATCCGTAAAGAGAACATTTGCACTGAAATGAGGATTGACACATTGCTGGATGAACCATTCGCAGAAGTGTACCCGTGGAGGCCAATCAGCTGCTGATAGTGCCTGCACACGCTGTACATGGTACGGAAACAACTGGTTCTCCCGTAGCACTCTCCATACAGTGACGTGGTCAACGTTACCTTGTACAGCAGCAACTTCTCTGACGCTGACATTAGGGTTATCGTCAACTGCACGAAGAATTGCCTCATCCATTGCAGGTGTCCTCGTCGTTCTAGGTCTTCCCCAGTCGCGAGTCATAGGCTGGAATGTTCCGTGCTCCCCAAGACGCCGATCAATTGCTTCGAGCGTCTTCCTGTCGGGACACCTTCGTTCTGGAAATCTGTCTCGATACAAACGTACCGCGCCACGGCTATTGCCCCGTGCTAATCCAAACATCAAATGGGCATCTGCCAACTCCGCATTTGTAAACATTGCACTGACTGCAAAACCACGTTCGTGATGAACACTAACCTGTTGATGCTACATACTGATGTGCTTGATGCTAGGTACTGTAGAGCAATGTGTTGCATGTCAACACAAGCTCCGAAGTCAACATTACCTTCCTTCAATTGGGCCAACTGGCGGTGAATCGAGGAAGTACAGTACATACTGACGAAACTAAAATGAGCTCTAACATGGAAATTAAGCGTTTCCGGACTCATGTCCACATAACATCTTTTCTTTATTTGTGTGTGAGGAATGTTTCCTGAAAGTTTGGCCGTACCTTTTTGTAACACCCTGTACATTCAATTACAGGGTGAGGCATCTAAACTGGTTTTTTTATCCTTTATTGCGTTTCGATTCCCCCCCCCCCCCCCCCCGAAGAGGGCGGGCTGGCAGCAGCTTAGTATGCCGCTCTTCAGCCTACAGAATTTTTAAAACATAAGAAGAAGATAATAAACAATAAAAACAGGCGATAAAAACGGTGACTTAAATTGTAAAATTGCGTAAAATTGCGGAGTTAAAATATAAAACAAAGGGTTGGCGATCCTTACAAAATACACAGGAAGCAGACAGGTAAAATAGTAGACAGACAATTAAAAAACACAGCGTCAGTCTGGTTTCTCTTCGCACGAGATATAAAAATATCGCACATCAGTGACAGTATGATTTCTGTTCGCAACAGTTCGGAAAAGACACATAACACTAAACACTCACTTAAAAGACTGTATTAAAGAGTTGGCACGAAGATGACACGCCACAGCCAAGGGTAGATGCGGGGACCTGGACCGACGAGGGGAAAAAAAGGGGGAGGAGAAGAAAAACGAAGTGGGGCGGGAGGATCCAACGAAGGGAGAGGACTCATAAGGGAGGGGGGCAGGGCAGACGTGAGAGGGAGTGGGGAAAGGCAGAGGAGGGGAATGCAAAAGGACTCTGGGGAGAGAAGGGAGTCAAAGTGAGTGTAGGCAGGGAAGAGGGAAAAAACCAGGATGGGAGGGGAGGAAGAGGGACCCCAGGAAAAGGACAGAGGAAGGGAGGGGGAGGTGAGGATCAGAGTTGACAGGGGGGATAAATGGAGTGAGAGAGGGTATCATCTGGGAGGTGGAGTCAATGGAAGCCACCTTGGGAAAGAAGATGATGGGTGTATAGGTGGAAGGTAGGGGGAACACAACAGTGAATGTGCAGCAGAGGGTGCGAGTTGGAGAGGAGAGGAGCAACTAGGGGATGAGGGGGATGCAAGTCAGCGGGAGGTGTAGAGGATGCCGATATGTTTGAGGAAAAGGAGCAGAAGGGGGGGTCGTAGAGGATCCGCATGGGGGATGGGAGGTGTAATCGGAAGGCGGGGTGGAGTGCATGGCGCTCGAGGATCTGGAGGGACTTATAAAATTTGGGGGGGGGGGGGGTGGATATCCAGGCAGGACTGGCATAACAGAGGATAGGACAGATTAAGGATTTGTACATTGTAGAATGGTAGAGGGGTTCAGCCCCCATGTCCGGCCAGAGAGGAGTTTGAGGAGTCAGAGGCAGTTGTGGGCTTTGGATTAGATAGAGCGGAGATGAGGGATCCAGGTGAGGTGACGGTCAATGGTGAGGCCAAGGTAGGTGAGGGTGGGGGGGAGGTGGACAGGACGGGCACAGACGGCAAGGGAAAAATCAAGGAGCCGGAAGGAGCTAGTCGTACGATCTACGATGACTGCCTGGGTCTTGGAAGGATTGATTTTCAGGAGCCACTCGTTACACCATGCAGCAAAAAGGTCAAGATGATTCTGGAGAAGATGTTGGGACCGTCGAAGGGTAGGAGCGAGGGCAGGGAAGGCGGTGTCATCGGCATACTGAAGGAGCTGTACTGGAGGGGGGGGGGCATATCTGCCATGTACAGGAGGTAGAGGAGAGGGAGAGGACAGAGCCCAGGGGCACAACCACAGATGGGTAGAAGGTGCGGGAATTAGCGTTATGGATGTTAACATAGGAGGGGCGGCAGGAGAGGAAGGAGGCAACCAGACAGACATAGTTGACAGGAAGAGCCTAGGTCTCGAATTTAAACAGGAGACTGGAATGCCAGACATTGTCATAGGCCTTCTTGAGGTCGAGGGAGACAAAAATGGCGGAGTGACAGGAGTTAAGCTGGAGGGATACGAGATGAGTGAGGTGTCGGAGCTGGTCATCAGCAGAGAAGGAAGGTCGAAAGCCACATTGGGTGTTGGGGAGGAGGTGTTGTCGGTCGAGCTGGTGATGGATATGCTGGGTAAGGATGGATTCCAAGAGCTTGCTGAACACTTACGTGAGACATATAGGGCGATAGGAAGAGGCATCAGATGGAGGCTTGTTGGGTTTGGAGAACATCAGGTCGGGGTGAAAGCCAGTGGCTAGGATTACGTTGTTGAAGGTGGCAAGGACTGCAAGGAAGGAGGGAAGGCAGTGTTTGAGGTGGTGGTTTAAAACTGTTTGTCAGAATATTTGGCGAAACACACATCAGATTTAAAAAAGTGGTCATAAACGCTGTTCACCTCGAACAGGGACATCCATTAACATAACGCTCGACCACCCCCCCCCCCCCCCACCCCCCGCTCCGCTCCCTGCACCACCCCAGGGTGCGGGAGGGGGGAGGGGACGACTTGGAAATCTTAAATAGGAACACCTCTTTTTTATTGCAGATTTCGATTTTCTATGAAAATATATGTACCTTTTGAATGAAACATTTCTTTCGTTTCATGATAGACGGTGCTTTAATCGGCAGACACGGAAATGAGGTGACAATTTTTGTAAAACGGCACTATCTCCAACAAATGTTGTTGTTGTTGTGGTCTTCAGTCCTGAGACTGGTTTGATGCAGCTCTCCATGCTACCCTATCCTGTGCAAGTTGGCATATAAACTTGTACTACTGTAGTAGGCATGGGCTTCGTGTCTATCTTGGCCACAATAAGGCGTTCACTATGCTGTTTGTAGTAGCTTACCCGCACTCCTATTTTTTATTCATTATTAAACCCACTCCTGCATTACCTCTATTTGATTTTGTATTTATAACCCTGTATTCACCTGACCAGAAGTCTTGTTCCTCTTGCCACCGAACTTCACTAATTCCCACAATATCTAACTTTAACCTATCCATTTCCCTTTTTAAATTTTCTAACCTACCTGCCCGATTAAGGGATCTGACATTCCACGCTGCGATCCGTAGAACGCCAGCTTTCTTTCTCCTGATAACGACGTCCTCTTGAGTAGTCCCCGCCCGGAGATCCGAATGCGGGACTATTTTATCTCCGGAATATTTTACCCAAGAGGATGCCATCATCATTTAACCATACAGCAAATCTGCATGCCCTCGGGAAAAATTACGGCTGCAGTTTCCCCTTGCTTTCAGCCGTTCGCAGTACCAGCACAGCAAGGCCGTTTTGGTTAGTGTTAGAAGGCCAGATCAGTCAATCATCCAGATTGTTGCCCCTGCAACTACTGAAAAGGCTGCTGCCCCCCTTCAGGAACCACACGTTTGTCTGGCCTCTCAACAGATACTCCTCCGTTGTGTTTGAACCTACGGTACGGCCATATGTATCGCTGAGGCACGCAAGCGTCCCCACCAACGGCAAGGTCCATGGTTCCAACAAATACACGTCCGATTAGGACTATCGAAGTACTTTTTTGATATTTTTGATAATGATATCATGTGACACTTCCCACAATCCAATGAAGCACAGACTGTGATCATACGCTCAGTCCGTGGTCAGACTGTACATGTTACTTCAGTGATTCGGATTGCACACATCTCGTCGTAATTGTACCACAATGTTAACGATTGCAGAGAGGATTGATTTCATTGCCGTCTACTTTGAGGCTTATACAAATGTTGACGAAGGTCGTCAAAGGTATGCTACTCTGCAACGACGTTTCGAAGTATTGTCCATCTGTTTACTGAAACGGGAAGTGTTTAACATAGAGAAACAGTCCGACCGCAGGCTGTGACAAACGAAAATAGCACGATGAATGTTTTAGCTGCGGTTGCTGCAGATCCTCACATTAGTTCTCGGCAAATTGCGAGAGGTTCAGGAATTTCGCAAAACAAGTGTTCTACGCATACTGCTTGCGCACAAATAGCATACATTTCATTTATCGCTGCATCAAGAACTGCTTGGCAACGATTTTCACAATCGCCTGAATTTCTGTAACTGGATACAAGAACAAATGGCAGTCAATGATAATTTCATTTCACAGATACTTTTCCCTGATGAATCAAATTTTACGAGTCATGGTCAAGTGAATCGACGTAATATGTATTATTCTTTAGAGGAGAATCCTTATTGGGCAAGGCAAGTTGAACATAACGCCCACGGGGTGTCCACGTTTGGTGCGGTATTTTAGGTACGCAGGTAATTGGCCCATACTTCATAGAAGGTAATCTGACTGGTCAAATGTACAGCGACATAGTGGATCATGTTTCACCCATACTAATAGACGATGTTCTACTTCAAACAAGACTGGATAAGTGGTTTCAAAACGATGGATGGTCAGCGCGTTATTCACGACTGGCTCGAGAAGTTTTGAATTGAAACCATACGGGTCGATGAATTGGACGAGTACGTCCTCAAACGTGGCCCGCACGTTCACCCGATTGCTACTGATATTTTTCCGGTGGGGATTGGCTAAAAGAGAGAGTTTACATTGATATACCAACAACCCCCGAAGATATGCGGCCGCGAATTTGTAGTGAATGAGCAAACATTGGCGCAAAAACACTAATACATACCGGATTGTCGTTCAAACACAGAGTTACAAAGTGCATTAGTAACAATGGGCAACATTTCGAACATTTGCTGCACTGAAACACTTATGAGAGGCAAAGGGATCCACAGTAATCAAGCACACCGAGGTAGTGAGAGGCAAGGGAACTCACCAAAATCAAGCACCCCGAAGAGAACACATTACTACTACGTCCACGTCGTTGGTCCTGGGTAACGCTACATGTATTTTAAGAATGCACTGCGGGATGGTAAACGGCATCACGTGATAACATTTTCCCAAATATCAAACAATGTACTTTGATTTTGCTAATCTGATGCGTATTTTTGTGAGATATTACAGTTTTCAACAATTGTCACCCCATTTTAATGTGTGCCGATTACAGCGTCATCTATCATGAAACTAAAGAAATGTTTGCTACAAAACTTACATATCTTTTCACGGAAAATCCAAATCAGCAGTAAAAAATATGGTTCTTATTTAAGATTTCGAAGTCCCCCCCCCCCCTCCCACCTCCGGGGGTGGTGCAGGAGGGTCGAGCGTTATGTTAATGGATGTCCTTCTTCGAGGTGAACAACGTTTATTACCACTTTTTTTCTTAATCTGATACGTATTTCGCCATATATTGCGACAAACAGTTTTAAATGCCTCTCCCTGTATAAACAGGGAACATCGTTAGCAAACGTCTGGAAAAGTTCTTGACCGATTTACTTCATATTGTTACCTGGTACAACATTGGCTATATATTTGTACACATTTTCTGTTAAAGTCGACCGTGAGAAAGAAAGTGCGGCATTGTGAAAATGTGTGGCTTCATTTCCTTTCTCAGAGTCAGTTTTAACTTAGATATCAGAGCATTTAAACCATTTGACATATTGTTTCTTCCACGTGTATTTTCTCTCCTTATATATAATTTTAAACTGAAACTGTATACACAACAGTGTGCTGTTTTGTTTTCTTTGTTGCAGTCGGTTTTAAGAGGAATATTGTATTTACAGCTGACTTATTTACCATTAGAATAGTTTTATACTATAGAATCCAAACCATGTGAAATTTTGGAGTCCTACCCGTTCACAAATTAAAACTATGAGAAATACTGTCATGGAAGTTACTATCCTCAAAGATCCAGCAGCTTGAGAGGCCTCTCCTGTACCCCTTACATTAATGTTCCCAACCTACTTACCCATTAATTTTAACTAACTTCATTTCGTTTTCCAATCGAGGTTACGTTTGTAATAACAATAAACAAGGCCCAAGGTCAAAAGAGAGAGGGGATGAGAAGGTGGACAGAGAGAACGGAGAGAGGTGGGCGAAGAAGGAGATCGACAGACAGAGAGGGGAGAGAGACTGAGGGGAGGAGGAGATGGGCAGTTTGAGGGGGGCGAGTAGGAGATGGACAAAGAGAGGGGGAAGAGGAGGAGAGGGATAAAGAGGGGGGGGAGAAGCAGATGAACATTGAGAGGAGGTCCCATGCATATTTAACAACTGCAAAGCATTTCGAGGTTCGCTAGTACTGCATAAAGGAGAAACGTTGTTACCAAAACTCTTGAAAATCTCTTGACTGATTTGTCTCCAATTTTCACATGATACTCTAAGAAGCTCTCAGACAGACACAGGCTACGCATCTTTTTGGAATATATATGGTGCATAAGTATATATGTAAAACACACACACACACACACACACACACACACACACACAAATATATATATATATATATGACAGTCTAATAAACCTTCAGATAGACATGGCTATATAGTTTCTTATATAAGGTTGTAGAGATTTTCTGTTACAACCAAATGTGATGAAAAAATTTTGTGTTATGTGATGTGAAAATGTGTAATTTTGTTTTCTCTCTCACAGTCAGTTTGAACAACTTTGCAACCACCAGACAAATTGTTTCTCGCATATGTTCTTTCTCTATATACATAATTTTTAGCAAGCACTGTAGACACAACTGTGCGCTGCTTTTTTCGTTTTTTTATTTTACTAGGATTTGTTTTTAATAAATGACAGCAAAGTTGTACTTATGGCTTATGAAAATACTGTTGCGGAGTCTGAATAGTCTGAAACTTTGTAATCCTTCCAATTTGCAGATTAAAAGTATGCGAGATACTGCCGCTGAAACCACTATCCTCACAGATCTAGCATGTGGAGAGGTCTCTCTCATACCTCATATAACAATGATCCAAACTAATTTTGCCATTCGTTTTAAGTTACTTCAGTGTGTAACAGGATTTCGTTGGCATTAACATTAAGCAAGGCTCATGCTCAGAGAGAGTGAGAAAGAGCAGATGGCCAGAGAGGGGGAAGGAAGGAAATAGACACAGAGAGGGGGGAAGAAGGAGATGGACATTGAGAGGGGAAGAAGGGGATGGAGAGGTAGGATGAGAAGGAGGTTAGTATGTATATAAAATTCCCATACATATTTAGCAATTATGAAGCATTGCCAAGTTCGCTAACAGCATATAAAGTGGAACTGGCTGACGCTAAAATAGTATGTTCTGATAGACCAACTCCCTGGAATATTGCAAGAGTTTCATACAGGTGACTATTACTTCATGGATTGGTATCTAATTTTGTTGGGATATTTAACGAAACGGAGATGTGTGATTACCTAACATCACATCATGACTTGTGTGTGGAAGGAGGCTACCGAGGAATGAGCAATGTGATTGTGAAGAATGATAAGACAACTGGAATAGACAGTTTAACGTGGATTAACTCCATTTGTAAAATAAAGATATATAACAGATTTATATGTAAAACCACAGACCATGGAAGAATAAAGACATCAGAAACCATCTTATCCATTTTGAAAGTTTCCCTGACGTGCGGCTTTAAGTAGTTTTCACATATTCCTTGGCTAGAGAACATGGTATTACCATACTGGAACCTATGATTTATAATTACAGAATATCTACTGTGTTTAATCCAATCGAAGACTATCTATGTGTCCAGAATGAGATTTTCACTCTGCAGCGGAGTGTGCGCTGATATGAAACTTTCTGG
Organism: Schistocerca americana; assembly: GCF_021461395.2. NCBI lineage: Eukaryota > Metazoa > Arthropoda > Insecta > Orthoptera > Acrididae > Schistocerca > Schistocerca americana. The sequence goes on along the minus strand of NC_060124.1, from coordinate 210,629,497 downwards.
CAGATTAAAACTGTGTGCCGGACCAAGAGTCGAACTCGGGACCTTTGCCTTTCGCGGGCAAATGCTCTATTATGTGTATTGAATCCCATGGAACAGTATCTATAATGTGTTCCACAGTACAGTCACTTCCATGTGATGTAAACTAGTGGATAACTTACAGAACAGTCACTGTCATGTGTTTAAAAGTGTTCTGCAACTTGTCTGTTGCAGCAATAAGAATACACAAAAGTTACTGGTGTACAAGTATAACGTCTGGACAATAAAAACAAAAAACATGGTAAACTATGTTCTTTCTGCTTGTCATTCCATTTATTTATCTGGAAAAAGTGGACATTGTTAGCATATATGCCAACATAAGAATTATACATAAATATTATCTTAAAGCGGTAGAAACACATTTTCTTCACGCTCGGACATTGTTCTCCACAATACCGTCCATTATAGATATTGCCAGATTAGGATTAGTTCCCAAAAAATGCGTTATTGCACAGGTTTTAAGAAAGATAACCCGTTTATCAAACAAAATTAAGCTGTCCCTATTAAAGAAATTACTGACAAACTGCCTGCTGGCTTCTGTCTCGGGTTCTTCGGCCGACGTTCATCTAATGATTTTTCTGACGTTTTGCCAGCACGAGTGGCTGGTATTTTTGTCAAAGCTTCACCCTCCATTGCCGGTGGTGAACTGGAGGGTGAAGGGTGGCTTTGACAATGCCAGCCACTCGTGCTGGCAAAACGTCAGAAAAATCATTAGATGAACGTCGGCCGAAGAACCCGAGACAGAAGCCAGCAGGCAGTTTGTCAACAAGTGGCCACGAAAGCCTCAACAATTTTTTAAAGAAATTACCCTTTTAAGTGCAGTTAATGTGTTGTATACATGAAAAAGAAAACTGAAAATGGAAAAGACCGAAGTGAAGACATGAAAACGCTTACTGAAAAAAGTACAAGCCATTGCTGATGTCCAAGTAATGCCTACAAATTGCTTTGAATACAATATGGTGAAAATTTTGGATATGAATAGTGTATACAAGTTATTGGCATTTACTGTAAATATCAATGGAAAGTTCCTAAATGTAGGTGTACTTTCTGAAGATAATGTATTCGAGGGCGTTTACTATATTAAAATATACGTGAAAAATCTGATTATGAACCTCCACTTCCACTGCGATATTCTTAAAAAGGATGGTTACATTACATCTAAATGTGGTGGGAAGCACATTGTGTATCTAGCAACAGAAAAGTCATTTAAGGAGTTTAGAACTGATGGAATACTATATTTAACAGTAACTGGTTTCAAAAGTCGTGACTTAAGTTTCATACTGAAACACTGCAAGAATGTATATGAGAGGAGTTGGCAGCATACGCCCAAGATGACATGGAATGCTATAACGATAGTGTGTTTTGGAAATAAAACGCAAAATTAAAATCCCGAAATGCTCTTCACTAAAAGAATTGCAAGAGGAAATGATGTTAATTGTAAAAAAGACAGTATATATAAAAAAGTTAGACATGCATTAGAATTCATGAACATACATACATTCTGTTTTTTATCGAATTACTGATGGTGAAATAATTAAATGACTTGCATGTAGGTTTAAATTACGAGTCAAAAATTTATCCGGATACTGTTAAAGCTACATCAACCAAAAAATATAGAAAGAATGCAGTGCATCTATGGATAAACTGATTTTGATTCCTGTTCAACTTAGCGAAGGGAAATCGGGTTATGGCAGTAGCCATGTTCTCCTTGCATACAGAATGTTGTATTTTTGTGACCCTAACAGACACATACACGGAGTGCATTGAAAATACTGGTTGTCTGTGTAGCGTCAGTCACTGCAGTCATAAATCGCAGCCCCCAACCAGATAATACCACGTAGTGCAATGCATGTGCAAAACATTATAAAGATATTTAAATTTTTTTACTTATACGTTACCCTACCAAAAAAAAAGATTTCTAAAACAGTCCGTATTTACAAATCGGTAACCATCTTACCGGTTTTGAGAACTTCTCTGACATGCTCTTTTGACTAAACTACGTGGTATTATCTGGTTGGGGGCTGCGATTTATGACTACAGTGACTGTCACGAGAATACAACATTTTGTTTGCTAGGAGAACATGGCTACTGCCATAACCCGACTTCCCTTCGCTCAGTGGAACAGGAATCAAAATCAGTTTATCCATGGATATTCGGCCATTTCTGAGAAAACGACTCTCAAAGTTCTCGACGTCATTTAGATGCCTTTTAGCACACACTAATCTCAGCTGAAACGGTGGCATAGTGCCTAGTGTCGAGCCCTTTCCCTTTTGCCCCTCACTTTCGAAACCCGATTATTGTTGTAATTCATTTCATTTTTAATTACCTATCGATGACTGTAGAAGGTCACTACACAAATGTTTCTTATCACGCTAGCGGATACAAGGGCGCTACATTAATCGTAAAACTACAGCTGGGTTTGACGATTGGTGCGTTAGATATTTTCGTGCGTTAAAGTTTTTAAATTCTCATATTGTGATATTCAATTCTTATGTCAATTTACGTTTTAATTCTCATATTTTATTCTTATGTTTATTCTTCTAGAAGATTTGGTGCATTCCCCTGGAAGATGCCTATCGTTGAAATATTCGAAATACGTAAATTCCGACCACCGCGAGCATCACATGAAGGCAAGTGTGCCGTAGTTACATTTCTTCGTATGAATCTTACTCGGTGTAGTAAACATTGCGCAAGATTTCACACACCGACAATAATACTGCGGCAAACCACGCATAATTTGAAAGACATTTTTATTTTACAAAAACGGACTGTTCGAATAATTACCCACAGTTCGACACAAGCTCACTGCAGACCTCTTTTCAAAAAGTTAGGAATACTTACTCCGCCATCAGTCTATATACTTAAATGTGTACTCTTAACCAAAGCTAATCTAAGCAATCTCTACACAAATGCACACTGTTACAACTATAACACAAGGAACAAGAATGATCTCCACATAGAACAAGTAAGAAAAACACGAACTCAGAAGGATGTAAGCCACATGGGCATTAAGCTCTATAATGCACTGCCTCAGTACATTAAAGATTTAAAGGACAATACAAATTTTAAATTGGAACTTAGAAAATTTTTAATTGATAAATGTTGCTACTCAATAAAGGAATATCTTGAAAACCAAGAAAATGACTTTACAAACTAACCTACAAAATTTTCTATCTCCGTTTGTTTCTGCTTTTATTATACTTTACCATCTATAGTACTAGTTATACATTGTTACTGAGAAACAAATTGCTATAAATCATTTATGTGGAATGAAACTACGTTTGCTGTCATTTATTACAGACAATTTCATTTTGTACATTCTATATTTTAATTTCTTTGTATGATAAATCCAACGTTCCCCATGAACCATGGACCTTGCCGTTGGTGGGGAGGCTCGCGTGCCTCAACGATACAGGTAGCTGTACCGTAGGTGCAACCACAACGGAGGGGTATCTGTTGAGAGGCCAGACAAACGTGTGGTTCCTGAAGAGGGGCAGCAGCCTTTTCAGTAGTTGCAAGGGCAACAGTCTGGATGATTGACTGATCTGGCCTTGTAACAATAACCAAAACGGCCTTACTGTGTTGGTACTGCGAACGGCTGAAAGCAAGGGGAAACTACAGCCGTAATTTTTCCCGAGGGCATGCAGCTTTACTGTATGATTAAATGATGATGGCGTCCTCTTGGATAAAATATTCCGGAGGTAAAATAGTCCCCCATTCGGATCTCCGGGCGGGGACTACTCAAGAGGATGTCGTTATCAGGAGAAAGAAAACTGGCGTTCTACGGATCGGAGCGTGGAATGTCAGATCCCTTAATCGGGCAGGTAGGTTAGAAAATTTAAAAAGGGAAATGGAGAGGTTAAAGTTAGATATAGTGGGAATTAGTGAAGTTCGGTGGCAGGAGGAACAAGACTTCTCGTCGGGTGACTACAGGGTTATAAACACCAAATCAAATAGGGGTAATGCAGGAGTAGGTTTAATAATGAATAGGAAAATAGGAATGCGGGTAAGCTACTACAAACAGCATAGTGAACGCATTATTGTGACCAAGATAGATACGAAGCCCACACCTACTATAGTAGTACAAGTTTATATGCCAACTAGCCCTCCAGATGATGAAGAAATTGATGAAATATATGATGAGACAAAAGAAATTATTCAGGTAGTGAAGGGAGACGAAAATTTAATAGTTATGTATGACTGGAATTCGAGAGTAGGAAAAGGGAGAGAAGGAAACATAGTAGGTGAATATGGATTGGGGGTAAGAAATGAGAGAGGAAGCCGCCTTGTAGAATTTTGCACAGAGCACAACATAATCATAGCTAACACTTGGTTTAAGAATCATGAAAGAAGGTTGTATACATGGAAGAACCCTGGAGATACTAAAAGGTATCAGATAGATTATATAATGGTAAGACAGAGATTTAGGAACCAGATTTTAAATTGTAAGACATTTCCAGGGGCAGATGTGGACTCTGACCACAATCTATTGGTTATGACCTGTAGATTAAAACTGAAGAAACTGCAAAAAGGTGGGAATATAAGGAGATGGGACCTGGATAAACTGAAAGAACCAGAGGTTGTACAGAGTTTCAGGGAGAGCATAAGGGAACAATTGACAAGAATGGGGGAAAGAAATACAGTAGAAGAAGAATGAGTAGCTTTGAGGGATGAAGTAGTGAAGGCAGCAGAGGATCAAGTAGGTAAAAAGACGAGGGCTAGTAGAAATCCTTGGGTAACAGAAGAAATATTGAATTTAATTGATGAAAGTAGAAAATATAAAAATGCAGTAAATGAAGCAGACAAAAAGGAATACAAACGTCTCAAAAATGATATCGACAGGAAGTGCAAAATGGCTAAGCAGGGATGGCTAGAGGACAAATGTAAGGATGTAGAGGCTTATCTCACTAGGGGTAAGATAGATACTGCCTACAGGAAAATTAAAGAGTCCTTTGGAGATAAGAGAACCACTTGTATGAATATCAAGAGTTCAGATGGAAACCCAGTTCTAAGCAAAGAAGGGAAAGCAGAAAGGTGGAAGGAGTATGTAGAGGGTCTATACAAGGGCGATGTACTTGAGGACAATATTATGGAAATGGAAGAGGATGTAGATGAAGATGAAATGGGAGATACGATACTCCATGAAGAGTTTGACAGAGCACTAAAAGACCTGAGTCGAAACAAGGCCCCGGGAGTAGACAACATTCCATTGGAACTACTGACAGCCTTGGGAGAGCCAGTCCTGACAAAACTCTACCATCTGGTGAGCAAGATGTATGAAACAGGCGAAATACCCTCAGACTTCAAGAAGAATATAATAATTCCAATCCCAAAGAAAGCAGGTGTTGACAGATGTGAAAATTACCGAACAATCAGTTTAATAAGCCACAGCTGCAAAATACTAACACGAATTCTTTACAGACGAATGGAAAAACTAGTAGAAGCTGACCTCGGGGAAGATCAGTTTGGATTCCGTAGAAACACTGGAACACGTGAGGCAATACTGACCTTACGACTTATCTTAGAACAAAGATTAAGGAAAGGCAAAACCTACGTTTCTAGCATTTGTAGACTTAGAGAAAGCTTTTGACAATGTTGACTGGAATACTCTCTTTCAAATTCTAAAGGTGGCAGGGGTAAAATACAGGGAGCGAAAGGCTATTTACACTTTGTACAGAAACCAGATGGCAGTTATAAGAGTCGAGGGGCATGAAAGGGAAGCAGTGGTTGGGAAGGGAGTGAGACAGGGTTGTAGCCTCTCTCCGATGTTATTCAATCTGTATATTGAGCAAGCAGTAAAGGAAACAAAAGAAAAATTCGGAGTAGGTATTAAAATCCATGGAGAAGAAATAAAAACTTTGAGGTTCGCCAATGACATTGTAATTCTGTCAGAGACAGCAAAGGACTTGGAAGAGCAGTTGAATGCAGTGGACAGTGTCTTGAAAGGAGGATATAAGATGAACATCAACAAAAGCAAAACGAGGATAATGGAATGTAGTCGAATTAAGTTGGGTGATGCTGAGGGAATTAGATTAGGAAATGAGACACTTAAAGTAGTAAAGGAGTTTTACTATTTGGGGAGCAAAATAACTGATGATGGTCGAAGTAGAGAGGATATAAAATGTAGACTGGCAATGGCAAGGAAAGCGTTTCTGAAGAAGAGAAATTTGTTAACATTGAGTATAGATTTAAGTGTCAGGAAGTCATTTCTGAAAGTATTTGTATGGAGTGTAGCCATGTATGGAAGTGAAACATGGACGATAAATAGTTTGGACAAGAAGAGAATAGAAGCTTTCGAAATGTGGTGCTACAGAAGAAAAGCATTTCTGAAGAAGAGAAATTTGTTAACATTGAGTATAGATTTAAGTGTCAGGAAGTCATTTCTGAAAGTATTTGTATGGAGAGTAGCCATGTATGGAAGTGAAACATGGACGATAAATAGTTTTGACAAGAAGAGAATAGAAGCTTTCGAAATGTGGTGCTACAGAAGAATGCTGAAGATTAGATGGGTAGATCACATAACTAATGAGGAAGTATTGAATAGGATTGGGGAGAAGAGAAGTTTGTGGCACAACTTGACCAGAAGAAGGGATCGGTTGGTAGGACATGTTCTGAGGCATCAAGGGATCACTAATTTAGTATTGGAGGGCAGCGTGTGTATTCTATATTGTTAATTTCTATGTATGAAAAGTCCCATATCGTTTGTACGATGACACGGATGCTAAATAAATAAATAATGGATCACTTATCCGAAAACATACGCTTGCAATTGATTATGAACGAAGATACATCACAGAACTTTCATCGGAAACAATCTCTAATGATTTTCTCGTTCATTTATTTTTTTCTTAAATTCATTCAGCATACAGTTAGTAGACGAATAAGGACAAAGTTATTTCGATATATACAGGAAAACATTTGTGTAGTGATCTACGGACATGGGAAGGTAAATGAAAAACAAAATTAAAATAAAAGTCAGATTTCGAACACGGGTCGCAAATGCGTGAAGGGGCGACACTAGCCACTGTGCCACCTTTTCGGATAACTACTTAATCGTTAAAAGGCACATGAAGTATCTCGAAAACTTCGACCGTCGTTTTCGTAGGACTGTAATCAACGGATAAGCAGAGATACATGATCGCTTATTTTTACCCCTCTTCCGCTGAGCAAAGTTCCTGGGAAACAGGGTTATGGCACTTGTCATATTCTCCTCCTTAGTCAGAGACATATAAATTGCTCTCACAACCGTTACATAGCTAACACAGACAACTGGGTTGTGTGCATAAATCAGTAAAGGTTTTTGATCATCAATGTTTTGTTTTCTTGTTCGTTATCCTTACTATCAACACTCGCGTATTAGGCGTTAGGCGTGTTCTGGCCCGCCAACTGCTGCTTACAATGCGATACGAGGACTATGACTATGGTGCATGTGATCAGTCTGTCGCCAGTCCCTCCAGCCGCTATTGCCAGTAGGTGAATCCTGATGATGCCGCTCCTTCTTAAACCAAGCAGCTCCTCATTTGTCCTTGCGTTGTAAAGGAAAGTGAAGACTTATATCTGAACTTAGTGCACCAGAAACAGCGTCGCTTTCTAATAGTTAGTCATAGCTATGAGTTCCACTCGAAGTGCAGTGGCTGGAGGCACCTGCTGTGGCGGAGCTGGTGGGCCCAGCACAGGATCAAGCTCTTAGAGCTGGACTAGACAGCAGCTACAGTTGAGTGACGGATGAATAGATGGCCGATCTTGGCGTGGTTTGCCGTGATTGCTGGCGTAGCGTTCGACACAGCACTTACAAGTTTGCTGTAAGACACAGGGCATTACTCACGCCTTTGCTTCCGATGATGCAGCAAAAATTTCTGCTGGCAGGTGTAGGGCTTCCCCATAAACCAACACTGCTGTGGAAGCTCGTAAATCTGGTTTTGAAGCGGCCCATAATCCAACAACACCACTGGTAAAGCTTAAGTCCAGCTGTCGTCATCGCATAGGCTGTTGTGTGGTGGTGCTGGATTCCATACAACTTGCCAGTTCTAAAAATAAGGTCCATTCAAGTAGATAGCCGTGGCCTGTGGTCACATGTTGAGGGCAACCGAAACGAGCAATCCCGATCCCCACAAACACTCGTGCCACAGTCTCCGCCGATAGGTCAGTCAACAGCTCTGCTTCTGCCCATCGCATGAACCTGTCTACAGCAGTAAACAAATAACAGTACCCTTCTGAGGGTGGCAGCGGTGCTGCGATGTCTAGGTGAAAGTGTGCAAACTGCTCCGTACATGCTGGAAACACTCCTACTAGTTTGAGCACTTGTCGTCCGACCTTGCGTTCTTGGCGTGCCCTGCACCTACGGCAAACGTTCTTAGTAGTTGGCCACACAAAACGGTCCATCAGCACTGGGGTGCGCCAGCCTGTGGATGCTATCAAAGGTCGCCTTCTGCAGATTTTTAGGAACAAAAGGACGATGATTGCCTGGTGACATATCGTCCCCGCCGGCCTCACTTGCTGAAGTTTCAGCCCAGTAGTGACGTCCTGCTGGTACTCTCATAGCTGTGGATCTGAGGCTTGTGCAGCTGCCAGATTTGTAGATGGTCACGTTATTAAAACAAAACATCCAAATAAATAAACAAAACTCCAATCTTAGAATAAAACACCAATCCATTTCCTTATCCTACTACACACAACAGCGGTAACACCGTAAATGTTTAAATAAAAATGATATAGCACAGACATTCACGACTAGGCAGCCATGTAACCGAGCTTATGAAATGCCCTGACATCCATCTTCCTGACTAAAGAACATGGCATTAAACTGATATTTATAACCCCAAGGTTGTACTACGCATTTTTCGTACTGCCAAGCAGCATTCTTATTTACATTACGCCCCCTACTGTATACTTCTATTGTTGCGTAAGCAGCCATTTGCTTGCTAAAGTGGTACAAACCTATATCTATACACAAGAATATGGGGAGAAAAATGAAGAATTGGTAAGATGCGCCCAAGTAGACGCGTGTGTTTTGTCTGCCTTTTGTTTCTATTATTCGCTACAACTACATGGAAACGTCAAAACTATTTAAGACTCGATATCCATCTTATCGATTTTACAAAAGGAAGTGGTGTTAAGCTACTAGTTATAACTGCAGTGGTTTGCTATACAAATAAACATTAACAAAGCTGAAAAAATTGGTGTGTGATTGATACAAATTCTATGACTGACTGACTGACGTGTGATTGAAAAGAGTCCTTCCGATCAATAGTCTGGCACTTCCTAGAACATTTATCTCCCAGCTTTGTGTGCCCTGAGGTGGATGGGAGCTATTAACAGCCTCATACCAGCAGCGGCAACTCCGTACATTTTTAAATAAAAACGATAAGTCGCAAAAATTTACCGATCTTCTACTATGTCCTAACATGTGTCTTCCTGACTAAAGAACGTGGTATTAAACTACTATTTGTAACCCCATGGTGGTGCTAGGCATTCAGCGTACTGCCAAGCTGTATTTCCTATACACCCAGCGTAAACTGGCAATGAACAATTTGTTTGCCAAAGTCGTAGACATCTATATCTGTACACAAGAATATGATGAGAAGAGTTGGTAAGGTGCATCCAAGAAATTGTCTGTCTATAGTTTCAATTATTTACTGTAAACTACATAGAAACGCCAGAACTATTTACCATTCGATATCCATCTTATCGATTTGACATAAAGAAGAACTTGGTATTAAGCTAAGATTTTTAACTACAGTGGTTGACCCATACCAATAAACATTAACAGAGCTGAAGGAACCGGAAGTGACAAATGCAAATCCTACGCTTGACTGACATGGAATCGAAAACCAAGACGTGTCACTTACTAGCACACTTGTCTGATGGCATTGTCTGCACTGATATAGCTGCGAGCTATAGCCCCATACCAGAGCATTCGGTATTTTGGCGCAGCAGAGCTAGTGTGGACTTCCTTTTGCTGCACCCGTGGCTTGCGCTACAACTTTTGAGGAATGACAGCAACTGCATTTTAATGTTTCTCGAGCAGACTAACGACCTCGCGACGAAACGTGCCGTTCTTCGTTGGATCTTCTCTGTCTCTCCTGTTAAGCTACCTGGTAAATGTCCCAGACTGATGAACAATACTCTAGAATAGCTCGGATGAGTGTTTCTTTTATAGATGAATTACATGTCTGTAAGATTCTTCTAGTGAATCTCAAGCAGGCTTCTGGTTGTATCTGCTTTTCCTGCAATTGTCTTCTAGTGGTCATCCAACATTACTACATTTCAAACAGTTACTTCTAGCTATTTTATGGTAATTACCGGTTACAGTGATTTTTCGCCAGTAGCATAATCGAACAATAACTGATCTTAACGCATGTTTATGTGCAGTGCATTGCATTTATTCCGTCCGAGATGAGCTGCCATTAACTGCGGCAATCGTCTATCCTCTGCAGGTGTCCCCTTGGATTCCATTGCTGTATTCTGGCATTACAACCCACGTCCCAGAGACAACAGCACCTTCCACGAACAGCAATCATGGGGCTTCCAGCATTAGTCACTACATCATTAACACAGAGTGAAAACAGTGACGTGCTGCTGACACTCCTGAACACCACCGGAAAAACCGCAATGCTTGAACTGGCACTGGAGCAAAATGAGCCGGCCGCAGTGGCCGAGCGGTTCTAGGCGCTTCAGTCTGAAAGTGCGCGACTGCTACGTCGCAGGTTCGAATCCTGTCTCGGTCATGGATGTATGTGATGTCCTTAGGTTAGTTAGGTTTAAGTAGTTCTAGGGGACTGATGACCTCAGATGTTACGTCCCATAGTGCTCAGAGCCATTTGAACCATTTTTTGAGCAAAATGAAATAACTGATGAACACACGAGGTTTGCGGTGGCCGTAAACTCGTTAGACGCAAAAGCTGCTGTTATTTCCTCGTACATAGCACTTCGACCCACGACGGAACGGTAAAATACATTTTTAAAGTATTGGCGTCGTCGGAGAAGACACTGCGCCACATTTGGATGGAACAGCCGCCCGGTGCAGTCAAGGCGGCGGTGTTACCTGCGCAAAAGACGATGTCCAGACATTGGTAACGATGGCAGACAAAGTTTACGACAATGCACAATATGCAAACAGCATGTATGAGACTGGTTGTGGAAGGTTGTGCACAACAAGAGACTGCAGCTATACGGAAGAGCCAGCGAGGGGATTTGGCCAGACAGCTGCATGAAGTTGACACGTTACAACGACAAGTGTCACAGTTGCTACAGTACAGGAAGAGCTCACGTGGTCAAAAGGAAGATAATGACGTGACTAACAGCGGGGACCAGCAGGAGAAGACGTGTTGGTACCACCGGCTTCTCGGTGAGAAGGCAAGATGATGTGCAAGACCATGTTCGTGCCCAAACGGCGACGGTGGCCGGCAGTAGGCGCGGTAGGCTGCGAGAACCAGCAGAAGCGCCTTCAGCAAGGAGGTGAGCAAAACGAGGGACCCAGCAGGATCCACCCCTTTAGAGACGTTATTTGTTGAGGACCATGGTCACGTCGTTACTATTGGAACGAATCGGGGTCACACGACGTGCGCTGCCAGTCAAGGATTATCAGACTACTACCACAACCTCATGGATGCACCTCATGGCGGCAAACCCATCACCGATAATGACTTGTGGCATCTACTAAATGAAGGTGGATTTAGGATTTAGACAGAGCTGCCATTGGAACTTTGTGCTAGCAGAGGTGTCAGAGGCCATATTAGGGGCAGACTTCCTCTGTAATATGAGAATCGAGATAACTATCGGTGCTGCACAGATTAAAAGAGACGATGAAGTCGCCATAAGCACACTTGAATGAGACATACATCGCACCACAGGCTGCATACACAAAAAAGGGACAACGGGCGAAAATGGCAGCACAAGGGCACTTCAGCCGACGGTGTCACATAGCACAGTGCATCACATTAGAACCACGTCCGGTCAGCAAGTATCACAACAACCAAGAAGGTTAGCCCCAGACCGCTTTATAGCGGCAAAAGCCGTATTCGAGGGTTTGTTAAAAGCAGCTGAGCTACGTAGTTCCGATAGCCTATCGGCATCACCATTACACTTAGTGAAAAAAGAAGGACGTTACTTCGAGACCTTGTGGTGACTATCGGAAGTTAAACACCTGCACAGTCCTAGGCCATTACCCGGTACCCAACTTCAGGGATTTTGCTAATGTCCTCGCAGGATCGATAGTCTTTAGCGTGACTGACTGTCGGAAGGCATACCATCAGATACCAGTCGCAGCGGCAGATATACCAAATACAGCAGTCACAATACTTCTCGGGTTGTTCGAGTGCGTCTGAATGCCTTTCGGCCTCAAAAACGCGGCGCAGACGTGGCAGAGGTTTGTGGACGAGGTACTATGGGGTTTAAAATGTTGTTACGTGCACCTAGATCATCTATGGTGTACTCAGAGACAAAACAGTTGCATGAAGAACACCTTACGTCCATTTCAAAAGAATTAAGCAATATGGAATAGTTATCAACGAGGAGAAATGCATCTTCCGACAGCAGCAGGTGATGTTTTTCGGTCACACGGTGTCGGCGGACAGAATACGCCCACTGACGGATAAAATAGCCATTATTGAAGAAATACCTCGACCAACCGATTACCAAGAACTTCAAAGATTTTTTAGGGGCAGTAAATTTCTGCCATCGACCCCTGCCACAGGCAGCCGAGGTTCAGGCACCATTGCAGCGGCGGGAAGAAACACGACCGGCAAGCGCCCCCTGAAGTGGACCCCATAAATGCAAAAGGGATTCACCAAGTGAAAACAGATCTGAGGAAAGTGATTCTCTTGGTACACCTGGTACTACAAGCACCGTTCACTACAGTGGTCCACGCAAGTCAACAGGCAATATGTGCAACCCTACATCAGTTTGCAGAAAACCACTGGCAGACTCTGGGTTTCTTCTCAAGCAAACTCGCAGCTGTGCAGGTCAAATTGAGTGCATACGACAAAGAGCTTCTGGCAATGTACGAAGCTGTGAAGTATTTTCGCCCCTACAGTGAGGCCAGATCGCTCACTAATTATCTGGACCATAAACCTATTACATTCACATTCAGCAAATCTAATGACGACTGATCTCCAGACAAGCCCGACAACTAGAGTTCATTGCCCAGTTCACGACAGACTTGCGTCATATTAAGAGAGCGGAAAACGTCATGAGATTTTTCTGGTCACGTGTCAATAACATCTTGCAGACGACCAATTGTGAAAATCTGGCAGGTGTACAGGCCTCTCAGACCCACAGCTATGAGAGTACCAGCAGGTCGTCACTACTGGGCTGAAACTTCAGCAAGTGAGGCTAGCGGGGACATGTCACGAGGCAATCATCGACCTTTTGTTCCTAAAAATCTGCAGAAGACGACCTTTGATAGCATCCACAGGCTGGAGCACCCCAGTGTGAACCATACTGTAAAACTGCTGATGGACCATTTTGTGTGGCCAAGTACTAAGAAAGATTGCCATAGGTGCAGGGTATGCAAAAAATGCAAGGTCGGACGACATGTGCACAAACCAGTAGGAGTGTTTCCAACATCTATGGAGCAGTTTGCACACGTTCACCTAGACATCGCAGCACCACTGCCACCCTCAGAAGGGTACCGTTATTTGTTACTGCTGTAGACAGGTTCATGCGATGGGCAGAAGCAGAGCTGTTGACTGGCATATCGGCGGAGACTGTGGCAAGAGTGTTTGTTCAGATTGGGATTGCTCCTTTCGGTTGCCCTCAACATGTGACCACAGGCCACGGCTATCTACTTGAATTGACCTTATTTTTAGAACTGGCAAGTTGTATGGAATCCAGCACCACCACACAACAGCCTACAACCCTGAAAGTAATGGCACGGTCACGGTCAACCATTGGCACAGGACCTTGAAGGCAGCCTCGATGTGCGATGCCAAAATCTGGACTTCAGCTTCACCAGTGGTGTTGTTGGATTATGGGCCGCTTCAAAACCAGATTTACGAGCTTCCACAGCAATGTTGGTTTATGGGGAAGCCCTACACCTGCCAGCAGAATTTTTTGCTGAACCATCGGAAGCGGCAAGAGATATGTCCTATGTCCTGCACAAATGCGAGATCACTTTTCCAAACCACGTCCAGCACCGGGTTCTCGGTATTGAGAGGGCACCTAGTTTGTACGCAATGACCAGGGGCATTGTTCCCATATCTGGTTCATACAGATACAGTACGACCACCCCTGCAACCATGTTACTCTGGGCTGTGCAAGTTATTAGCAAGAGAGAGCCACACGATGGATGTAGAGTTTCACAGAAAGCAGTAAAGCACCTCCATGGAACCTGTCCATACACTGTTGCCCGAGGGAGAGGCAGGCCAGCAACGACAGATCGAGACGATCCCTGTACTGCTGGAATCGAAGGAAGAAGAGACGACGTGGGTAGAGAGCCCACTACCCTCAACGAACCGCAGCTTTAAAGGAGATGCACCTGAGACGTTCTAAAGCTGGCAGGTGCATAGCATACAAGCATACCTACGTTCCCGGAGTTCCGCTCAACCAAGGCGGTGAAGGGGGGGGGGGGGGGGGGGGGGGGGATAAGCTATGTGGGGATAGCCGTCACCAGATTGAGCGCACAGTGCGCGTTGTTGTTTATTCCGCGAGAAAGAAAACAGATACTGTCGTTTATTCTTTGTTATATTTGTGTTTGTTTTTTAAAAAAAATTTCGCTCCTGGTATGGAACTCATTTAGCATTTTGAGAATAAAGCTGTAGCATTCCTGAAACAGTATTGGTCGAAATTAATTACATGGATTCTCAGGAGCGCTATAGAGTCTTCGTTTGTTTCAAAATATCTCGTATTTATCCCATGAATATAACTCAATATTCTACATCCAAATTATCGTTGTGCCTACTAGGTGACAGCGAAAAGGGTCTGCTGTTGAAGTATCGTATTTCAATAGAAGATTTTTCCTTATACGAATATTATTGCAGGTTCGTCTTTTGTGGTTATACTACGATTTGCATCTGTGGCGTTATGACATACGCTCACATCAGCAACTATACGAGATACAAAAGTGCTTATCCACTGTTTAATTTCTTCCAGGCAGCCTGTAGCTGATGTCGAAAAGGAGGGATAACGCACTGCGTCGACCTAGGTGCTAGGACCACAAAGCAAGCAGACCGAGAAGGTCTGGACGATTCTTTGGTTGACATGCGACGACCGAGAACAGAAGATTTTAGTGAATGTCAAGAAGCCTCTCATATTTGCACATTAAGTTTTGCACAGGTTGTGATGAATCTTGCCTCCTCAGAACTTTCGTATTTCAACTGAAATGCTCGATTCAGTACAAATTTTGGTCCCACTTAATTTTTATATGTAAATTATATATTTCGCATCTAAAGATAATTTTGCATATATTTGATCACCAAAAACTATTTCTCTGATAATATAATTTCATTTTTCATATCGATCCATTTAGCAACATCGAGCTTGAACCATGAATATTTGGTAATCACAACTGTTAACTTAAGTGAGCCAAAAACCATTTTACAGTGAAACTTTAGATTAGATTAGTACTTGTTCCATATATTATGAATATGACACTTCGTAATGATGTGGAACGTGTCAGATTAATAAAAGGTATCTATACAAGATATTACATTAGACAAAATATTACATGACACTCAATATTTTTAATTTTTTTATTTTTATTTATTTATTTATTTGTGGGGTTGGGAACTTACCCACTTACTATATCCAAAAATTCATCTAATGAGTAGAAGGAGTTTCCATTAAGAAATTCTTTTAATTTCCTTTTAAATGCTATATGACTATCTGTCAGACTTTTGATGCTATTAGGTAAGTGACCAAAGACTTTTGTGGCAGCATAATTCACCCCCTTCTGAGCCAAAGTTAGATTTAACCTTGAGTAGTGAAGATCATCCTTTCTCCTACTGTTGTAGCCATGTACACTACTATTACTTTTGAATTCGTTCGAATTGTTAATAATAAATTTCATAAGTGAATATGTATATTGTGAGGCTACAGTGAAGATTTCTAGCTCTTTAAATAAGTGTCTGCAGGATGATCTTGGATGAGCTCCAGCAATTATTCTGATTAAACGCTTTTGTGCAATGAACATTTTTTTTCTCAATGATGAGTTACCCCAGAATATGATGCCATACGAAAGCAGAGAATGAAAATAGGCATGGTAAGCTAATTTACTCAGATGTATATCGCCAAAATTTGCAATGACCCTAATAGCATAAGTAGCTGAACTCAAACGTTTCAGCAGATCCTCAGTGTGTTTTTTCCAGTTCAACCCTTCATGAATGCATACACCTAAAAATTTTGAATATTCTACCTTAGCTACCGACTTCTGACCGAAGTCTATATTTATTAATGGGGTCATTCCATTTACTGTGTGGAACTGTATATACTGTGTTTTGTCAAAGTTGAATGAGAGGCCATTTGCAAAGAACCACTTAATGATTTTCTGAAAAACATTGTTTACAATTTCACCAGTTAATTTCTGTCTGTCGGGCGTGATAGCTATGCTTGTATCATCGGCAAAAAGTACCAGCTTTGCATCTTCGTGAATATAGAATGGCAAGTCATTAATATATACACTCCTGGAAATTGAAATAAGAACACCGTGAATTCATTGTCCCAGGAAGGGGAAACTTTATTGACACATTCCTGGGGTCAGATACATCACATGATCACACTGACAGAACCACAGGCACATAGACACAGGCAACAGAGCATGCACAATGTCGGCACTAGTACAGTGTATATCCACCTTTCGCAGCAATGCAGGCTGCTATTCTCCCATGGAGACGATCGTAGAGATGCTGGATGTAGTCCTGTGGAACGGCTTGCCATGCCATTTCCACCTGGCGCCTCAGTTGGACCAGCGTTCGTGCTGGACGTGCAGACCGCGTGAGACGACGCTTCATCCAGTCCCAAACATGCTCAATGGGGGACAGATCCGGAGATCTTGCTGGCCAGGGTAGTTGACTTACACCTTCTAGAGCACGTTGGGTGGCACGGGATACATGCGGACGTGCATTGTCCTGTTGGAACAGCAAGTTCCCTTGCCGGTCTAGGAATGGTAGAACGATGGGTTCGATGACGGTTTGGATGTACCGTGCACTATTCAGTGTCCCCTCGACGATCACCAGTGGTGTACGGCCAGTGTAGGAGATCGCTCCCCACACCATGATGCTGGGTGTTGGCCCTGTGTGCCTCGGTCGTATGCAGTCCTGATTGTGGCGCTCACCTGCACGGTGCCAAACACGCATACGACCATCATTGGCACCAAGGCAGAAGCGACTCTCATCGCTGAAGACGACACGTCTCCATTCGTCCCTCCATTCACGCCTGTCGCGACACCACTGGAGGCGGGCTGCACGATGTTGGGGCGTGAGCGGAAGACGGCCTAACGGTGTGCGGGACCGTAGCCCAGCTTCATGGAGATGGTTGCGAATGGTCCTCGCCGATACCCCAGGAGCAACAGTGTCCCTAATTTGCTGGGAAGTGGCGGTGCGGTCCCCTACGGCACTGCGTAGGATCCTACGGTCTTGGCGTGAATCCGTGCGTCGCTGCGGTCCGGTCCCTGGTCGACGGGCACGTGCACCTTCCGCCGACCACTGGCGACAACATCGATGTACTGTGGAGACCTCACGCCCCAGGTGTTGAGCAATTCGGCGGTACGTCCACCCGGCCTCCCGCATGCCCACTATACGCCCTTGCTCAAAGTCCGTCAACTGCACATACGGTTCACGTCCACGCTGTCGCGGCATGCTACCAGTGTTAAAGACTGCGATGGAGCTCCGTATGCCACGGCAAACTGGCTGACACTGACGGCGGCGGTGCACAAATGCTGCGCAGCTAGCGCCATTCGACGGCCAACACCGCGGTTCCTGGTGTGTCCGCTGTGCCGTGCGTGTGATCATTGCTTGTACAGCCCTCTCGCAGTGTCCGGAGCAAGTATGGTGGGTCTGACACACCGGTGTCAATGTGTTCTTTTTTCCATTTCCAGGAGTGTATTAAGAACAGCAGAGGACCCAAGACTGAACCTTGCAGCACCCCATTCTTGATTGTTCCCCAGTTTGAGAAATCATCAGTTTTTTGCATATTATTATTATGCTTTAGTTTTCATGCAAACAGAATGTTCTCATTTTTAATTTTTATTATTTTATCATCGATAATTCAATCGACAATTACACAAAGACAGGAAGCTGATAGTTCTTGTATAGTCAAAATTTGCAACCTTCATTATTACTACACTCATAAATCTTTATGTAACTAATCATTTCCAGAAAACATTATGTAAATTATACCTGAAAAGGAATTTCAATTAAGACAGTCATAATAAAATTCATTTGAACTACATCCTCTTCTAGAAGAATCTGGAAGCTATGTATGTAATGTATACAGAAATTTTAGGCGCCAAAACAACTGATGATGTCAAAAAGCAAAAATTTTCCAGCGACTTTTACTGAAACAAAAAACCTTGGACCTGTTAATTTGAAAGCATAAACAGGAACTGACATCCTAGACAACGAGATACCCATTGCAAGATAAGTAATATTTATCTGCTAATATAATGTTTCTACCCTTATGAAACTATATAAACCTTGACAACACTAGAAAAGTTAGTTCAACATAGGATACAAGATGTGACAATAAAGTAATGAAACTGATTTTCTTCACAAGGTGTGGCAACCCTGCAGGTTTGCGTAGGCACAATATCTTTGACCTTGGTCTATAAGTTGCTTCTAGTCCAAGCGGCACATCGATGCAACTGCTCAGCTGTGAGTTGTGCTGTAATAAGTTAACATATGTTTGTGTCTCTCCTCATGGAAATGGAACTGCATAATATTCCTCAATGGTATGCCACTTCTTTTTGTGTTAAATTGGGTGAAAACACGACGACAGCTTACGGTAAGCTTCAGAAGGTGTTTTTGGAGAGGCGGTTATGTCAAGAGCTCAAGTTTTCATTGGCATAAAATGTTTAGTGAAAGTAGAACGAATATTGAAGATGAAGACCGCAGTGGACGACCATCAACCTCACAGACAGAAGTCAACTTGGCCAGGATGCGTGAACTCGTACGATCTGATCGAAGATTATACGTGAAAATGATTGCAGAAGAACTGAACATCAATCAAGAAACAGTTTGTCTAATAATAACTGAAGATCTTGGTATGAGAAAGATTTGTCCAAAAATGGTCCCCAAAAATCTCACACCACAACAGCAAGAAACACAGAAAAATGTGGCAACCAATCTGTTAGAGCAAACGGAAATCAATCCAGAATTGTTGAGCCGTGTTATCACTGGTGATGGAAGTCGGGTTTTTCAGTACGATCCAGAGACAAAACGCTAAAGTTCGCAATGGTGCTCAAAGTGATCACCCTGACCAAAAAAAGCTCGCATGTCAAAGTCAAAAGTGAAATGCATGCTTGTGTGCTCCTGGACAAACAGTTAACCAATATTACAACAAAGAAATTTTAGAAAGACTTAACAAAAGAGTTCTTCGTGTCCACGCCAACATTGCTGATACTTGGATTCTGCAGCACGATAATGCGCCATCCCATACTGCTCCGTCAGTACAGCAATTTTTAACCTCAAAACAAATTTCAGTACTACCACAGCTACCTTATTCACCAGACAATGCTCCATGCGACTTCTTTCTATTTCCAAGAGTCAAAACGGCGGCCAAGGGACACCATTTTCAAACAACACAAGATGTCCAAAAAGCTGTGACGAGGGTCTTGGAGGATATTACAGAAGATGAGTTCCAGAAACGTTACCATCAATGGCAGAAGCGCTGGAAAAAGTGGGTGCAATCAGAAGGGAACTACTTTGAAGGAGACAACACTAAACTTGACTAAATCGGTAAGTAACATTTTTTTTACATCAGTCTCATTACTTTATTGTTGCACCTCGTATTTACTTTCTGTACATCTATCAACATTTTGATAGTAAATGATATGTAACATTATAAGGTGCAAACTGGCAGCAGTTGCAGTCGGGTTTCCAGTATCCGGGTGCAGACAGCAAGCGTCCGGGAACTATTGAGTGATTGTGTGTGGTGACAGGATGCGTAGCGGAATACAGTTGTTAAACTATGAGTTATGTAGGGGAAGTGTTTCACCTGTGTGTCGTAAGTAATTTCTTGTCACAATATAGAAATTTACCTAATCATTTAAATATAGAGGGTGAAATGCTCCATATGTTAAAATATTTGAAGGAGCAACAGGACAAAACTAGCCGATAATTACGGAAAACTAACAGGGAACTTAAAAAGGCTAATCAGTTGTGAAGGCAGGATGTAACTGAAATTACAAAGGATAATCAAGAGTTAAAGCAGGAGGTAACAGGTCAAATATCTGAGACCGGCAAAGAACTTGTCACATTTGTCAATCGCAGGCTGAAAAGGAGCAGTTACATCAGGAAATTCAATATCTAATTCGAGGGTCACGTTGTTTGGAGGTCTAAATGGTAAAAAGTAAAGAAATACAAAAGGACATGCGAGATACTTTAGAATTAGCCCAAAACATGTTGGCTGACTTTGTTAAGAAAAGTGGAGTTAGACCTTCAGAAGAAACAGGAAGAAAACTTTTCGAATTTGAGAGAGGAAACTGGTAAAGAACATGAGGAACTCCGAGCTTTAAAGAAGAAGCTACAATTTGAAGAGAGGAGGACTACCGAATAAATTATGGGAGAAGGATCTACATTGAAACAAGCAAACAAAATTGAGAGGGAATAAGTTGAGGCTGGAGATACGTAAGTTCTCTGGTTGTCTCACCTATATAACAGAGAACCTTCACCATCTGCTAGTATACGGCTAACTGACAAGGTACTTGGGTTGGAAAGAACAGTTGGAAACGGCTTGAATGGGTGAGAGAGAACAGACTGTAGCAATAGCATTGTTAATACTGAATATTTGTCTCTTATATTGGCCAGAGATTTGTGGGAAAAGTTCCTTCCGCCTGTAGAGTGCAGGACACCTGCCCAGTCGCTTCCCGCATTTTAAGCCTAAGGGCGATATACATCCTATTTTTTTACTGAGAGCTTTTGAGGACACATTACCAACCTTGTGGGATGACAGGAGGTTAGAGACATTGTCATTGGGTTATTTAGAAAAGGAAGCCTCAGAGTGGGGGATTTTACATAGAGATGCGTTTATTTATTGGGAAGATTTCTGCTGACAGCTTACAGAAATGTAGGTCAGAACGTGAACAACAAAAGTTGTTATTTTGAAATTACTTGATCCAAGTCTCTGTAACCGAAGTTGTGGTGGATGCAGAAAACAAAGCTGTTATGGCATCGATGATTTCAGCCGTAAATAGAAATATTAAAAAAGGTAGGAAGATTTTTGTATTTAGCAAAAGTGGCAAAAAGCAGATTTCAAAGTACCTGATGGCTCAACACAAAAGTTGTGTCTCAAGTACAGATAGTGTTGAGGATCAGTGGACAAAGTTCAAAACCATCGTACAATATGTGTTAGACGAGTATGTGCCAAGTAAGATTGTAAGAGATGGAAAAGAGCCACCGTGGTACAACAACCGAGTTAGAAAACTGCTGCGGAAGCAAAGGGAACTTCACAGCAAACATAAACATAGCCAAAGCCTTGCAGACAAACAAAAATTACGCGAAGCGAAATGTAGTGTGAGGAGGGCTATGCGAGAGGCGTTCAATGAATTCGAAAGTAAAGTTCTATGTACTGACTTGGCAGAAAATCCTAAGAAATTCTGGTCTTATGTCAAAGCGGTACGTGGATCAAAACAAAATGTCCAGACACTCAGTGACCAAAATGGTACTGAAACAGAGGATGACAGACTAAAGGCCGAAATACTAAATGTCTTTTTCCAAAGCTGTTTCACAGACGAAGACTGCACTGTAGTTCCTTCTCTAGATTGTCGCACAGATGACAAAATGGTAGATATCGAAATAGGCAACAGAGGGATAGAGAAACAGTTAAAATTGCTCAAAAGAGGGAAGGCCGTTGGACCTGATGGGATACCAGTTCTATTTTACACAGAGTACGCGAAGGAACTTGCCCCCCTTCTTGCAGTGGTGTACTGTAGGTCTCTAGAAGAATGTAGCATTCCAAAGGATTGGAAAAGGGCGGAGGTCATCCCCGTTTTCAAGAAGGGACGTCGAACAGATGTGCAGAACTATTGACCTATATCTCTAACATCGATCAGTTGTAGAATTTTGGAACACGTATTATATTCGAGTATAATGACTTTTCTGGAGACTAGAAATCTACTCTGTAGGAATCAGCATGGATTTCGAAAAAGACGGTCGTGTGAAACCCAGCTCGCGCTATTCGTCCACGAGACTCAGAGGGCCATAGACACGGGTTCACAGGTAGATGCCGTGTTTCTTGACTTCCGCAAGGTGTTCGATACAGGTCCTCACAGTCGTTTAATGAACAAAGTAAGAGCATATGGACTATCAGACCAATTGTGTGATTGGATTGAGGAGTTCCTAGATAACAGAACGCAGCATGTCATTCTCAATGGAGAGAAGTCTTCCAAAGTAAGAGTGATTTCAGGTGTGCCACAGGGGAGTGTCATGGGATCGTTGCTGTTCACAATATACATAAATGACCTGGTGGATGACATCGGAAGTTCACTGAGGCTTTTTGCAGATGATGCTGTGGTGTATCAAGAGGTTGTAACAATGGAAAATTGTACTGAAATGCAGGAGGATCTGCAGCGAATTGACGCATGGTGCAGGGAATGGCAATTGAATCTCAATGCAGACAAGTGTAATGTGCTGCAAATACACAGAAAGATAGATCCCTTATTGTTTAGCTACAAAATAGCAGGTCAGCAACTGGAAGCAGTTAATTCAATAAATTATCTGGGAGTATGCATTAGGAGTGATTTAAAATGGAATGATCATATAAAGTTGATTGTCGATAAAGCAGATGCCAGACTGAGATTCATTGGAAGAATCCTAAGGAAATGCAATCCGAAAACAAAGGAAGTAGGTTACAGTACACTCGTTTGCCCACTGCTTGAATACTGCTCAGTGGTGTGGGATCCGTTCCCGATAGGGTTGATAGAAGAGATAGAGATCCAACGGAGAGCAGCGCGCTTCATTACAGGATCATTTAGTAACCGCGAAAGTGTTATGGAGATGATAGATAAACTCCAGTGGAAGACTCTGCAGGAGAGACGCTCAGTAGCTCGGTATGGGCTTTTGTTGAAGTTTCAAGATCATACCTTCACCGAAGAGTCCAGCAGTATATTGCTCCCTCCTATGTATATCTCGCGAAGAGACCATGAGGATAAAATCAGAGAGATTAGAGCTCACACAGAAGCATACAGACAATCCTTCTTTCCACGAACAATACAAGACTGGAATAGAAGGGAGAACCAATAGAGGTACTCAGGGTACCCTCCGCCACACACCTTCAGGTGGCTTGCGGAGTATGGATGTGGATGTAGATGTAGATGTAAATGGCATCTAAATCCTTGGAAGATTAAGTATTATTAGTGTAAGAAACTGAGTAAATTACTAAAGAAAATGTATCCTATCATACATAAATGTCTCTTGGACCTCGTGTCTGGATTTCTGCAGTGCCACATGGCAAAAGAGGGTCACAATTTACATTTATCATCCACTAATGTTGATCAAATTACGTATGGTTGTAGCTACCACTGAAAGTGTGGTCGATGTATAGAAAAGGGTTACTTAGTAAAGGTAGGAGTTCACAAACGGATTTTGTCTTATAATGATAGCCATTTTTTTAGTAAGAACTTTAAGGAATTGTTAGAAAAATATGATATCAAAGAAGTAACGATTTTGAAATATTACCCACAAAGTAATCACACAGAACGTATTATGCAAGAGCTGGGATGGCTTTGGAGGCCATATTGCTCTGAATGACATACACAATAGGTGAATCTTGTCCCTGAATTTGAGATTACATTGAATGAAATGTCTCATATCAGTACAGGGCTAGTGCCTATGGACATTACAGGAAAGGAATTGGTAGAACAGCTGACTGTTGTCCTTGTTGGACTGGACTGGTCTGGTCGACAAAAAGCCAAAATGGCCATAACTTTGGGGTAAAGGAGTTGAAATGTAATGCTATTCGGCAATTAAGGAAACATAATGAAGTAGCACGGGTGCCTAGTCCAAAGGTAGGAGATGAAGTAATGGTTCAAACCCATGGGTAGAGTCCTGAATTATGTAAAGAAGTTGGGAAAATCTTTTCACTTTTTCAAGGGCCATGGGAGGTGTTAGAAATATCCTGTGCAGTGCTATGGGACCCAACTCGTGGAATTTAAAAGCTTGCATAACGTATCACAGATATATATTGCGAGGAACTATAAGTAACGCCGACATTAAAGAAACACCTAAGCTAAGCTAACTGCCTGGAAATACTACAGCTGTAGGACTATGAAGAATATAGTAAAGCCTGCAAGCTAAACTCAGTTGATGTTAAAGATAACTAATGAGGAAAAAGGCATAAATAGAGTTGTAGAAGACTGCCTTATATAAAGCATGGTAAACAGCCGTTATATAATAATTATACATGCAAGTAGAAATGTAAAGGGACATAAGCTGTCCTAAGTAAGATTGAGATCGTAGATATAGCTGTAACAGTGATTACTAGACCTCATTCAGCAACAAGAATGGTTATACCATGAGCCTCCATGATAAGAGGGAGGAAGTTACAAAAATCAATAATCATATATCAGTAGCACTTTCAGGCAAGTATTTATCAGATTAAGTGATACAGGGAAGTGACATAAAAATATCCTACTAGCCTATGGGTGGCATGGTATTACTGACCTACCCAAATTGTGGTCCCAGAGTTTGGTTACATAGTACCCAGGGCTGTATGGTACACAGACCCTAACTGGCATGTGTGCATACATAGTGTTAACATAGCAACTGGCCCACGTGCTCAGTTAGAGGTGTTAGTAATATGTTACAAAGGGGTCATAGTCTCCCATAGTATTTGTTGTTGGAAGTTCCCATGCGCCTGTTTATGAACACGCTTAGAATGGGAACAAAATCTAGACCTCTACAAGAGGTGTGATGAAAAGATAAAGGAGGAGTAATTTGTGGTTAATCGTAAGGGGAGAAGTGATGTCTTCCCATGTCCTCTAAGGGAAACATCGATAAGGTAACTGTATTGTTTCTCAAGCGGAAACAAATAGTTCTGGTTGACAAAGATTATGGCGAAATAAATGGTAGCATCTGGTGATTTTCAATGTTTATAAGAAAGTTTGAAGTTACATTTTATTTTAGTGCAATAAAAACGAAGTTTCAACTACACTCGTGAGCAAAAGCTCATAATCCATGCACACCAAATTAGGATGGGAGATGGTCACGTGATGGATAATATGACACATCAACTGTTTCACCAAAGACTAATATAGTGGTATAAGATCTTTGAGTGAAGGGAAATACGAATGTACTACACAACACACAGCTACCAATAAGGCAGTTAGTTTAAGGGAATGTCAGCAGGCGGGAAGACCGCTAGAACTCGAAAATTTTGTACATTTACGAAAAAACATCTTAGATGCACTTGTTTAATTAAGAATTTAAAGAAAATTAGTATTGTCAATAGACAACGTAGTTTGTAACAATTTATAGTACTTTGAAGTAAGTAATATTAAAATGAATGCTAATACAACTTATAACTTGTATTCATGATATGAGAAAGCAAAAATTAATACACCTGAACTCTAAGTTAATATAGCACTGATATGCCGATAAACATTACGAATACCCATGGTGTAACTTTATGTATTGAAAGGACAGCTGCTGGGCAAAGTAAAGTGGTTAAGACAGATTGACACAAATGGACGTAACACACAAGATGATGTAACCTATGTAGTCAAATCAGTTCATAAAATGGAACAAGATGCTTGAGCATCCAATGTAAACTATTAATCATTAATTAGTTTTAAACATGGAATCGCTCAAATAGTGGTGGGAGAGTTTACAATGAATCGTGGCAAACACTGTTAGGTTCTGTTGAGCGATGCCAGTCAAGTGTAAACACATAAGAAAACAAAATGCACCATGAAGGAACTATCCGAATGGGACGGAAATCTAAAGATGCGATGCACACGTACAAACACACAAATGATTACCATTTCAGAAAAGTTGGATCATTCATTCAAGAGAAAGTTATTCACAAACTGAGCAAGTCAGTAGTGCATTAGCCCACCTCTGGCCCCAATGCAAGCAGTTATTCAGTTTGAGATTGACTGACAGAATTGTTAGCTGTCCTCCTGAGGGATATTGTACCAAATTCTGTCCAATTGATGCATTAGATCGTTAAAATGCCGCAATGCCTGGAGGGTCTTGTCCATAATGCTTCAAACATTCTCAAGTGGGGAGAGAGCCAGCGACCTCATCGGGCAAGGTAGGGTTTGGCAAGCATGAAGACAAGCAGCAGAAACTTTCACCATGTGCAGGACTATTCAATACAATAAACTCAAAATATGAAATCATTAATGTACTAAATAATGACATGGAAGCATTTAAATGGTGTGGTTATCACGTTATGCTGGTTGGCAATAACATACTTTAAATATCGTAAATGCATTTATTAGACACGAAGCAATAACAAAGCATGGCAGTACACAAGTTGCGTGCCGAGTGAGACATAGAACAAAGCAGTTCAAACAAAGAGGTCAGGGTCAAAGGTAGGGCACTCCATGCCAAAGACACTGGTGCGAGAAGTAGGCACATCAGAAACTGCGCTGCAAGAGTCCCATGCAGCCAACTGCTGCATATGCGGAGAGGCGTTGGTCGAGGGCAGGTCGGTGGCATCGGGAAGCAGGGCAGCAGCGACAGGAGGCAGACGGTAAGCATCGGAAGGCAGGTTGGAGGGTGACCACGCCAGCTTCAGGCGATGAATGGGCACAGTCTGTGGTCGTCCATGTAGATGAATTACGAGCATGTTCACCCCTCGACATAACACTCGGTGAGGCCCCGAATAAGGTGGCTGCAAGGCCACTCGCACAGAGCCATCATGCAGTATCACAACTTCACAAGATGCGAGGTCCTTGTGGACGAACACAGACGGGGTGGAATGATGGTGAGGCAGGAGGGTGAGGAGGCATGCGACATGCACACCATCCCATTCAACCAGAACCAGAATGTCCACAGAACCAGCTGCTGTGACACATAAGTGCGGCCTGGAGGGTGTGGTGCCACTGTTCCACCAGACCGTTCGCCTGTGGGTGGTAGGCTGTGGTGTGGAATTTAGCAACACTGCAGAGTTCGCATTGCTGTGCAAAGAGGATGGACCTGAACTGTCGTCCCTGGTCAGTTGTGAAGGAAAGAGGACAACTGAATCGCATGACCCACGTGGATACGAAAGAACGGGATGGTCTCGGCCGTGATGTGGACAAGAGGGACCACCTCGACCCAGCGGGTTACACGGTCAACGATTGATAAGATGTATCTGTGCCCTCAGAAGGGGGGAGGGGTCCAACAATGTCGATGTGGGTGTGCCAAAGATGTCCTCTTGGAACGTCAAACTTGCCTAATGGAGGTTGAGCATGCCTGCCAACCTTGCTACGCTGGCAAGGTGCACACGCGCAGGTTCAAGTGTGGCAGTTGTGCTTCACGCCGAGCCAGATGAAGAGCTCAGTAACCAGCCTTGTTGTGGCCCACATTCCCAGGTGGGCCAAACTGTGCAAAGCAGTAAAGACCCTGTGTCGAAGAGCAGTAGGGACCAAGGGGGCGGGGAGTGCCCATAGAGATGTCGCAAAGGACCAGCATCGTCGACCCATGTAGGATGTGGGGTTGGACAGAGAGCAATGACTCATTGTCCAAAATTAATCGTTGTATATCATCATCTTCAGCCTGAAGTCGGGCGAGCTCTTCCAAGTTCAACAGTGCGGTTAGCACGCAGATGCATGATAGGTAGTCTGCCAGAACATTCTCCGTGCTGCAGATATAGCATGCGTCGGAAGAGTGCTGACAAATGTAGTCCATATGATAGAAACGCTTTGGCAGAAGGTCCTTGGTTGGATTACGAATAGCGTCCATGAGAGGCTTGTGATTTGAGTAGATCGAGAAAGGTCACCCCTCGAGATCACTACGGAAGTGTTTTATCGCCTCGTACACAATGAGAAACTCACGATCGAAAGCCGGCCACTTACACTGGCTATTAGACAGTTTGTTGGAAAAGAAGCGGAGCAGATGGGTTGAGTCGGCTGTGTGCTGCTGTAAAACAGCGTCCACAGGTGAGTCAGTGGCGTCAGTCATGATTGAAACACAGGCCTCAGGGTCAGGTGGTGGTGGTGGTTGTTGGGATGTTTAAGGGGGACTAAACAGCGAAAGTCATCAGTCCCCCATTCCAAAAACAGGTGAGCCGAAAATCGGTGAAGCAGGTAAAAACCAAAGGGAGGAGGAGACGCCCCCCAGGCGCTAAAAGAACACAAATGCAGCAACAAACACTACAGACAAGAAGAGTACAGAGGAACACCAGACAGAAAGGAACAGAAGAAAATAAGATGGCCGAAGACTGGTTGACTGACCACAAGAACAAAAAAAAGGGAAAGAGTCAACCATCCGACGACACACCAAAACAGCAACAAATATTGAGAGACATGAGGACAAAAGACACAGAAAGGGAAAGGTGCAGGACCGCCCTAAATGGAACCATAAAAAGGACTGCCACGGAGAAAATTTAAAACGTTGTCAGCCATGGAGGCATCGTCACATAAAACCAAAGGCAAAGTGCCCGGGAGATTAAATGACTGCCGGAGGGTGCGCAGTCGGGGACACTCCAGCAAAATGGGAGCGACCATCAGCCGGAACCCACACCGACACAGGGGGGGATGATCCTGACGCAAAAGATGACCGTGCGTCACGAAGATATGGCCTATGCGCAGCCGACACAGGTTGACAGAGTCCCTGCGAGAAGCCCACAGGGAGGAGCGCCACACATCGGTCGTCTCCTTGACAGCCCGCAGTTTATTCGGGGATGTCATGCCACGCCACTCAGCAGTCCACATCCCAAGCACCTTATGGCGCAACACCAGCTGCTGATCGCGAGCCGTGAGGCCGATCTCCAAAGCTGGGGCGTCGATCGCCCCTTTGGCCAGCCTGTCGACACGTTCGTTCCCCGGGATGCCAATGTGACCTGGCGTCCAAACAAAGACCACCGAACAACCAGAGCGGGTAATGGCGAAAACAGACTCCTGAATAGAGGACACCAGAGGAGAAGAGATATAGCAGCGGGTGATGGCCTGGAGGCTGCTCAGGGAGTCACTGCAGATGACGATGGACGTACCTGAGCAGGAACGCATATGCTCAAGAGCGTGCAATATGGCCACCAGCTCTGCAGTAAAAATACTGCAGCCAGCCGGCAAGGAGCGCTGTTCAACATGGGCAGCGTGAGCAAAAGCGTAGGCAGTGCGACCATCAACCAGGGAACCATCAGTGTAGACAGTCTCACAGCCCGGAAAGGAGGTGAGGAGCGCAAGAAAACGGCGACGGAGGGCCACAGGCGGAACCGAGTCCTTGGGTCCCTGTACCAAGTCCAGATGGACGGACGGCCGGGGCAAACACCAGGGAGGCGTAGGTGCACGGACCCGGAAGGGAGGCAAAAGAGGGAATGACCCCAGTTCCGACAGCAGGGACTGGACGCGGACAGCTATGGAAAGCCCAGACCGAGGTCGCCGTTCGGGCAGATGGAGGACCATGGCAGGGAAAAGCAGGCGACGATTGGGATGGCCCGGCGAGCAATGCATGTGGACAGCATACTCTGCGAGCAGTCGATGGCGGCGAATCCGCAGCGGGTCAGGGTCATGGTGGGCGAGTGTAACGGCTTTGGCGAGGGCAGGTTTAAGGTTACCAAATGCATCGAGCATGGATTTGGTCCAGTCCAGCTTCCATATCCCTGTGGTGTTTTTGCCAAAAAGGGCGTCAGTGAGGGCCAATTGGACAGAGGCAGCCCGAGGAAAATGATAGTGGTAAAAGTTTGCCATACCCAGAAGATGATGTACTTGATAGTAATCTTCAGGAAGAGGGAGATCAAGTATGGTTTCGACATGAGAACTTGTAGGTTGGAGGCCGTCACAGAGACAGTATGGCCTAAGAATGTAACAGAGAGTTGAGATTTATCAGATGACCACGCCGTTGGCAGTGAGGGCTGAACGGACTGGATCAAGGTGAACCTGATGTTCCTCAGCAGAAGAGGAAAAGATCACTACACCATCTAAGTAAGTGTAAGCAAACGGCAAAGGTAGCCAAATGGAATCAATGAACCACAAGCACGTCTGCGCAGCATTTTTCTGCGCAGTATTCAAATAGGCCAAAGGGTGTGATGATGGCCGTCTTCAGAATATTTGGAGGATGCATTGGAATTTGATGGTATGCCTTTGAACAGTCCAAAACAGAGAAAAACTTAGAAACATGTGTTAGTTGCGCGTGATATCCTGGATGTGAGGAATGGGCTAGTTATCGATAATTGTGTGAGCATTAAGATACCTGCAGTCCCTGCACATGCGAAAGGAGCCGTCCTTTTTAGGAACTAGGTGGATAGGTGAAGATCAGTTGCTATTGGAGGGGCGGAGCATGCCTGTAGCCAAAAAATCATGAACGATTTCTTTTGCATGCAGAAGTTTACAAGTGTTAACGCATCGGGCCTTATAACGTACAGGTGGGCCGTCTGTGGTGCAAATCCTATGACAAGTGCCATTACCGATGGCCGATACCTGCAAAGGAAGGCTGGCAAGAGGGGTCGAGAGAGGGTCTGGAAGCAGCATCTGTTCATTGACCTTGCCAGATCAGGGCAGCATACGCGAGGCGTCGGTTGTAGTTAACGACGGAAGGCATGGTGCAGGAATCACGCTCTGCGAGGAATCTGGAGTAGTGCGAGCAGGTGCGTCCTGATTCGTCCGCGGCGATACGAAAACCGAAAGATACTGGTAGATCCAGTGTTCCAAAGACAATGACGGCTGGCACATGAAGCCCATTAATGATGAAGAGAAGCACAAAATAACTTGCAATCATACAGTGTTGGGGTCACCACTGTGGTTAGCACATTATGCTGGTCGGTAATAACACACTATAAATATTGTAAATGCATTTATTAGACACGAAGCAAGAAGAACAAAGAAAGCATGGAAGTACACAAGTTGCACCCCCAAGTGAGACATAGAGCAAAGCAGTTGAAAGAGGTCTGAGTCAAAGATAGGGCACTTTGTGCCAGAGACGCCACAAAGTGAAAGAGCTGCCTTGCATTTAGAAATGCGAAGCTTGAACATTATTAAAATACATTAAGCGTGGAACAGTACATCTACGACTGAAAAAAAAATACGAAAATCCGCATGTTTCAGATTCATGTAACATAAAACAAATCTAATGTTCATGAAAAGTGTTAAGGATACTAAATATTCACTGATCAGTTTGAACATTATGACCACCTACCTAACAGCTGGTATGTCCACCTTTGGCACACAGAACAGCAGCGATGCATTGTGGCGTGGAAGCAATGAGGCCGTGGTAGGTCGCTGGAGGCAGTTGGCACCATATCTACATATAAAGTCATCAAATTCCTGTAAGTTCTGGGAAGGGGGATTATGAGCTCTGCTGCCATGTTCAATCGCATCCCAGATGTGTTTGGGTTCAGGTCTGGTGAGTTGGGGGCCAGCACATCAAATTGAACTCGCCGCTGCGTTCCTCATACCACTCCACCACACTCCTGGCTTGTGACATGGTGCATTACCTTGTTGAAAAGTGTGCCACAGCCTTCGGGAAGCATGATCGACATCAAGGGGTGTATCTGGACTGCAACCTCTGTGTGATGCACCTTGCCCATTACAGTGCCTTGCACGAGCTCTGTTGGACCCATGGACGCTCACATGGATGTTCCCCAGAGCATAATGGAGCCGTAGCCAGGCTGTCTCCGTCCCGCAGTACGGGTGTCAAGGAGCTGTTCCCCTGGAAGACAATGGATAGGCATCCTTCCACCGGCATGATGAAGTAGTTATCGGGATTCATCAGACCGCGCAGTGCTCTGCCACTGCACCAGCATCCAGTGCCACTGGCCACGTGTCCTTTTCAGTCATAGTTGTCGATGTCGTGGTGTTAACATTGGCACATGCATGGGTTGTCAGCTGCAGGGGCTCATTGTTAGGAGTGATCAGTGCACTGTGTGTTCAGACACATTTGCACTCTGCCCCACATTAAAGTCTAATTTTCGTTCTGCCACACGCCGCCTGTCCTGTTTTACCAGTCTGCCCAACCTAGACGTCCGACAACTGTTATGAGCGGTGGCTGTCCAACCCCACAACATCTGGACGCAGTTTCACCTTGGTTTTGCCACGTCTTGAAGACACTCACCACAGTGCTCCACAAACACCCGAAAAGTCGTGCAGTTTGCGAAATGTTCATGCCAAGCCATCACAATTTGCTCTCAGTCAAACTCACATAAATGGCGTGCCTTCCACATTCTACACACAGCCAGTAACTCACCGATACTACATGCACCATGCGTGTGTCTAACTAGCAGTCATTCCTGACCAGGTGATGCTGCTATCAACTGGACAGTTTTATATCAATAGTAGGTCAGTGGTCACAGTGTTCTGGCTGATCAGTGTATTGACACAACAAACCAATGTAAATGGACTGTCTTAAATCAGAAATAGAAAGACAGGCATAAAAAAGGGGAAAAAATTGTGATGAAAACGACTTTTTAATAATCTGTGATTCACTGCTAAAAATGTCGTGATTCCGAACTGGGAAGTCGAATGTGTACCCAAGAATAAGAACGCATCAGTTAAATAACGATTCAAGAATATTATGAATGCTAAGGAAAACTTGAAAACTTAATCAACAATGAAAACTACAAATGTGTATTTGTACACATCGACACCAGTTCTGTTTTACTTTACCGTGAAAATCACCTGGCCAATGAAAAACAGAATGTGATTGAATCGGCAGATAGTATGTCTCCACATTATAATAAGCGGCATATTGCACAGAAAATCAGTGAGCAACAAGTATATGGACAGAATAAACTGCAGCATCCTTGATCCATGTAATGGATTAGGAGCAATATTTTTTAAACTTCAACAAGTTTATTAGTGAAGATTGTAGGGCACAGGGTGGATTGCATCAAAACAGGCTACATTCCGTAACTTTCAACAAAATGTTTATTGATTTGTGCAAAAGTCTACGAAGCTAGGAAAACTAACAGTAGTAAAGGGGGGAAGAAACTAAGCAACATAGTAAAAAAAAGAAAAAAGTATTCACGGAAAGATTTGTTTAAAACTGTAAGCAAGTGTAAGTCTTAATATGGGAGTCTCCATTATGAAAGCAAACATTCTGAGCAATGACTATGCGTCATAATTCAGCCTTCAGAGTGGGCCCAAGAAGGCAAAACCACCGGACTCAAAATATTGCATTGGCCACGTTACAAATACCAATAATACGTTTTAGTTTCTTATACAACTTCCCATTCATGATAAGATGATGGGCAATCTGATTGGTTGTTACAACTGAGTGGGTGATACCAGTAGCTAGATCCCTCTTGAGCTTGATTAACCCTCAAGCAGGCGTGCTGATTTTCATAAGATGAGTGGGCACGTGCTGTACTTTAGACACATGCAAAGGGTAGCTGCCCTTAGGTTACAAAGGTAAACATGTACGAGCAAAATCACAGTTTAATCTCAGTTCAAACAACAATAAATTAAACTAACATTATATGAGGTAACTCACTGTTTAATTAAACACAAATAAACTAACTTTCATTGTATCACTCTGTTGCCATGTTCAAGTGTTATCACATAGTAATGATCCACTCGGAGCATTGAACAGCACAACTGCATCAGATCCCTGCCAAACACTTAGTCAATTACTAATTATCTAATAGGCAACTGCCTTATTAGTGGGTTATGCCGATAGCTTAGAATCTGGGCCATTTTCTTGCAAGATTCATAAATTTTTTCTCACCTCGCTCACAGTTTATTGTGTATTACTGCTGCTCACTTGGGCGTACAACAACACAGATTATCACTGTGGTAGCTGAAGCAATAATGAAGGAACAGAAGTGGGCTTGCAGTTCCAAAACCACGATGGAACGGTACAAAACAATGTTATTTGTGATCAGCACACTTTATACATAGGCTGCCTTTAGGTTACAAAGGTAAACATGTATGAGCAAACTCACAGTTTAAACAACAATAAATTAAACTAATATTATATGAGATCACTCATAACTCACTGTTTAATTAGGGTTAACAGTCTTCATGTCTTCTGACACTCTACATCGTGTTCAGTTCTTCCATCGATCTGGAACTACTCTCTCTCTCTCTCTCTCTCTCTCTCTCTCTCTCTCTCTCTCTCTCTGACAAGGCTCTTAGAGAAGTTAAGACATGTGCTGGTTTACTGGTTTGCTCCCCAATTGGGTTCTGTTCAACTAGACTGTGGTGGTCTTGTAGTTGAGTTATCACATCAGAACTGAGATCCTCGATATAGCTGGTGTGATATCCACAGTGAACTCTTCCTGTCAGGCTTGGTCAACTGATCGTATGCTTAAGGAATTGGTTTGAAGTACTCAACCAAGACATCCTGTACATAAGAGACTTTCGGTCAGTCTGCCCCCCCCCCCTTTTTCTGTTGTGTCTACAACAAAAGGGAACATATTGTGGCTGGATAGCCAAAAGAAACTGACACAGGATTGGCCTGTGTTGGGGTCAGGCTGCATACTGTTTTAGTCCGCTATTGTATTATGCTCTTAGCAATGAATCTCAGGCCTGGGTTAGGTCCTCTTCACAAATTGCCATTGCTGAAGTATTTCACTGTGTTCATATCCCCATGAGGTGTTGTAGCAACTAAAATCTTCCACCACAAAGTTTACTATCTGGTTCCTAAAATTCAATGGTTCACTGAAGAAGAAAACTGATGATGTCTATAGAAAGATACTGTGTAGTTGGGAAGTTAGATTGTTAAAATTTCAATCTCATTCTCCAATGTATATGCTGATACAGGATCAGGGTTTCAGATTTTATGAAAATGGTACTTCCAAATTTGCTATGACCTATTTCAGCTACAAGTTGCATGAACTGAATTCTGGGGTGTGCCTCTCTGTGGGTTTCTTGGATACATGCAATGTCAACATTGTGATCTCTACATTTTCATCTCGCAAGTAATCTTTGGTATTCTTCTGTAGCACAACATTTCAAAAGCTTCTGTCTGCTCAGAACTGTACAAGGCTAATCTCCACACAAATACCTTCAGAAAAGCCTTCCTAACACAAAGTTTTATTAGATGTTAACAAATTACACTTTTCTAGGACCGTTCTCGCTACTCTACTTTAGCCACTGCCAATTAATTTCCTGCCCAAATAGTAAAACTCATCTATCAGTATTACTTTTAGTGTCTTATTTCCTAATCTAATTTCTTCAGCATGGCCTGATTTTAATTCTTCTTGTGTTATCTGTGCCTCCTACACCACAAAACTTAAGTACAGTGCTGATCTCTTACAATTACTTAAGGCAATATTTTTTTTATGCTGGTAGACATCTAAGTATTATTCTTTCCAGGGTGTTTTCAAAGAATTTATGTATGAGCATGTTTCAAGAATATTGTTGCAGCAATTTCTATTCAGTGGTGACCAAATAAAAGCTGTAAAGCACTGCCTACTGTGAGTGTAACACAGGTTCTGCATTTCATATGCTTTACATAAAATGCAATATATGTGTGTCTCAACTAGAAAAAGAAATTTATACTTAAGAAAAATATTTTGTTTTTATTTCGAAAAAGCCATATAAGTGATCTAAAATACATATTTATAAACATTAATTTTCATTGGGCTTTCTGGGTTTCTACACAATACACTGTTACTGCAAACAAAAATCTGATTCACAGTTTCCATTCACCACTGTTTTATGTTGTTTTAACTTTCACTTCTGTCTTTCTCCTCAAGATCTCAGAATCCCTTATAGCCAGTTGTATCAGTACCAAAGTATACTGACTTCTATGATGATCATCAAGCGCACTTTCTTTAGACATCATAATATTCCCTTATGTGGCAAATAGTAGTGTTTTACTATTATAATTGCACAATTTCAAAACAAATATGTAAGGTTTTACACTTCTAACATATCCTCTCAGATGGTGTACATTACTTATTCAGTCATTAATAGTGATGTACACACACTCTGTGGACATACTCAACAAATACACACTAAACTAATTTCAGTAACACTCAACAAAACAACACAAATGGTGATGCATTTCCTGTATACATTCAGAAAACTAGCTGATGTTTAAGCAAGACAAAATACCACTTTATTTGTACACTCAAAAAGAAACATCACAAGTAAGTCCTCACAAAACAAATATTAACTTTATAAA
This sequence comes from Schistocerca americana, assembly GCF_021461395.2. Classification (NCBI taxonomy): domain Eukaryota; kingdom Metazoa; phylum Arthropoda; class Insecta; order Orthoptera; family Acrididae; genus Schistocerca; species Schistocerca americana. The sequence goes on along the minus strand of NC_060124.1, from coordinate 210,593,099 downwards.
TATTATAAATACAAAATATAAAACTTCAGCTGAATAACTCAGCATCCTCTTACATTCCCAACCGACTGTTCAGAACAAGCAGCACTTATACAATAAACAGAGCAAATTTTCAATGAATACTAAATTTATTAACAAATATGTTTATACACAATGATTTGCAAGCCTCTAAGATGCTGAATCATTTAAATTTAATTAATCATGCATATAAGTATACAACATGTAATTTATCTGTGTTCAATAACAAAGCTAATAATGCTACTGAGACCTTCAATAGATGTAGGCCATCCCATCCATAACCAATCTCAATCCACAAGAGTAAAGATCTCAGGTTTGATTGAAGCGCACCCCTGGAAGCAGAAATAACAGAGACTGAGTCACTCACGATAATGACACAGATCTAATTGTCACTAAAATAGTAAGAAGATTCCAAATTAAAATAGAATTCCTTTCCTGCACATGTAGGAGCACTAGTGACAGATTCCCCTCAAAAGTATCCCGCACATGGTCTTGAATCAGTTCAAATGGTTCAAATGGCTCTGAGCACTATGGGACTTAACTTCTGAGGTCATCAGTCGCCTAGAACTTAGAACTAATTAAACCTAACTAACCGAAGGACATCACACACATCCATGCCCGAGGCAGGATTCGAACCTGCGACCGTAGTGGTCGCCCAGTTCCAGACTGTAGCGCCTAGAACCGCACGGCCACTCTGGCCGGCTCTTGAATCAGTTGATCAATAGTTATCCATGGGAAGGAGTTAGGTCAAAGCGCTTGTTTTATCAAAGCTAATGATGGTCCTCCTGCATACATTCAGATATATTTGCTACTACATTTTTCACAACTTACCTAGAGCTACAGCTTTTAATGTTGTGATGGAGCATGTATTTCCACCACTGCTGAGATCCAAGAAATATATCCATGGAAACTGCAACCCATTACTTTGCAAATACTTTTCATGAAATGTAAAATCACTTCCGCTCAGGACGCTCTTCAATAACTAATTTTTCTGTGCTGTACAGTTTACCAACAACTACCTGAAACAGATATGATAATGTTCATCAAAATAATTGAAAAATTCCAATTAACTCAAACTTTGTAAAGCGTATTTCAGTCTGATGGAATGGATTACGCGCGCAGTATCTTTCTGAAGTTTAGCTGAATTACTCCTCAGAAGTGTCTGAAGGAGTAATGGGCAAATTGTTTTTATTTTGAGTTATTCATTAGGCATTGCAAAAAAGTGACCAAAAAGAAATAGCCCAAGTTCATGTTGGAAAATAACAGGAGTCCGTTGCAACCTGTGGCTGTACAGGTATGAGCAGCCCTTAGAGGCATTCCTTTTAAATATGTTGTGACCAAAGCCCTTCTGGCCTGTTATTTATTTTATATGTGCCATGTAAGTACTGTCTCTGCCTTGTATAGTTACTAGTCAGTACTTACACTTTCTTATAGAAAATTTTTCCCCATAAATTTGTAATTATGTTACAGTATGTGCGGATGGACGTGTGTGTGTGCGAGTGTATACCTGTCCTTTTTTCCCCCTAAGGTAAGTCTTTCCGCTCCCGGGATTGGAATGACTCCTTACCCTCTCCCTTAAAACCCACATCCTTTCGTCTTTCCCTCTCCGTCCCTCTTTCCTGATGAGGCAACAGTTTGTTGCGAAAGCTTGAATTTCGTGTGTATGTTTGTGTGTCTATCGACCTGCCAGCACTTTCTTTCGGTAAGTCACATCATCTGTGTTTTTAGATATATTTTTTCCCACGTAGAATGTTTCCCTCTATTATAATTATGTTATAGACTACATTAAATGTCTAAATTCTGATGAAGGCACTCTTAGAAGTATTGAAACCTTTAGTCTTATTAGACTAAAAAACTGTGACCGAGGGCTCATTTGTTTAAATTTAAATTTATAAACAGTCACTGAACCAAGCAGCCATGTTTAAAACTTTGAAATGCAAAATACAACTGTTTATAATAGCAGATAAAACATGCTTGACACATTCCTAACAGACAGTCTCCACTCCTTCCAGTCTGACCATGTCAGCACAGACCAGATGTGGATCAGATTCAAAGAAATAGTATCGACTGCTGAGAGATTTATACCAAATAAATTAATAAGAGATAGTTCTGAGGCTCCATGACGTACTAAACAGATCAGAACATTGTAGCAGAAGCAACAAAATAAGCTTGCCAAATTTAAAAGAATGCAAAATCCCCATGATTGGCAAAGTTTACTGAAACTCTAAATTTAGTGCAATCTTTAATGTGAGATGCTTTTAATAGGTTCCACAACCAAATTGTCCTAAAATCTGTACCATTAATGCAGAGTTACTACACAATTTTCTGAAATTCCTTCACCAAAGAAGATGAAGTAAATATTTCAGAATTTGAATCAAGAATAACTGCCAACAAGAGTAACTTAAAAGCAGATATCCTCAGTGTGGCAAAGCAGTGTAAATCACTTAATAAAGGCAAGGCCTCCAGTCCAGATTGTATACCAGCTAGGTTCCTTTCAGAGTATGCAGATACAATAGCTCCATTTTTAGAAATCGTACACAACCACCCACTCGTCAAAAGATTAGAAGGCTGCATAGGTCATAACAATGCTCAAGAAAGAAGATAGGAGTAATCTGCAGAATTACATCCCATATCACTAATGTCGACTTGCAATAGAATTTTGGAACATGCACTACATTCAAACACTGTGAATTACCTTGAAGAAAATGCTTTATTGACAAATAGGCAACAGCGATTCAAAAAATATTCTTATGAAACACAACTAGCTCTTAAAAAAGGGAAAGTGGAAGTGAGTGAGATTATAGATTAATTCTACTGAGTTGTCTCGATGCATATGCTACTGGATGTTCTCCTCCATCTATCTCCTGGCTTAAAATGTAACCCAAGGTAAAATTACGGGCATCACTCTGTAACGTATTCAAGTCTATAACACAGAATGATATGTACACTCAATAGGTATCGATATCTGCCATTGGATATAAATACCTTTGTGTTAACAGATTCATAAAAAATTAGTTGCTTCATTGTTAAAAATTCATATTATACATAGTTCTGCAGATTGTGGACAGTTGGGAATGTGAGTCTCACGGGAAGCAAGCAAGGGATAAGTCCCTGCAGTCGCACTATTCATCTGTGTCCTCGGTGGCTCAGATGGATAGAGCGTCTGCCATGTAAGCAGGAGATCCCGGGTTTGAGTGACGGTTGAGGCATACATTTTCAGCTGTCCCCATCGAGGTATATCAACAACACCTGCTGGCAGCTGAGGGTTTCAATTAATTATCATTTATTCTAGAGAAGCTGCATGGTCGTCAATGGTATCTGTTCTTTCGAGAACAGTTACTGTCTTCATATAAAGTTTCAAACTCTTTAATTTTATATTATATCTCTGTTGTTCTGTCTTGGTGGCAATGTGATAATGAAATGGACAGTCTTGGCAGAAGAGCTATTGTAAATGGAGCTAATGTGTTTCTGACATACTGCTTAAGGCAAAAGAACATTTTGTTAATAGCTCAGTGTGTGCAAATATTGGCGAATACAGTTGTTGGAAAGTCCAGGAACTTTATTTCATTGAATAATCATAGGAAGCCACCTGAATAACACAATCCTTTCACAGTTAACATTTCTTCATATCAGAAATAGGTTACTAGACCAGTACCATATACCACAGAATACAACGAGGTAACCAATGAAATAACAAGAAAAGTACTATTTTGTAACTCTAGAGGGATTCAATGCAACTTACTTAAAATAAATGACCTATGTCTGTTTTCAAGACAGATCACTGAACTTTAAGCACTGAAGGCACAACAACATGATAGTATAAATTGCTTTTGGTAGGAAAAGCAACAACTGGACTAGTGCTCAATTATTATTTTAGTTTTTACCAATGCTGTTTCGCAATCCAAAAGCCATTGAAATTTTATTCCTTCCTCCACTAATCGCGTGAGGGGTTTTGTGATTTCAGCAAATTTTGAAATAAATTTTCTATAGAAATCAGCTAAGCCTAAATTTGACTGCAATTCCTTTTCTGTAATGGGTATCTGGAAGTTGCTCACGGTGTCAACAAGTCATGTATTGGAGCATACACCTTCCATGCCAATAATATGGTCTTCTAATACTTTCCCAGACTTTAGTTCATGCTGCATGTAAACAATCAAAGATTTCGCATAAACATACTATATGCTCCTGGCTATCCCTGGAGATCACAATGTAGTCGGCAGTCATCTAAGTTTTAATCTCCATAATACCCCACTAAATAAGCAAGGAAAGTTGTATGCTAGTACTGAGAATGTAGTTCTCAGTTCTGCCTCTAATTCATGGTACAAACTTTGTACTCCATGGCTGTAGAATAACAACATTGGCCTAGGTTATCTAAGGTCTTTTATATTGGGTATGGGGCAGGTTTCTGTGACCATCGACTGGTTCAAATAATGGTAGTTGCACAAAAAAACTATGTGCTTTATATCATCTGATGATTTCCTTAGCACAACCAGTGCTGCCCAGGGGCTATTACTCTTTTCTATGTGCCTGCCTATCACAAAGCTGTAAATTGAAAAACTCTTCCATTACAGGCTCCAAATGGTGCGGAACTCTTGTAAGGTTTCTTATAGATGAACGGGTCATTCCCAATGGGAATATGACTGAGTTAGTGGCATGGCAGGTACTAGTCCAGGAGGATAAAATACTTAGTGTATTCAACACTCACTCCATGTGTTCCTTATCACGCCCCCCCCCCCTCCCTAAATGTCACACTTTCCTTCTCAATGCAGTTAAATTGACAGACTGTTCTGGCATCGTATAGACTGACACGAAATCCTTATTTAATTCATCCTCGTACAGTAATTCTCAGCTGGTTATTTGCATATCATGTGATAGCTTTACTTCTTCGGAAATAAAGATATCTACACTGACATGCTCAACTCGGCTACTGTCAACTTCCTTTACGCAGGACAAATAATGATGTTTGATTGTGCTTTATCAAACACTCCATTCTCTGGAAAGCACTCACCCAAACACAAACAGCTAACCAACAGACAAAGAGCTAACTGACATATCAGCTTCTATATGTACCCCTAGTAATCTCTACCTGTCCGCCTCTCTAGTGTAGCGGTAGCATTTCCGCCTATCACACAGGCGACCCCGGTTCGATTCCCAACTGGGTGTTGTGTGTCTTTCATCATCGTTTTCATCATCACTGGCCCGCAAGTTGCCGAAGTGGTGTCAACTACAGAGGACTTGCAATATGGCGGCCAACAATCAACAATGCCATATCCCCCCCCCCCCCCCAAAAAATCCCCTACACACACACACACACACACACACACACACACACACACACACACACACACACACACACAAAGGAGAGAACATTCAACAATTTCTCACAGCTTATTATAGTCTGTATGTTTTCTGAGTCAGTTTCTTCTTGCCTTTCAATTTAGATTCAAAATAGAACACAAGAAGCTCTGCAAGAAAAAAAAGAGTGGTTCTTTTCCAAAGAAGTCAAACTGGTTTGGTTACAATTTTTACTACATAGAATGGAATCTAGGAGTAGGCAATATACAGCCTGTGACAAAGATAGACTCTTAATAAAGTAAGAATGTTTTATTTTATTTCACAATTTATACAGTACTACTACAATGAGAAATATTAATAAGGGCATATTCGGTAATTTATATTACCTAATCCACAAATTAATACCACATGTTGTAATAGATAATTTTGTACCACCATTGTTGTAGTTTATCTGATCCAAAGTGCTCTGCAAGATGTGCAGCAACTTCTCCTGACTTTTCTCCAATCGAGCACGTGTGGGATGCAATGGGACGAGAAGTGACTTGTGTGTCTCATCAGCCAACAACTCTTACAGAACTACATGGACAGGTCAAGTGAGCATGGCATAATGATCCCATTACAGTATTTGGATGCCAGAATCGTCACCTGTGGAGGCTACACCACATACTAATATGACCTGCAAATGTACTCATTTCATGTACTCCATATGCAATGTTGCAATAATACATCTTGAATTAATTGGAAACCTCTAAAAAGGTGCACAATTTTTTTCTCTCCAGCAGTGTGTACACTCTTATTTTGTAGCTCAGAGTATATACTGTGTTAGTAGATATTGTAAGTGTGCAGGGTGCATATTGTTATCTCTGATTTTACAACCACTTTTTTTGTTCCGCATTGTCTAAACAAAATGAAAAGAGAGAGGACTGTTTCCAGGCAATTCAATTGTAATTTCCACGCTGAATGTGTCACACCTTCCGCTACTGATTTATCAAGAACTGGCTACACTAAATTGATGAAGTGGTTTCATACCATCATTGAACTTTTCTCAATACATAATAAATCATTTCATGACATTTTACATAACTTTTGTGGTTCTGATTTGTCTGTTGGTTCACGGTCAAGCGAGTGAGAATCTGCAATCTTTGGACTTGTTTTCACTAATTTCATACATGAAATAAAAACTAAAAATATAAACACTTATATTTGTCACCAACCATTAGCTGTACAAGAGTATCACGCATGGCATCACACACAATGCTGATCTGACCACAAGCAGATACAAAAGATCTACTCTACTATTGAAAACATTGGTAATTAAAGCTTTTACATTTGACAACTTAATATAAAAGCAGACTTACTTTTTTTTTTTTTTAACGTGTGTCGGCGCTTGAAAGATTTCTTTGCATGAGAAAATATATCACTGTCTGCGTTTAAACTTAGGCAATTCACGCTTAAGTGTTCCCCTTTGCTACAGGACTTCAAATTGCATTATACTGTATTACACTGTTGTACTTTTTCCTGTTAGATGCAACTCCATACAAGTGGAGGAGAAGAGGTAGGAGAACTACACAGCCGTCTGGTCTATCATATGAAAATTCATTGTTGCAGCTATAAGTAATAAATATATTACATTTATCCCTACCCCCTACCCTCTGCACTGCTTGTACCCGCCTACAGCAACTGTAGGAGATTTTTCTCTGAAAATATTCTTAGTGAGATTGCTTTTTTCTCAAAAATCTGTACATTGTGTAGCAGTAATGCAAAGAGCTCCTAGTTTTTCTTTTTTTCTTTAACATAATATTATAGCCTATTCATTCCAATCATTCACTTATACATTTACTGTGTGTTTGGTATTTCTTGTTTTAATACACAAGCAATGGCTGTGCATTCAATAAATCCAATGACTATTATAATGTGTGCACTAAGGTGCTGATCAGTCCCCCGAATTAACATAAGGAAAATGGTTACAATCCTACTTACAACAGTAACAGACAGAAACAGAAAAAATGGGAATGTTGGCAAAATAACCAACAGCAACTGATAAACAATAATGACTGGAGAAATAAGCCAATGGTCATTATGAAGGTTATTGATGATAGTAATTGTCCAGTTGAACCAAACCTGGAAAACTGAAAATGGTCATATCTAGTTCTGAAATATCAGTCATACAATGAGACTGGGAGTTTGTTGAAATGATCAACTTCCTGACATGTAACGAGATGGATATCCATGAAGAACTTTGTTCTGATATAAGTCCTTGCAATGCAGGGAATTTCACAATCAGCAATAAACGCAGGATTACACAATTATCTTGGACACAGGATCTGGTGTGATCATCATCTTGTAACAGTTTTTCAGAAAAACCTGTGAAAGTGTAGAACCACCTACTTTTCCAATAAAGAGCAGTTGCATCCTTGGAGCCGTTGGGATCTATTCGAAAAATGTAAATATACGGACACACCTGGAAGCAACAACAAGAAATAGTGGGTAGGAGATTCCTCATTTCAGGACAAAGATTATCTTCCCAATTGCAGGTGAGTTGGCAGCGGACTATATAATTAGCCTTGATTTTCTAAGAGAAAGGGGCACCAAAATTGACTTTTCCTTGGGAAAGTGCTATATGACAATGGTGTCCAGATTTTGGTGGATCTGGTAAAGAAAGAAGGTGTTCATGGTAAATATTGCCAGGGAATTAAAATAAACTTGACTGTTTCTGACAACAGAGCAATCATAAAACACCTACCTCAGTCTGTTACACTCTCCAAAAACCAATGAACAGATAAAGTTGAAGATAGAACAGTCATGTAATTCAACACGACCCCAACAACGGAATCATAGGACCTATTGCTCAGTTATGCTGATGTCCTTGAACTGAAGTCTGGAGTAATCTGAGGGAGTGTGAGCAAACTTCATGTAGCATCACACAAAGCTTTCTGCCATAAATCTTACCCCATTTTGTAGTCAGAGAGACCAGCAGTGAATAAGGAGATAAAGAGAACACTTGAGTGGGACATTACTGAATCATCAAACAATCCATACTGCAGGCCACTGTTAGCAGTGCCTAAACCTGGAGGAAATGTGAGACTTGTGTTGTTGGATGCCAGAGTAATTAACCTGATCATAGTTCAGGTCATAACTCATTCCAAAACAACTGATGAATTAATACAAAGGCTCCACAGTGTACAATACTTTGCCAAATGTGGCTCATGCACAATGATAACAATGTGTTCCAATGTGACCTGTAAGGATAGAAATCATAACTTAATTGAAAATATCAAACAATGGAAAATACAGGATGGAATAAAAACAATATTATGAAAAGGATAGATTACTACTCGCCACAGAGGAAATTGAATCACAGACAGGCACAAGAAAAAGACTACTATGCATGTGATCTTTTAGCCAAAAGAGCTCCTCCTAATTTAGAAAACACACACAAGCACAACTCACACACGACTACTGTGTCTCTGGCCAGTGAGCAACTATGCCTGGAGGGTGAAGCAATTTGTGGGTGGTGGGATTAAGGAGGAGGCTGGGTAAGGAGGGAGACAGATAGCATGACAGGGGGGGGGGGGGGGGGGGGGGGTACAGGGCTGCTTATGGGAGCATGCACGGACATGGTGGGAGCACAGTAGGGCTGCTAGGTGCAGTCATGAGGTTTGAAAGGGAAGAAGGAAAAGGGAAGAAAGAGAGTGGAAAAGGAGGGAAGTGGAGGAGGGGAAAAAGACTAGTGGATGCATTCATGGAATAGCAGACTGCGTAGTGCTGGAGTGGGGGCAGGGAAGGGGATAGACAGGTGAAGGACAGCAACTAACAAAGGTTTAGGCCAGGGGAGTTACAGGAATGTAGGATATATTACAGAAGGATTCCCAACTGCGCATTTCAATAAAGTTGGTGTTGGTAGGAGGAATCCAGACAGTGCAGGCTGTGAAACAGTCATTAAAGTAAAGAATGTTGTGTTCGATAGTGTGCTCAGCAGCTGGGTGGTCCTGCTGTATCTTGGCCACAGTTTGTTGGTGGCAATTTATGCGGTCAAACAGTTTGTTGTTTTTCATGCTCATCTAGAATGCAGCATAGTGGTTGCAGCTTAGCTTGTAGATCACATGACTTGTTTCACAGGTAACGCTGTTTTTTGATGAGATATGTGACACTTGTGACTGTAGTGGTGTAGGTGGTCATGGGAGGATGTATGGGATAAGTCTTGCATGTAGGTCTATTGCAGGAATGTGAGCCTGAGGCAGGGGTTTGGGAGCATGGGTGGAGTAGGGATGGACAAGGATAATGTGTACGTTCAGTGGGTGGGGCAATACTAGTGTTGGAGGGGTGGGAAGGATAGTGGGTATCATGTTCCTTATTTCAGGGCAAGAGAAAGAGTTGAAATCCTGGTGAAGAATAGGATTCAGATGCCCCAGTCCTGTGTGGTACAGAGTCACGAGGGGAGTGCTCCTTTGTGGCCGAATGGTGGGAAAATGGCAAGTGGAAGGGGGGATTGAGGGGAAGGGGGGGGGGGGGGGGACAGGAGAGATGAGGCACAGGAGATCAGTTTCTGTCTGAGGTTGGTAGGATAATTTCAGTGAGATCCTTGGTGTATTTGGAGATGGACTGCTTGTCACTACAAATGCACTGGCCACAGGTGGCATACTTCCTGGTGTGGAATGAGTGGCAGCTATTGAAGTGGAGGTATTGCTGGGGACTTTTGATATGGATGATGTAGCCATCTTTGAGGTGATCAACATTGAGGAACGAGAAAGGTGGCTTTTTGGGTTGAGGTGGACCAGCTGAAGTGAATAGGGGAGAACGTGTTGAGGTTCTGGAGGAATGTGGAGTCATGTTCTCACCCCGATTCCAGGTCATGAAGATATCAACAAATCTAACCCAGATGATGGGCTTGGGATTCTGGATGGTTAGGGATGATTCCTCTAGAAGGCCCATGAATAGGATGATATAGGATGGTGGCACATGGCAGCCCATTACTGCACCAAGGACTTGTTTGTAGGTGATGCCTTCAAAGGCGAAGTAATTGTCGGTGAGGATGTAGCTGGTCATGGTGGTTAGGAAGGACACTGTATTTCTGGAGTAAGTCGAGCACTGAGGTAGTTAGTGTTCAATAGCAGCAAGGCCTTGTGCATTAGGGATGTAAGTGTAGATTGTGGTGGCATCAATACTGACGAGCAGGGTGCCATGTAGTAACATCCTATGTCTATGGATTCATTGCAGGGAGTACAGAAGTACAGATAGACAGTCATGAGAACACTTTGAACATGTTTACTGAAAACTGTCTTGAGCAGCTAGCTCAGCAGCCCACACACAATGGAAATATCTTAGACCCTATGGCTACAAACAAGCCAGATCATATCAACAATGCAAGTACAGAAACAGGGATTAGCGATCATGATGTCAGTATAGCAACTATGATTACGGAAGTTAATAAATGAGTCAAGAAGGCTAGGAGAGAGTTTCTGTTAGGGAGAGCAGATGAGCAGTCGTTAGCATCCCAATTAGACAGTGAACTGAAATCACTTAGTTCCAGTAAGATGGAAGTAGAGGAATTATGCACCTAGTAAGTGGACAGAGGATGGAAAAGATCCACCATGGTTTAAAAACGAAATTTGCAAGATGATGAGGAAGCAGAGGCTGTCGCACTCTCAGATCAAAAGAGAATGCATAAACAACGACAAGCAAAGGTTAGCAGAGATTCGTGCGTCTGTGAGAAGATCTATACATAAAGCGTACAACTACTACCACCACCATACCTTAGGAAAATATCTGCCAGGAACCTGAGAAAATTCTGATATTATGTAAAATCACTAAGGGGGTCTATGGCTTCCATTCAGTCCCCTGTTGATCGGTCTAGTGTGCCAACTCACAACAGCAAAACAAAAGCCAAAGTTTTAAATTACATGTTCAAGAAATCATTCACACATGAGTATCATGCAAACATACTCTCACTTGACCATCAGATGGACTCCCCCATAGAAGACATAGTAATAAGCATCCCTGATGTAGAGAAACAACTGAAAGATTTGAAAGCAAATAAATCTCCAGATCTGGGTGGAATCCTAATTCAGTTTTACAAAGAGTACTCTACAGCATTGGCCCCTTGCCTAGCCTGCATTTATTGTGAATCTCTCACCCAACGCAGAATTTCAAGTGACTGGAAAAAGCGCAGGTGACTCCAGTATATAAGAAGGGTAAAAGAATGAACCCAAAAAATTACAGACCAATATTCCTAACTTCAGTTTGCTGCAGAATCCTTGAACATATTCTCAGTTAGAATATATTAAACTTTCCTGATACTGAAAAGCTTACATGCACAAATCAGTCTGGTTTTAGAAAGCATTGCTCATGCAAAAAACAGCTTGTCCTTTTCTCATATAATAAACTGCAAACTATGGATGAAGGGCAACAGGCAGAGTTCATATTTCTAGATTTCCAGAATGCATTTAAAACAGTGCCCCACTGCAGGCTGGTAGCAAACATAAGAGCATAAGTTCATTCACAGATGTCCGAGTGGCTCACGGACTTCTTAAGTAATAGAACCCAGTATGTTGCCCTCGACAGCATCAGTAGTGCCCCAGGGAAGTGTGACAGGACTGCTGCTGTTCTCTCTATACATAAATGATTTGGTGGACAGGGTGGGCAGCAATCTGTGGTTCTATGGTGTACGGTAAGGTGTCGAATTTGAGTGACTGTAGGAAGACACAAGACAACTTAGACAATATTTCTAGTTGGTGTGATGAAAGGCAGCAAACTCTTAATGTGGAAAAATCTAAGTAGGGAGAACATACCTGTAATGTTCAGATATAGTATCAGTAGTGTTCTGCTTGATACAGCAAGTCATTTATATATCTGGGTGTAATGCTGCAAAACTGTATGTAACGGACAAGCATGTGAGAACTGTGGTAGGGAAGGCAAATTTTCGATTTTGGTTTATTGGGAGAATTTTGAAAAAGAGTGGCTCACATGTAAAGGAGACCACATATATAATGCTGGTGCAACCTATTTTTGAGTACTGCTCAAATGTTTGAGGTATGTACCAGGTCAGATTGATGGAAGACATAGAAGCAATTCAGAGGCAGGCTGCTAGATTTGTTACCGGTAGGTTCAAACAACACCTAAGTGTTACGGAGATGCTTAGGGAACTCAAATGTGAACCCCTGGCAGGAAGGCAACATTCTTTTCGAGAAACAGTACTGAGAAAATTTAGAGAACCGGCATTTGAGGCTGACCTTCAAACGATTCTACTGCTGTGATTTCGTAGACTTTCCAGCGTAATAACTTCTGATATTCTTCATGGGTTCGCAGCCAGATCATGTCGTCGTCCAGACACAATATTTCGGCAGACCAGCTGGCCCGCCATCTTCAGGTGAGTTAATGCTAGTGCGCTGCCTCGCCAGAACTGAATTCCAGCCACAACAACGGAAACCTTTATACACCATGAACAGAGCACCGCACGAGCGATGACCAAACTGAAGAGCACGGCATATTTGTTGTTCCGTATATCCATTCTGTTTAAAAACAATCTTCAAATGATCAAGTTCTTTTTTCAAATGTTCATAGTCAGAAATGGCATAAGCTCTTTTGACCAGAGTCCGCACTACTCCACTACTTTGGTGTGGTGGATGACAGCTGATCGCACAAAGATAGCAGTCAGTATGAGTGGGTTTCCAATACACACTGTGTCCAGAAGGCCCATCATCCTTTCTTTGCACTAAAACATCAAGAAATGGAAGTTTACCATCACTTTCAATTTCCATAGTAAATTTAATACTTGGATGTAGACAATTAAAATGATCTAAGAAGCGATTAAAAGCATCAGTTCCATGTGGCCAAACCATAAAAATGTCATCAGCGTATCTCAAAAAACACTTTGGTTTAAGAAACAAAGTTTTGACTGCCATGTCCTCAAAGTCTTCCATAAAAAGGTTGGCGACTATGGGGGAGAGTGGACTCCCCATAGCCACCCCCCGTCACTTTGCTCAAAATGTACATCATTAAAAAGAAAATACGTTGAACTCAACACATGACGACATAACTTGGCAGTTTCTTCATCTAATTTCTCACTGATAAGTAACAGGGTCTCTTCAAGAGGAACCTGAGTAAAGAGAGAAATAACATCAAAGACTTTGCGGACATGGCACTCAAAATTTTTATGGTTTGGCCACATGGAACTGATGCTTTTAATCGCTTCTTAGATCATTTTAATTGTCTACATCCAAGTATTAAATTTACTATGGAAATTGAAAGTGATGGTAAACTTCCATTTCTTGATGTTTTAGTGCAAAGAAAGGATGATGGGCCTTTTGGACATAGTGTGTATCGGAAACCCACTCATACTGACTGCTATCTTCATGCAACCAGCTGTTATCCACCACACCAAAGTAGTGGAGTAGTGCGGACTCTGGTCAAAAGAGCTTATGCCATTTCTGACTATGAACATTTGAAAAAAGAACTTGATTATTTGAAGATTGTTTTTAAACGGAATGGACATACAGAACAACAAATATGCCGTGCTCTTCAGTTTGGTCCGTCACGCGAGCCCATAGAGGATACTTTTGAACCTGTTGCTTATTTACCCTTTGTACGAAGTATATCATCCAAAATTTTAAGAAAATATAATATTAAAAGTGTTTTTATGCCGGTGGCCAAGACTAGAGCCCTTCTTGGCTGAGTTAAAGATAATTTGGCCTTGAGGAGGCCCAGGGTTTATGAAATTCCGTGTCACTGTGGAAAGAAGTATATTGGCCAAACTATTCGAGCTATTCAGGATCGGTGCGTGGAACATCATCGGCACACTCATTTGTTCCAGCCTGAGAAGTCGGCAGTGGCGGAACATTGCCATAACGAAGGACACAGGATGATGTATGACAAGACAACTGATCTCTCCTGCTTCTCGCTATTGGGAAATTAGATTATCCAGTAATATTATTAACAGGGATAAAGGTTTTCCACTAAGTAAGATATGGAATCTGATTTTGTATGACATTAAACAACGGTCTTCTTTTCGATCACTGGATTCTTCCAACTAGTGATGTTGCGATTTATCGTTTCTGCCGTCTTCTCCCACCGGCGTGGTGCGTGTCTACTTGCCGCCAGGAGGCGCTGCCCATCATCTCACGTACATGCGGTGCTCTGTTCATGGTGTATAAAGGTTTCCGTCGTTGTGGATGGAATTCAGTTCCGGCGAGGCAGGGCACTAGCATTAACTCACCTGAAGATGGCGGCCAGCTGGTCCGCCGAAATATTGTGTCTGGACGACGACATGATCCAGCTGCAAACCCGTGTAGAATATCAGATTCTACTGCTACCAACATACATTGTGCATCAGGACCACAAAGGTAAGATACGAGAAATTAGGGCTCATTTGGAGGCATATAATTGTTTTTATCTTGCTCTGTCTGTGAGTGGAACGGGAAAGGAAATGACTAATAGTGGTACTACAGGGTACCCAGGCTTGGATCTAGAGCGGGGAGGGGGGGGGGGGGGGGGGGGCAGATGGGGGTGTTAAAGGGGGGGGGTGCATGGTATCTGCCTCAACTGGTTATTTCAGGGGGCACCAAATTCATATTCTTGAAGAAAAAATCCTGGTTTCACAAAACGCTTAGCATCCAGCACAAGTTGGTCTATCAATTATTCATATTATGAATATAATAGAGGGAAACATTCCACGTGGGAAAAATATATCTAAAAACAAAGATGATGTAACTTACCAAACAGAAGCGTTGGTATGTTGATAGACACACAAATAAACACAAACACACACACAAAATTCAAGCTTTCGCAACCCACGGTTGCTTCATCAGGACAGAGGGAAGGAGAGGGAAAGAGGGGGAAAGACGAAAGGATGTGGGTTTTAAGGGAGAGGGTAAGGAGTCATTCCAATCCCGGGAGCGGAAAGACTTAACTTAGAGTAAAAGGACATGTATACACTTGCACACACACACATATCCATCCGCACATATACAGACACAAGCAGACATTTGAAAAGGCAAAGAGTTTGGGCAGAGATGTCAGTCGAGGCGGAAGTACAGAAGCAAAAATGTTGTTGAATGACAGGTGAGGTACAAGTGGCGGCAACTTGAAATTAGCGGAGGTTGAGGCCTGGTGGGTAACGGGAAGAGAGGATATACTGAAGGGCAAATTCCCATCTCCTGAGTTCTGATAGGTTGGTGTTAGTGGGAAGTATCCAGATAACCCGGACGGTGTAAGTCTTTCCGCTCCCGAAATTGGAATGACTCCTTACCCTCTCCCTTAAAACCCACATCCTTTCGTCTTTCCCTCTCCTTCCCTCTTTCCTGATGAAGCAAACGTGGGTTGCGAAAGCTTGAATTTTGTGTGTTTGTGTTTATTTGTGTGTCCATCAACATACCAACACTTTCGTTTGGTAAGTTACATCATCTTTGTTTTTAGATAAATTATTCATATTAATTTGATATACATCCCTGTTGGTTTTTGAACATTTTTGAACACATTCTATGTTGATTTCTGAATCAATCAGAAGTTGATTTTTGAATGCAAGCATAATGTGCATGATATGTCAGCCCCAGGGGTAATCCCCATCAGATCTAGAAATATAAAACTTTCCTGCAGATAAAAGGGGATGTGGCTACACAAGCTGCGCTGAATAAACCTGAACGAGTGAATGTCAAATCACTGTTTGCTTATGTGGTTGACTGGGTGTGCAAATGATCAGTGTTGTTATAATTATTAGAGAAATCCAGAGTCAGACTACAGAGTGGAAATAAACGACTAACATGAATAATAGGTAAGAAAGATTACATGTTATCTTGTTGGTATATCCAACAAAATGAAATTTTGACAAACATTTGTCAGATCGCTACACTACTAAGGGCTAGTTGTACAAATATGATCCCCAGTTAGCAGCTGCTTAATTCTATTCTCAGAATACTGTGGAAAACACTTTGTATGAACATGTAATAACGCCTAACCAGAGAATAAATGTGGGATAACTAAACCGGTGATTGGTTGGTTGGTTGATTGTGGGGGAGGGGACCAAACAGTGAGTTCAGTCACATCGGATTAAGGAAGGATGTGGAAGGAAGTTGGCCATGCCCTTTCAAAGGAACCATCCCAGAATTTGCTGAAGCAATTTAGGTAAATCAGAGAAAACCTAAATCAAGATGGCCATACGCAGGTTTGAACTGTTGTCCTCCTGAATGAGAGCCCAGTGTGCTAACAACTGCACCATCTCGCTCAGTAAACTAATGATTCTGGCAATGTTAGTAAAGTTAAATGGAGAATAATAGCAGGAATAGTTACAGAATTCATGATGATAAAATTGTTTCTTAGGACAAGGAAGAAAGAGAAGAAGATGACGAAGAATATGACGATTCCATACTTATAAGAAAAATTTCTTACTACTACTTTTCTGTCTCATGCTTCAGAAGCTGGAGTGTATGAATGAAATGTGAAGCTATTTCGTAACATAAAAGCTGTTGCTTGTAGTAGGCTTAATAGGCATTTGACATTGGTACTTCACGAATTATATTCTGTCATGTTATTTATGTAAATGAGGTACATAAAAATGACCACTTGTGCCAAAACAGTCTCACTTATTTGGCATGTGTTACAATTGCTGCAAAATTAGAAAGGCTTATTTCATTTTATCTAACAGACAGTGACAAAATAGACATAATCAAATCGAAAAACCACACCAGTCTTGGGTATTATTCATATTAACTGCTTTCATTACCTCCTCATTAGTTATGTGATCTACCCACCTAATCTTCAGCATTCTTCTGTAGCACCACATTTCGAAAGCCTCTATTCTCTTCTTGTCCAAACTATTTATCGTTCATGTTTCACTTCCATACAAGGCTACACTCCATACAAATACTTTCAGAAACGACTTCCTGACATTTAAATCTATACTCGATGTTAACAAATTTCTCTTCTTCAGAAACGCTTTCCTTGCCATTGCCAGTCTAAATTTTATATCCTCTCTACTTCGACCATCATCAGTTATTTTGCTCCCCAAATAGCAAAACTCCTCTTAAGTGTCTCATTTCCTAATCTACTTCTCTCAGCATCACCCGACTTAATTCGACTCCATTCCATTATCCTCGTTTTGCTTTTGTTGATGTTCATCTTATACCCTCCTTTCAAGACACTGTCCATTCCGTTGAACTGCTCTTCCAAGTCCCTTGCTGTCTCTGATAGAATTACAATGTCATCAGCAAACCTCAAAGTTTTTATTCCTTCTCCATGGATTTTAATACCTACTCCGAACTTTTCTATTGTTATACAGATTGAATAACATCGGGGATTGGCTACAACCCTGCCTCACTCCCTTCCCAACCACTGCTTCCCATTCATACTGTGGTGTCACCGCCAGACACCACACTTGCTAGGTGGTAGCCTTTAAATCGGCCGCGGTCCGGTAGTATACGTCGGACCCGCGTGTCGCCACTGTCAGTGATTGCAGACCGAGCGCCACCACACGGCAGGTCTAGAGAGACGTCCTGGCACTCGCCCCAGTTGTACAGCCGACGTTACTAGCAATGGTTCACTGACAAATACGCTCTCATTTGCCGAGACGATAGTTAGCATAGCCTTCAGCTACGTCATTTGCTACGACCTAGCAAGATGCCATAGCATTTGATATTTATCTTGAAGCCTGCACAGTCAAGAGAGATGTTCTACAATTATGGATTAAAGTTAAGTATTCCAAGAACTACGTTCTTTTCTTTATAGGATAATTACTTTACCTTGTTCCAGACCTCACGCCAATCTGCGTGAGCTTAACGCGTGCCTTTCGGCTACCTCCGAGTGGCTTGGCTGTCTTGCCACGCCACTACACATACCCCTCGACTCTTATAGCTGCCATCTGCTTTCTGTACAAATTGTAAAAGCCTTTCGCTCCCTGTATTTTACCCCTGCCACCTTCAGAATTTGAACGAGAGTATTCCAATCAACATTGTCAAAAGCTTTCTCTAAGTCTACAAAAGCTAGAAACGTAGGTCTGCCTTTCCTTAATCTTTCTTCCAAGATAAGTCGTAGGGTCAGTATTGCCTCCTGTGTTCCAACATTTCTACGGAATCCAAACTGATTTTCCCCGAGGTCGGCTTCTACCAGTTTTTCCATTCATCTGTAAAGAATTCGCGTTAGTATTTTGCAGCTGTGACTGATTAAACTGATAGTTCGGTAATTTTCACATCTGTCAACACCTGCTTTCTTTGGGATTGGAATTATTATATTCTTCTTGAAGTCTGAGGGTATTTCGCCTGCCTCATACATCTTGCTCATCAGACGGTAGAGTTTTGTCAGGACTGGCTCTCCCAAGGCTGTCAGTAGTTCTAATGGAATGATGTCTACTCCGAGGGCCTTGTTTCGACTCAGATCTTCCAGTGCTCTGTCAAACTCTTCACGCAGTATCGTATCTCCCATTTCATCTTCATCTACATCCTCTTCCATTTCCATAATATTGTCCTCAAGTACATCGCCCTTGTATAGACCCTCTATATACTCATTCCACCTTTCTGCTTTCCTTTCTTTGCTTAGAACTGAGTTTCCATCTGAGCTCTTGATATTCATACAAGTGGTTCTCTTTTCTCCAAAGGTCTCTTTAATTTTCCTGTAGGCAGTATCTATCTTACCCCTAGTGAGATAACCCTCTACATCCTTACATTTGTCCTCTAGCCATCCCTGCTTATCCATTTTGCACTTCCTGTCAATCTCATTTTTGAGACATTTGTATTCCTTTTTGCCTGCTTCATTTACTGCATTTTTATATTTTCTCCTTTCATCAATTAAATTCAATATTTCTTCTGTTACCCAAGGGTTTCTACTAGCCCTCGTCTTTTTTACCTATTTGATCCTCTGCTGCCCTCACTATTTCATCCCTCACAGCTACCCATTCTTCTTCTACTGTATTTCTTTCCCCCATTCCTGTGAATTGTTCCCTTATGGCATGCCTGAAACTCTGTACAACCTCTAGTTGAGTCAGTTTATCCAGGTCCCATCTCCTTAAATTTCCACCTTTTTGTTGCAGTACCTGATGGATAGTGGTGACATGACGGAATACTGAGAGTTGTGTAACATAATAAATACAAACCACTACCTCCATATTTTAAATGATTAATGGAAAATCTCATATAAAGATGTGAAACAAATACTAACAAAGAGATAGAGGGGCTGACCAGTACTTACCTCAGCTCAGTACAGCCAACAGATACACAAAACAGAACATAAAACACCTACCAGTACCATCCATTTTCGTCGATTTCGTGTTGCTGGCGATCTTTTTTTGTGCCATTGGCTATCTTTCTCTGCCACAGGCAAATTTTTTTGGTACATTTCTGCGCCACCTGCGATCTTTTCTGCGTCACCCGCGATCTTTTTTGCGACACTCGCGATCTTTTTTCTGAGCAACATGTGTTCGTTTCCCCTGATCTGGACATACTTGCTTGGTCTGGTCAACCTTTATCCGTATTTTTCCCTTTCTTCCCGTATAATGTCTTTCTTATTTAGTGGTCTTCCTTTGGCACTGAACATCACCAACACATTTTCTTTCTCGTCCTTCCCTCTTTGTTTTATTCCTTCTTATTATTACTATTTTAACTTTATTTATTTAATTTCCCTACCCACCTGCTACCCACTATGTACCCTAATCCTATACCACATTATTTACATTCATTCCGGAAACATGCATTAACCGTAGCCAAACTGCAATCCCACATACTTTTCCTCCGGTCCTGCTTAACCTTTGGAATTACCCCTAAAGTGCTTACTTTAAAAGTTCCCATCCCTGGGTGCAATCCCTCCTTCCACCAGTCTCTCCTGGACTTCCAGAACCTTCAATCCTTAGCCCTTACCCAACTTCTCCTGAATCTCTACACTACTTCGTGTAACCACCACTCCCAACAGCTCCTATCTCTCTTCAAAGTCCTCCACCTCTCAAACTCCTGCTTGAAGAACACACTCAGGAACATCATCCTAGAAGCCAACTGTAAACTTGAGTTACATGCCACACACTACCTGGAAAAACTATCCACAGTGCTAGTGCAACACCTAAGAAGTGGGGTCCCTCTCCCTATCCCTCACAAACACCAACCACAACACCACCTTCAACACCCCCCCCCCCCCCTCTCATAGCCAACAAACCTAGCCTAGCCACCCTACTGAATCTCCCAATCCCAGCACATACCCCACACAGACCAAATCTCAACCATAACCACAGTCAAATGCCACATATCACCAGTCCCAATTCAGTTCTAAACCTCTCATCCAGATCCCTCTCTCCTCCAGAGACATCTGTTCTATCAAAAGGTTTAACCATTAGCCCCACACCTAAATTCAACCACACTGCCCTGGTTAAAGATCTCCTCTCATTCACCCGGAACCTCAACTGGAAATATCACTTCACCACCCAAACACAGCCCCCCCAATACTAGACCCTGTGTTGAACCCTGTGTAGAACAGTTCTGACCTCCTCCTCAAAGGGATCCTCCTCCCCTCCCCCAAAACCATTCCTTGCAGACATTTCAGGAATTTCTCACATCCAGTGTTGCCTCCCAGTCCTTCTTGAAGAACATACCGACAACCCCCAACATCACCCCAGCTGAATCCCGTGCCATTAAGGAGCTGAAAACAGACCGCTCTATTGTCATCCTCCTGGCGGATAAAGGCTCCACAACAGTGGTACTTGACCGTGTGGAGTATGTGGCAGAAGGACTGTGTCAACTCTCCGACACCTCAACCTACAAAACTTTTACCCAGGATCCCATTCCCTCCATCCAGACTGAGCTGCAGAAAATACTAAAAATCCAAGGTCCCTCACAAGGCCTCACAATGGCTTCCATAGACATACTCACTCCACTTGAGCCACATACCCCTACCTTCTACCTATCACCCAAAATCCACAAAGAGAACCATCCTGGCCGTCCCACTGTGGCAGGCTTCAAAGCCCCAACAGAACGTATCTCAGCTCTGGTAGACCAACACCTCCAACCTATCACCCGCAGACTCCCATCCTACATGAAAGACACAAACCACTTCCTAGAACGCCTCAAATCCATTCCCACTCCCCTCCCACCTGAAACCTTTCTTGTCACCATAGATGCTACATCCCACATACCCATGGTCTCTCTGTCCTTGAACACTACCTCTCCCAACGCCCACCTGAAGATCTTCCAAAAACCTCGTTCCTTATCACACTTACCAACTTCATCCTCACCCATAATTACTTCACTTTTGAAGGCCAGACCTACAAGCAAATCAGGGGAACAGCCATGGGAACCAGGAAAGCTCCATCCTATGCCAACCTCTTCATGGGCCGCATCGAAGAGGCTTTCCTGAAGACCCAACAGCTGCTTCCCCTTGCCTTGCATAGGTTTATAGATGACATCTTTGTGGTCTGGACTCATGGTGAAGAAACACTCCAGGATTATAGATGACTTCTTTGTGGTCTGGACTCATGGTGAAGAAACACTCCTTAATTTCCTCCATAACCTCAACTCCTTTTCGAATCTGAATTTCACCTGGTCCTTCTCCAAAACCCAAGCCACCTTCCTGGATGTTGACCTTCATCTTGTTGAAGCTCACATCCACACCTCTGTCCGCATCAAACCCACAAACAAACAACAGTACCTTCACTTTGATAGCTGCCATCCATTCTACATCAAACACTCCCTTCCCTACAGCCTAGGTATTCGTGGCAAACGTATCTGCTCCAGTGACGAATATATCCTATGTATACTATATACTATACCAATAACCTGACCAGTGCTTTCCTCTCCCACAACTATCCTGTAGACCTTGCCCATAAACAGATCTCCCGAGCAATACATTCCTCCCCGTCCAACAACAATGTTCCTACCACATAGACCACATAGAAGCATCCCCCTTGTCACCCAATATTATCCTGGCCTCGAATACATCAACAAATTACTCCACCAGGGATATGATTTTCTCAAGTCAAGCCCAGAAATGACATCATCCCCTGACAATATTCTCCCCACACCCACAGTTGCCTTTCGTCGCCCCCTAACCTCCGTAACATCTTTGTCAAACCCTACAATATTCCCACACCACCTTCTCTACCCAGTGGTTCCTACCCCTGTAACCGACCCCGCTGCAAAACCTGCCCCATGCATCCCCCCACAACCACCTACTCCAGCCCCACTACTGGTAAATTCAAGGCAGGGCCACATGTGAAACAACACATGTCATTTATCAGCTGACATGCCTGCACTACACAGCCTTTTACATTGGTATGACTACAACTAAACTGGCTGAGCGCATGAACGGGCACAGACGAACTGTCCGCCTAGGTGATGCCCAGTAGCAAAGCATGCCCTTCAGCATAATTCTACGGACCTAGGAACCTGCTACACCGTATGTGCCATTTGGCCTCTCCCACCCAACACCAGTCCCTCGGAACTGCGGAGATGGGAACTTGTACTCGAACACATCCTTTCATCCCGCCATCTTCCTGGACTGAACCTACGTTAACCAACCTCACTCCCATTTACTCTTCAGTCTTCTCCTCTTTCCCTTTCCTCTTCAGCCATTCACGCATCTTTTCATCCTACATAGTTGTGTTTATCTTTATACTATATACCTCTTTACTTCTGTATGCATCCTCTTTGGTTTGAAGCTGGCACAGTACTTACAGTAGAATATCTTTGGCTTCCCTCTGACACCCATGCCTCCATCTTTGCTACCCTCCCTGTTTACCTTTCCCCTGTTGCTTCATTACCTGGGTTGTGAGTAACTGAATCCACTTTCCCTTCTTCCCCTTTTTCCCCCTCCCTCCTCCCTGACGAAGGAACAAAGTTCCGAAAGCTAGGATAAAAATTTTATGTTCTGTTTTGTGTATCTATCAGCTGTACTGAGCTGAGGTAAGTACTGGCCAGCCCCTCTATCTCTTTGTTAGTATCTCCATATTTTCCATTTTGCAGAGTTTACTGTGTCTGAAATAATATTGTGTATGACTTGCTGAAACTCTTTCAGCACAATTATGGAATTGGAACACATGAAAGATGAGCTAAATTTTCTACATGAAAGTAGTGCAATATTAGGGAAGAAAAGATTGTGGAAGTGGAATCCTTCAATAGTTGTTCAGGAAAAGTAACTGATGGAAAAAATTTATTCCAATACACGAGTGCAAATCATAAAAATGTTAACTGAAGTTCATTCACAGAAAATGATACAACAGATATTCTATCAGGCCTTAAAAAGAAAATAGAAGATATGAAAGAGAATTGTAATGGGAATGAGAGTAAAAAGTGTTATAAGAAGTCAAAAGAAGAAACACAAGGCAATAGAGCAAAAATAATAGGTGCGAGCATAAAGATGAAAATCGGCTGACACAAAAGGGGAAAGTGATGAACAGATGGAGAGAATATTTCAAAGAAATACTGGAGGGTGATTCCTCTGATGGGGAGCAACGGATATACTGTACAGTAAAACCAAAAACAGAAGAGCCTACTCTTGCAGAAAAACGAAAGGTGGTGAAATGTCAAAAATATTACAAATATCCAGGAAATGATGGAATAATTGCTGAGCTGCTAAAGAGAGAAGGCATTCTTTTACAAAAATGGATACATAACTTTCTTGGTTATGGAAGCGCAAAATAATTCCAGAAGAATGGACTATACTTGTAATCCAGTCCATGCATAAGAAAGGTAACAAAGCGTGTTCACTCTGCTGAATGTGGCGTAAAAGGTTTTATCCGGAATCCTATACAATACACTAGTCTAATGCTTGGAAGGTATATTGGGTGATTATCAGTATGGCTTTAGGCCTAATAGATAAATTGTGGAGCCAGGTATTCATAGCAAGACAAATACAGGAAAACGTATAAGAATATAATATAGAACTCAACGATATCTATGTGGACTTCGTAGTCTAAATAGAGAAGAGATGTTAAAAGATATAAAACCGCTTGGCATATCATCCAAATAAATTTCAGTTATTATGGCAATCTGGGCAGGTTCCAAGGCAATGGTGAGATTGGATTGGGATTAACTGACTGTTTCAACATCAATAACGGAGTCACACATGGTGATGCTCATTCCACAATACTCTCCAATTTGACCTAGAAGCAATTACATGAAAACTGCAAATATCTGGGCACAGTGGTAGAACTGAAAGAAGCTGCACAGCATAGAGAAGTGGAAATTAACGAATCAAAAACTAAATATATGAAATTTCATAGAACAGGGGACAGTAACTTGGATAACTAGTCAGAAGCAGATCTTAATTTGCAACATGTATAAGATTTTGAGTGTCTAGGAGCTTAAAACAACTATACACAAGTTTACGATAAGCCAGTAATTACATATGGATGTGAAGCATGGATACTGATCAGCTCTGATGGTTGACTCAGAATATGTGAACAAAGAATACTACAGCAAATTTATGGAGAGGTACGGAATAATGATAGCATCTGGAGCATAAGGACCAATTAGGCATTGGATTGGCTCATACAAGGAGCTGATATTGTGAAGCCAATTAAAAGAATAGTCTGGTTGGGTACGTCTAAACTATGGAGGATTCTAACTACAAAGCATTTCTTCCACTGGAAACTGACAGGGAGAAGATTAAAAGGAAGACAACGCAAACAATGACTAGGTGACATGGAAGAAAACATAAGGAATCAGATGATGGAGAAAGAAAGTAAGCAAGAGGGCAGAATGGAAGAAAATTGTTAAGAAGGCAAAGTCACATGCAATGTTGTGAAGCCATGATAAAATGAAGACATTCTATCAAAATTTTGTGATTTTAACAACAAAAATGAGTAAAACCTTCATATTCGATGGATCATGGAAGTTTTTGACATTAAGCACCATCCTGATCATGCTGAACAATCAAAACAAAGAAGAACAAACTCTAAGTTCTATGTACCGCATTACTCAAACTGCATAGAAATTTGTGCAAAAGCTTTCATAAACCTTCACTGTATATCACATAAAAGGTTTTTGACATTAGGTTTACTTTAAATCTCAGGCTCCAAATCATAAGTTGGCATGTGTTTCATCAAAATGTCCCATGCAGTTCCAGGACATATCTGCAAAGATATTTATCATCACCTACATTCACTTCCTGTTAAAATGTCACAGTAAGGAGGAAAAGAAATTATTTGCACTCCGAATTAAAGGTGGTGATGATGTACAACCTCTTTAAAATGTCTCATCCCACAACAACAGTTAAATAAAACTTCCATTTATCATACTTCAATAACAATTTTAAGTTACAGTTTGGGAGAACACAAATGGATGTCTGCAACACATGTACAAACTGAAATCACCTTGCCTGTTCATGTCTGTTAAACAGGTGGCAAAGGGTGAACTCGACATTCACAAATGAAGAAGTATCTACAGAATTGTAGATAGCTGCCAGGGATGATTCAGTGTCTCGACTCTTGTTCAACTTTATGCAGAAATTGTCTTTGCCATGCATTCCAATGCAAGAACTGCACCTGAGACTGTTATCTGTGTTCATTTTTTGCATAACAAATCTGAAGGACAACAGTTCTGTTATTGAGTTGCACACCAAAGGCAATGTGAAGAAAGGTGCTAATGTAATTTGTATGCTTTTGTACCATTATACTGCTGATTCATTCCCTAGACAAAGCAGGAATCATACTGCCATATAATTCTGCTTAGGATCTATGAATCTGGAAAGTTTGAGGATATTGTTCATTGTTTTCCTGTCAGAGGGCATTTATTCTAGGAATGTAATACAACATTTGGCATAATAAAACATGCTATAAAGATCAAGATAACAGTATAATATAATATGATGAAATCCTTGATTTCAATCAATAGTGGCCATCTTTATACAGAAAATAATGTCTTTCAAGGAATCCTATTCCTACGTTGTACTAATCACCAAAAACAGTTCTTCACAAAATTGATCAAGCAGTTCGAATACCCAAGGAAACACAGTGGGACAGCATGAGCCTACCGGTACACAAGCAGCTTTTGGTACCACAGTTTTCAGCTAGAGCAACTGGATGCCTATCTTCAGCCAGAAACTCTGGAACCCTTCAACAATGCAATGAAAATGTGAATGTGCAATTGGGTGCACATCCTAAGCCAGAAACTCTGGCACCCTTCAACAATGCTATGAAATTGGTAATGTCACAATTAATCATAAAAAACTTGTTGATCTTAAGAAACTGACTCAATACATTCCACCCAACAACGAAATACAGAATTTTATGAAAGACTTTTGCAGTGGCCTACCACAAATACCTGTAATAATGATGATGAACTCTAATATCTTAATATTATACGGAGTGAAAGACTTTTGAAGTGGCATACCATCAATGCCTGTAATAATAATGATGATTGCTAGTGTTTGTAACATTATACCAAGTTATGTTTCAGAAGTTCGAAGTTTCAAAAATAACAATAACGTAATATAACATGTCAAGTTTTTTGTCATATAATCTCTTACAGCAGTGAAAAGAAGTAATTACAATATGGTCATGTCCAGTTCTAGCTATGTTAAAATATACAATGAAAATTTAACTGCAATTGTTATGCTCATTGACTCTTTCTGTGCCACTTGGAAAAACGAAGTACAGGGTGCGGCTGTTAAATCCGGACAAATGAAACTTTTTTTTTTTAAGCAAATTTTGTTAAAAATTATATACAAATGAAAATGAAAATCCTTCTACATGTAAGTAGTGGTATCTCTCACGTGGTAAATTACTTTATGTAACCCCCTTCAGCCACAATGACCACCAGCAATCTCATCCTGATGCAATCACACACTTTTTAAAACAGCGCTGTCCACATTCGCAAACACTGCTTCAATAGCAGTGCATAGAGATGCGACATAGGGGTGCCTTGTCTCATTAGTAACTCTTTTGACTACACTCTAGAAATGGTAGTTGACAAGGTTCTAATCCAGGCTATTCAGGGGCGAGAACTCCTTTGACCAGACCATGTCAACATCATCAGAGAGCCAGTTTTGGACTAAATGGCTTGTATGAAGTCCTGCTCCACCATCCAACGCATTGTTCGCTCACTTGGTTATACAGCCCTTGAAGGGGCTTGGACTGCATCACAACATCCTGCCATTATATCCGGTCCATAGCTTTCTGCCTCCATCTTCTGATACCCAGCTTTTTCATGTCTTCTTCAATTCTATCCACCCGTCTCTTTCTGGGGCATCCCTTCTGTCGTCTGCCTCCAGCCTTGCCATTAAAAATCTTCTTACACATTCTGTCTTCCTCCATTCTGACAACATATCCTGCTCACCGCAGTCTTCTTATTTTAATGGTAGTGTCATTGTCAGGTTCTTCAAAAAGTTGTTCTAATTCTGCATTCATACGGATGTGCCAACCTTCTTGATTGTATATTGGGCATTTATTTTACAAAGAACCCCTCTCTCCCAAACGCTAGGCATCCTTTCCTCATTTGCAGTCATGGCCCATGTCTTGGCATCATACATAACAACTGGTCTTTTAACTGTTTTGTAAATGAAGATTTTAGATTTTCATGATAGAAGCAAACTCCTAAGCATGGGTAGTTCAGCAAAGTAACATCTGTTGCCTGCTGCTATTCTAGCTTTCACCTCGCTGCTGATACCACTTTTCTCTGTGATAGTCAATCCAACGTACTTGAAGCCTCTCACCCTTTCCAACTCCTTGTGGGCTATCCTGAGATTTCCTAGGTTTTGCTGGTTGGTCACTGCCATATATTTGGTCTTTCTGACATTGATTACCCATGCAAGTTCCCTTTACCTCTCTCCAGCTGTTGATAGGCACAGGCCAACACAGCAGTGTTTCGTGCAAGTAAACAATTAAAAATGGTTCCATTTTTTCAAGTATTATGTGTAATGTGAATATTTCATCAGTTGTTGACCTATTTCTTCTAAAGCCACTGTGACAGTCTCCAATTCTCTCTTCCATATAGGGAGTAAGTCCCCTCACTAGAATCTTAGAGAACACTTAACATGTAGTATTTAGCAGCGAGATTCCTTAATAGTTCTGGCACATTAATTTATTTCCTTTTTTATATATGGGGCACATAAGAGCCACTTTCCACTCCATTTGTATGTTTTCCTCCTGCCAGATGCTCAGTATTACTTTACGTACCATTTTCCACGGTGCTTCCCCACCATGTTTGAGAAGTTCCACCTGGATCTGATCTTCTCCAGGTGCCTTATTGTTTTTTATGGCTTATCACTTCCTCCAGTGTGGGTTCTGGTGTTAAAACCTCTGGTCCATAATAAGTTATTTCCATCAGTTCTTCTTGCTGTAATCCTTCTACATCTGGGTTCAGGAACTCTTGGAAGTATTCTGCCCATCTGTCAAGTATTTTATTACTTTCCCCTTATCAAATCCTCTTCTTTACCCCTACATATATTTGTTCTGGCTTGAAACCTGGCCTTTTCTTCTTTAATCTTTTGGTACATTTCGCGTACTTGCTTCTCTTCTACTAACTGTTCAATTTCTTCGATTATTATTTTTTCCCCTAGTGCTCTTTTCTTCTGCCTGCAAACCCCCTTAGTTACACAGCATTTCCCCTTAGTTACACAGAATTTCTCATTATATTCATTCAGATTTGCTCTAGTTCTTCTCTGAAATAATTTCATTTGTGCTACGTTATGCTCCTCAGTTCTTCTCATACATTCTTTATCTTCCTTTGTGCCCGTATGTGTCCCAAAACCTCTTCAGCTGCCTTGAGGATTGCAGTCTTACATCGTTTCCACATTATTTCTCTATGTTCACTTGACGTGTTGGTATCATTCTTAATCCCCTCTTCTATTTTCGTCTGATATGCTCTCCGTATTTCTTCTAACTTCAGTTTCTTAATGTCATAACTCTTTTGTTTGTGGCCTTTTTGTTTACTCAATAGTGATATTATTTGTCTGTGCTTAATCCTCACTAGATGATAATCTGAGTTGCAGTTCAGCTGCATGTTGGCTCCTAACATCCATTGTTTCTGTATGTCCATTCTTTTTACTGGAGGTCTTGGGGAACCAATGCCATTCACTACTGTAAGAAAATGAAATGCCTCGAGCTGTCCTTATGCTCTTATTTATTGTATACCTACCAGTTCTGGCACTTCACTGTGCCACCTTCAGGACTTGGTTGATGCTGAAGGGGTTGTCATGATCCATATAGACACTGCATCAGTGGCCAACGTAACTGGTTTACGCAGAATACCAGTAACTGTGATGTAAGCACACCAACCAAGTTGTCAGTAGATGGCTGGATGAGTTCAATTATCAGTTAAGCAGTCTGAGCAGTAATAAACAGATTGTGAATCATCTTATGATGACAAAAAAGGGCCACACAAATGGTGTTGCCCTAGTTGTTTGATCACATGCCTTTGGGAGCTTATTATGCAACTTTTCACAATTAGTGGGATGCTCTTGTTATAAACGCACTGCTAAGCTTAGTACAAGTCTGGGTTGTTCCATGGGAATAAAGGTGATATTAGATGATGCTCTAGCAATGTTTGTCCTTTCTAAGGGACACATGCACTCAGTGATTGGTGTCTTGTATAGGGGTGTCCCTGGGGCAGAAGTCTACTGATGTTAATGAGGGATCTTACGAAATTTCATTGATTTGAGGTCACTTATACATGTGGTTCACTCAAGCAAGTATGCTGTATCCATATGTAATTTGGGGGCCAGTCTCTCTCAATTGGTAAATTGTAATGAATTATGTAACTTTATACTCATGATCATCATCATCTATCTTCTTGATGAAGTACACCACTGGTACAACTGCTCAATGGAAAATGAAGTTAAAGTAGTTCACTGACTGGAGATTTAAAGCATAAGCATTTGTGGCTTTGGAATTATAAGTGTGTTGGTGTGGACACAACTTTAGAGTGAGGACAGAGACTTGAACTCTTAAACACTACAATATGAGGAGTCACAAATAATTATAAATATTTGGTATACAAACTGAGGACAGGCTAATGGCTGTGTACAGTTAGGTGTTCCTAAAAAATTGCTACACACAGACAGTATTGTTAAGGAAGCGGTGATATGAGCGTACTACCGATTCAAGTATACATATTACAATTCTGCACATTGTTCTGCAGCAGACACTCAATAAGTGTGCTTGTGGATGCACGAACACATTGTTTAAAAGAAACTGTATGGGATTTGTGATTGCATTTTAACAATGTCTAGTCTGATATGAAATAAATGTTGGATGCTCTCCAGCAATATTATTCAGATATAAGTATCATAAAACAACTAGCTCCCACATCACTTACAATTACGAGCAACTTAAATTGGAAAGACCACATAGATAATATTGTGGGGAAGGCGAAACAAAGACTGAGCTTTGTTGGCAGAACACTTAGAAGATGTGACAAACCCACTAAAGAGAGAGCCTACATTACAAATGTCCGTCCTCTGCTGGAATATTGCTGCGCAGTACGGGATCCTTACCAGGTAGGATTGACGGAGGACATCGAAAAAGTGCAGCAAAGAAGGGCAGCTTGCATCGTGTTATCGCGCAATAGGGGTGAGTGTGTCACAGATATGATACGCGAGTTGGGGTGGCAGTCACTGAAACAAAGGTGGTTTTCTTTGCGGCAAGATCTATTTACGAAATTTCAATCACCAACTTTCTCTTCTGAATGCGTAAATATTTTGTTGACACCCGACTACGTAGGGACAAATGATCATCATAATAAAATAAGAGAAATCAGAGCTCGAACGGAAAGATTTAGGTGTTCCTTTTTCCCAGGCGCCATTCGAGAGTGGAATGGTAGAGAAGTAGTATGAAAATGGGTCGATGAACACTCTACCAGGCACTTAAACGCAAATTAAATGCGAACAAACACCACTGACATTCTAATTTACCCTACTTTTAGTTTGTTAATGTCAAATAAGTACTGTTCCATTTAATAAAAGGACTATGTTTGTACAACAAATACATTTTGTAAGTACTATTGCAATCTGTTAATTGGCTAACGAAATGAGCCCATGACTACCAATCCATTCTGTGAAAACTGCACATCAATAGCACCTTCCATTTTGACAATATTTGTGGTGCAAGTTTCAGGTGATTCACCCTGTATGTGCAGCAACCAAAATTCCTATTGATTTATCCAACAACATAAAATGCCCGACAGGTAGCAAAGCACATTTAAAATGTAGCCTAAAATCATTTCTCTTGGACAACTTCTTCTATTGCACAAATGAATTTTTATTTAGAAGTCTGTAAAAAAAAACTAATTTTTAAGTGCAGTTTCATGATTAGGACTACAAAATTTTATTTTCATTACTGTTAACACTTATCATGAATACATATCCTGTAAACTGGCTCATTCCACATCATTTTGATAAAAGAATTGTTCAAACTATCCATGGAACACATAACTAGCTAACTAGTGACCAAAGCTATTAATTACTGACAGGTGATACATCTTGTCAAGCTAATCATGAGGAGTACAGACACGGATGGTGCCAACTACCATCTACTCATTTATGTAATGTCACCACCTGTTCCCACCAAAGCTTTGCAGCACCTTGTACAACATCTCTCAGCATCCACGATGTCTCTGCTGTTCCAATTAATACTGCCCTCTTAGACCAACTGCAACCACTAACAAGGGGGCCACAAAAACTTCCCCTCACTGATTTGATTCATAATAACACAGTATGTAGGGCACAACTTGGACTTCCACACATGCAGACAGGAAGATGCAACTCTCAACCATTTTCGAGAAAATCAAGTTTGAAAATTTTAGGTATGCTAATATAGCTTGTGCAGCTGCTACTATTGAAGGATCCCACAGCTTAGTGAGCATGCACTTGATTCCATAAGCACAAGATCTCTGGATTGAATCTCTTTGGTGGTACTTTTTTTCATTCTCATGTAATTATAACAAGAGATTTGATATGACTGTGCAAGTTATCAGCATTTAACGATCCATTTATTATTTTCATGCTCCTTATCTCAAGAAAGTGTTGCAAGAGATCACTAGCTTATTTGGATCAAGAGCGAAAAAAATCAGTTGAGTACACACACAAATACACAAGCGTTATGACACCTTCAATGTCCGCCAAACTCTCAACAGCATTATACAGAAATGTTCTAATCAACGTCTTTAAGCCATACATGAGAAAAGAACAATTTCCTTTACTCCTCAATTCATGCAAAGGGCAAACGAACCCAGATTTGTACAACCAAACTTCAAATTTATCAGGGTGGAGAGGGTTCCACCAACATGCAGTATTAAAGCAATTCCCCAAAATGTACTCTGTTAATGGAGCTTTGTGACATTTATTTTTAAAAGCAGATGAAGACCCTAATAAAACGACTACAAAATTGGGCATACATCACTGAACAGTATAGAGACAGCTTCTAGATAAGATTGGAAAAGCATTCAACCAACCATACACCATCAGCTGTCTGCATCAATGTTCATTGACATGTTTCAATATGCTTGATGTGCTGCAAAATTGTGTGATCCTCGAGAAATGTTTATGAATTTAAACTATGTTTGCTTCCAATACACACATTGAAAAAACAATGCCCACGTGAAAATTTAGTATGTATTACATGTGCTGCATGTCACAATAATTATTGGTTTCCACATTTCTATGATCAGTGGCATCAGGATTCATGCAGTGCTCCATAGGTTACTCATTATACCGGTCACAAACGAGATACAATAATACAAATAAAATGATTATACTGATTTGACTGAAAGATCTGTACTTCAATTGCTAAGAACGGAATCCTTATAGGGTCACTGTGATGTCTGTCCATCTGTCTGTCAGGTTGTTAATGTCAATGGTCACTTAGTGGTGTCAAAAATTTAGGCTCCTAAGTCAATGCAGTCAGAAGATAAGGCCATTCGTGTCATATATTTTGATGCTTGCAAACTCCCTTCTCAAAACTTATAGGGTACTTCTCGTTGTTGACGTTGACATTTGGCAAGAAGCAAGGTTCCACAGTACAAGTAAAGGGAAAAATCCAGAAATTGTTGATTCCTAATTAAATCTCATAATGAAAAAAAAATATTTCTCTTGTCATTTCCTATCAGACTTCAAACTTAATTAAAACATCAAAAGTTTTGGAATTCCAGGCCTGATATATTGCCAGTATCAATGCCTATAACAGGCAAAAATCATTGAGACTCTCAATTTCCGGGACGATGAACACACAATATACATCATTAAGTTTGTACAGAAACCTAAGAG
The DNA here is from genome assembly GCF_021461395.2 of Schistocerca americana. Taxonomy (NCBI): domain Eukaryota; kingdom Metazoa; phylum Arthropoda; class Insecta; order Orthoptera; family Acrididae; genus Schistocerca; species Schistocerca americana. The sequence continues at coordinate 210,559,631 of NC_060124.1, read as the reverse complement.
TGTAAGTCAACTTGTACCTGGCTTTTTTTTTTAATTCCCAAGCTTCGTATGAATTTTTTTCTTTTTTTTTTTTCAGGATAAACTATATGAAAATAATAAATGAATAATTAAAAACTGACAATTTATACAGCCATAATAAAACTGTTGTTAGAATTACATGGCAATGAAAAAAAAATAATGAAAAAAGAAACCCAAAGTATCAGCAGTGTGATTTGATCAAGTGACATATAAAATTATCCACTAACTCATCTGACTGCAGACTTCTTGAACACAGGTGACCATACAAAATGTATAAGTGTGCCTAAAGTTTTCAAACTATTTTCTAGAAAATGTTGAGAGTTGTGTCATCCTGTTTACATAAGAGGTCTTTTCAAAAAATTCTGGAACATTCATAATTTCATGCCAATGATGTGTTGGAATGAAATGTAGTTGGCATCCCTGCACACACCTGTGTTTAATGTTTAACCGACAGAACTTTTACTGGTGTATGTCTGTTAGTTATTGTTCAAGGCTGTATTGAGTAGAACGTTGTGTTGCACAGTCTGCAAATTTTGAGATGGGGGATTTAGAGGAGCAACGCGTCGGCATTAACTTTTACATGAAACTCACGAAAATCTTCACAGAGACACACCAAATGATAACAGGAAGCCAACTGTGATGAGTGCTTATGCTGTACTTGGTCCTACAAATGGTTCACATGGTTTAAAATGGTTGGACGGAAGTTAAAGATGACCCTCATACAGAACATCCTTCAACGTCTACCAATGATGCTCATGTCAGGAACATCAACAAAATTATGCATGTCAATCAAAGACTGACTGACAGAGGTTGCAGAAGAATGTAAAATTTCAGTTGGATCATGCCATAAAATCCTCACACAGCATCTTGGCATTCATCATGTTGGCACCAAGTTCATCCCATGGCTCATAAGGCAAGACCAGAAAGACCTTCACCTCGCAATCTCTGAAGAGCTTTTGGAATGCGCAAAGGAGAACGAGATGTTCCTTAAGAAAATCATAACTGGTGATGAGATCTGGGTCTACAATTATGATGTTGAGACCAAGGTTCATACTTCACAATGGGTTGGGAAAGCTTCTCCACGACCAAAAAACTTGTCAGGTCAGGTCAAATGTCAAAGCCATGCTGATAGTTGTCTTTGACTTTGAAGGATTAGTTCACCACGAATTCGTGCCACAGGGATAAACTGTTAATCAGTGGTAGCATTGGGATGTGTTGTAATGCCTGCGAGAAAATGTGAGAAGGAAATGGCCTAAATTGTGGCAAGACAATTCAGGGCTCTTGCATCAGGATAATGAACCTGCAGATTGATCCCTCTTAGTGCATGACAACTGCACAAAAAATGAAATCACTGTGCTGCCTTATCCACCGTACTCTCCAGATCTGGCCCCTGCAGACTTTCTTTTACTTCCTAAGTTGAAAACCCGATTGAAACGATGAAGATTTGCAACGACAGTCGAGATAGAAGAAAATTTGCAGACGGCACTTCACATGATCCAGCAAGAAGCATAGCAAGACTGCTTTTGGTAGTGGAAACTGTGTTGGGAGTGATGTATCAATCACGGAGGAGGTGGCAAGGGATGTACGGTAAACTCAACCTGGTGCTCTTCGAATCACGCTTGTACACAGCAAGCTGCACGACACATTGCACTGTCCTGTCGGTAGATGACATCGTGACGAGGAAAAACAAACTGCATGCAAGGGTGGACATAATCCTCGAGGACAGAGGCATACTTGCATTGATCACGGGGCCTTCCAGAGTGGCAGGATGACCCAGACTATAGCACTCCCTCCTCCAGCCTCGAACCTAACCTTCTGATAATTGTTGGAAGGTGGTTCTTTTCAGATGTTTCACACCAATGGGGCATAAAACACAGTTAGTCCTGAAACGGTCAGCTGTCGCCACTCTATGGACACCCAGCTGTGGCACTGGTGTGCAAATTCCAGCCTTCATTGTCGACAAACAGCAGTCAGGATGGGTGCACTAACCAGATGCCTGCTGCAGAGGTCGATATGCAGCTACATTAACTGAACGGTTGTTGGTGAGACACTATTGGTAGCCCTTGGTTCATCTGGGCAGTCAGTCAGTCAACCGCTGCACATCTAGTCACCTGTACACACGTCCGCAATCGTCATACAGTCCTGTCATCTATGGCCCTTGGAGCACCAAAGTTTCCTCAGCGCCAGTTTTGGATAGTGCTATCTTGGCATGCACAGCATACTTTAACCAGGGTGGCACAGGAACAGTTTATTTCAGAAATGCTTCCACCTTTTGCCCAAAAGTCAATGACCTTGCCCTTTTTGACATCAGATAAATCATTCTGTTTCCACGGTACAAAAACAACTGCCCTGTTTTCCGCTTCCCCCAACATGCTTTACATACCCTCCACTGCTAGTACTGTCACCTGTGAGTGGTTAGCGCTCATTGATGTCGAACACAGGTTGCACATTAATGTGAGTGGACCTGGACTGCTCAAGTCCTAGTCATGCCCTACAGGCTCTGTTAATATGAATCAAATCTGTGAGAGGAAGATCATATGGGATTCTTGTAGCTGTTATTGTTGGCTTCCTACTACCACCTGCCCATTTTCAAAATAATTCATCAGAGGACAAGGTTGGTTGAATGAAGATTTGTTCCAAAGGCTAGTCTAACACGCAATTTTTTTTTTTTTTTTTTTTTTTGCGCAAGCTACAGAGAGCTCTGGTATTGAATTTCTTGGGGTAACATTTTGTAAACAGATGCAGATTAACATTGATTTTGTATCAACTCAAGCATGACTAGAAATTGAAGATGAATCATCAGTTCATAGCAGAGATAATAGTACACTTAAAAGAGTCCCTGGGATTGCATACAATGTAGTACTACAGTTTAAGAAGACACATATTGAACTACCATGCCTTGTGAATTCATCAAATACATCAGGAACTGTGAAGCTCTTTGATGTTACTGGCCATTAACTTGCCAATTTTCAAATGTGACTACCTTATGTGGTCACCATACACAAGTGTGTATTTGAGTCTGATTATGCGTAATACGAATAACAACTCAATGGCTTGTAGAAATTCCATTATCTCAATCCAACTTTGCAAGATGAAGCAGAAAATCAGATAAGACTTGCAATTGTTAAATCAGGAAACATGATGAGTGTTTCAGGGCTTATCATGCAGAGGTATTAAAATCCCAAAATAATTGCAACCAGGCATTCAAAACTTTTTTTGGCCCTGCCTACAGTCAGTGTTGGCATGGCTAATCTTCTTTTCCCACTCACGTGGGATAAACATTCTTGGCAAGTCTTCTCGTTTTTACTTGGTCCCACACTTTCCTTAGATGTCTCCTCCCCCACATCCTCGAATACACAGCCCATCCGTCTTCTCCTTGGTCTTGCTCTTCCCAAGTCACCTTTCACTACCATTTCTAACATTATGCTGCCAATGTAGGTGTTGCTTCTTCTCATTAGACGTTCACATAATTGCAGTCTTCTCTCTTGAACCTTCTTGGATATCCCTGCCACTTTAACAACGATTTTTGTTCTTTATATTCTGATCCTATCAATTCTGGCAACCACATCAATTATTTTACATTCTTATTTCAATCACATCAATTGCCTTACAATGCGCCCTTTTTAACAAAATTTGTGACTAATTATCTTGCAAATTACAGTGCATATTGAATTACAACAAATAATTAGCATTCAGAAGTATAATACAAACTCTGTCATGAATAATTCTGCATAGCTCTTATGGAATCTTACTGTTTGATGTTCTAATTGTATCTATGAGTAATAATCGTAATGTGTGAGTAATAACATACCAATGTAGTTTGGGGCTGTGTGATCTAAGATTGCACGGTTCTTTCATATATAAGACCAGATCTTGGATGTAGTCCCACAGGTGAACCTGTGAGTTAACTGTCAACGAGACCACATGTTTCACATGTGAAAGTAGTGCCGAGTTGAATGTTGTATACTTTTTCATTCACTGCTATTTTTTCATTGACATTCATGTACCACATGGCTTTAACAATGGATGACAGAATGTTACTGTGTAAGTTTCTCTAGATAATATTCCAGTTCATCTGAGGGTACATTTCCTCTAGCTGATTTTTCTTGCTGCTCCTATTTTTTTAAAAAAATCATAGAACTGTTTATTTGTTAAGATATACTGCGGACGGCTTTTTTGTGTTTGTAGCTAAACTCAAAACAATAGACTTGATACGGTTTAAGGCTCTTGGTATCTTTATGTTGACCAGCACTTCCAGTTCCCATCTGTTAATTATTATGGTCTTCATAATACAGGACTATTATAAATGATTCATTTTCAAAGCTCTGTATTTCCTGAAGTATAACACATGTAAATAACACATGTAAATATGACTGATACATGAATAGAACTGTAAACTCATCAAGTTTGTATTGGGGCCCCACAAGTCTGCATCAAGAGTACAGTGCCTTGATAAAATGACAACAAAGTAAGAAAAGAACCTCCCACCAGATATTCAATGGCACCACGTGGCACTGCAACACAGTGATGAGACAACCTACCATCATCTGAAAAGGTTAATCGCCACAATGTAAGAGTGTGAGCCATTGAAAATCCTCATGAAACTGTGGTGTGTAGACAAGAGTCACCGAATGTTAATATTTTCTGTGAGTTTGAGACAAAGTTGTACGGGCCATTTTTCTACTGTGAGAAGACCGTAATGGGTACCTCTTATATTGAAGTGTTGCAGTTGTTTCTACAACTGACTGCTGATTCCGAGATCATCATCTTCCAACTACATGGAGATCCCCTAATTGGAGCATCGATATTTGTCACTATCTAAGTAATGAACTTCCACACTGCTGGATTGGGCATACTGATGGAGATGAATTGGTCCTGTTCCCTTGCCTCCCATGTCACCTGACCTAATGCCTTGAGAATTTTTCCTTTGGGGATATACGAAGTACCATGTTTACGTACCTCACTGCCATGAACAACGGAACAGCTCAGAGAAAACATCAATGTTGCTACGATGACAACTGATGTGTGATTTGTTTTGAAATGCTATCCAATGAATATTGTTTCAGGAAAAACGTACACAGATAATAAATGAAATTCAGTTATCAAATATAACTGTGAAGAAAAGAACTGCTGAAATGTCAGAAAATGTGAAAGAAACTGTCATTACAGGCTCAAAACAAAGGGATTATACTTTGCTGCAGCTTGATAAAAGTACAGAAGTTGTTGGTCAAGCTAATTTATAGCTTTTGGTCGTTATGATTTGAATGGTGGTATTGAAGAAGAGCTATTGTTTTACTGGTCTTTGACAAAATTATTGACGAAGAGATTTTCAAATGTGATGACAAATTTATCAAAGAAAAATCGGTTAGATTCATCAAAGTGTGTAGGTCTGACAACTAATTGGGCATGAGCTTGTATTCATTCCAGCTTAGTTGCCAAACTTAGGAAAGTTGCACCCTATACTTTGCAGCATACATAGAGAGGCACTTGCTGTTACACGTTCGGATGAGTGTCAAAAAACCTCCTGACAATGCAGTAAAAATCATCAAATTTACTACAGAAAGGTCTAAAACTCAACTGTCTGGTGTTTTGATTGATGAAGTGGTCAATGAAAACACAGTTTTTACTTCACTGTGAAGTTCCGTGGCTATCAATAAGTACATTATTGTCAAGATTTTTCAAACTCTGTAAGGAACTCAGGATTTTTCATATGGATGGAGACTGTGATGGAACTTTCAAGTTCCTATTTACACTGTGTCACCGATGGAAACTGGTGGACACGGATGGAATGGGTGGCAGTTGTCGAAGTGAAGGTATTGTTGGTGGTAATGGTGATATTTCATACCAAGAAGTCCCTTCCGTACAGCATAGCCACCCGTGGTCGTCACATTTGCAGTGACGAGCAGTCCCTCTTAAAATATACCGAGGGTCTCACTGAAGCTGTCACTAACCGTAGTTATCCTCCCATCCTTGTACAAAAACAAATCTCCCGTGCCTTATCTTTGCAGTCTCCCACTACCTCCCAAAGTCCCACAGTCCGGCCACAGAGGAGCATTCCCCTCTAAACTCAGTACCATCTGGGACTGGAGCAACTGAATTACATTCTCCGCCAGGGTTTCTATTACCTCTCGTCACGCCCTGAAATTAGAAATGTCCTGCCCACTATCCTTCCCACCCCTCCTACCGTGGTATTCCACTGTCCACCGAACCTACACAATATACTCGTCCATCCTTACACAACCCCCGATCCCTTACCTCATGGTTCATACACCTGTAATAGACCTAGATGCAAGACCTGTCCCATACATCCTCCTACCACCACCTACTCCAGTCCGGTCACTAACATCACCTATCTCATCAAAGGCAGGTCTACCTGTGAAACCAGTCATGTAATTTACAAGCTAAGCTGCAACCTCTGCACTGCATTTTATGTAGGCATGACAACCAACAAGCTGTCTGTTTACATGAACGGCCACCGACAAACTGTGACCAAGAAACAAGTGGACCACCCTGTAGCTGAACAGGATGCCAAACATGATATCCCTCGTCTTAATGACTGCTTCACAGCCTGTGCCATATAGATCTTTCCCACCAACACCAGCTTTTCTGAACTGCACAGGTGGGAAGTTTCCCCGCAATACATCCTACGTTCCCATAACCCTCCCGGCTTAACCTTCGTTAGTCACTGTCCTCACCCATCCAGCCCCCTCCCTGTTCCCATTCCAGCACTACACAGCCGTCATTTCATTTCACCACCACACCCAGTCTTTTAATTTCTTTTATTTCTCTTCTTTCTGCTACTTACCCCCTCTCCCCTCCGCACCTTCTCTCCTGCACTCCATCTAAACTGCAACACTTGACTGTCCGCCACTCCCAACATACTATCCCTCCCCCTCCCCGCCCCAGCCTCCTCCTTACCACCACCCAATCGCCACTCCCATCATGCACTGGTGCTGCTGTTCGCAGTGTGGTCTCAGTTCTCCGAGACTGCAGATGTGTGTGCAAGTTGTGTGAGTGTGTGTGTGTGTGTGTGTGTGTGTGTGTGTGTGTGTGTATGCGCACATGCATGTGTGCGCGCATGTGTGTATGTGTGTCTACTGCTGAGAAAGACCTTAATGGCCGAAAGCTTTAATTGTGTGAATCTTTTTATTGTGCCTATCGCGACTCAGCATCTCCGCTATATGGTGAGTAGCAACTTTCCTTCTCTGGTATTGTTACATTGAAGTCCTTGAAGATGTTCTTTAAATTTTGGAAACAAATGAAAATAGAATGGGGCAAAAGTCAGGGCAGTACCTAAGATACTGGACGGACTGTGAACCCAAGGCATAGGATTGTTGCAGATGGTGCAGTACCTGTGTGTGGCCTGACATTTTCTACTGAAGAAGATGGTACTCCATGTGTGGAGGAACTATTTGGATTCATACTTTGAGAAAGTCAATTACCACACACTGTTTCCGTACACCGACATAATTATGTTGCACACCGCAATATGGTACAATTTGGAGACCAACAAAGGCTTGCAACTATCTCAATGAAATGGGAAAGTCAACTGAATAATATGCATGACATTTAATACCTCGAAAGAGATAGAGGGGCTGACCAGTACTTAGCTCAGTACAGCCAATAGATACACAAAACAGAATAGAAAATTTACTAGCTTTCAGAACTTTGTTCCTTCGTCAGGGAGGAGAGAGAGGGAAAAAAGGGGAAGAAGGGAAAGCGGATTCAGTTACTCACAACCCAGGTTATGAAGCAATATGGGAAAGGTTAACAGGGAGGGTAGCAAAGATGGAGGCATGGTGTCAGAGGGAATCCAAAGATATTCTACTGTAAGTACTGTGCCAGCTTCAAACCAAACCAAAGAGGATGCATACATACTTCTGAAACTGGCAAAGTATTTGCTCCTGAGTAGTTCTCACCCCAATATCCAAACTATTATATCTCCGGAACATTTTACCCATGAGAATGCCATCATTAACTCATACTGTAGAGCTGCATGCTCTCGGGTAAAGTAATGGATGTAGTTTCCTCTTGATTTTAGTCATCAGAAGTACCAGCACAGTACGGCAATGTTGGCTGACATTACATGGCCATATCAGTCAATCATCCACACTATTGTCTCTGCATCTATTAAAAAGTCTGCTGGCCCTCCTCAGGGACCACAATTGTCTGGCCTGTCAACAGATACCTCTCCATTGTGGTTGCACCTACAGTATAGCGATCTGTATCGTTGAAGGATGCAGCTCAAATGCAGTCCTACTGTGAATTCTGTTCTTAAACACAGAATGAGTTGGTTGACATTTGTAAGCAGCTGAAAATCGCCTTGACTATTGTCAATGATTGGCAGCTGCTGTGAGTCAGAGTGTTGGAAGACAGTCACATGCCTGTGGTACCTGTACCAAAGGTATCAAATACTACCCACTCCTGTAGATCCTGTTTCCTCTGCAGAAAGTATGGGATCTGTCATTAATCTTCCACTTAACTGTAAGTGGCATTTCAATAATAGAGCTAGGCATCCTGTACAGAGTGGAAAGGGACCAGAGAGGACTCAGGGTGTTGTATCGATCCCCCCAACCAACAAGTCTGAGGTGCTGTCTTTCACTGAAACTGAAATTGGGCCAGTGGGACCCACATCAGCTGTTTTGGGGAAACCTGTTTTGTCCAGTGTCAAGAGGATGCAAACACAAAAGAGTGGTAGTTCAAATGTACAAATGATGGTACCTCTTAGGGAAATGGCAGCAAGGGAAACCAGGACACCAGGTGCATTCAGTGTGTATGCTCAGGACCTCATTCAAGATGCTGAACAGGTTGTTCCAGCCGTCACTGAGGGAACACAAGCAACCAACTGCAGACCGTGGTGCATGATGGAACAAATGATGCCTGTCATCTGGGCTCCGAGGTCATACTTGGGTCATTCCAGTGACTGGCAGAGAAGGTTGGGAACATCAACCTTGCACATAACAGTTTCAATGACGCTCAAAACTTCCAGCATTGTTCCAAGAACTGATCGTGGCCCTTTGGTTCTGAGTTGGGTGGAAGGACTGAACAAGACTTTGAAGGTTCTGTTACAAGCTGGGCTGCAACTTCCTGAACTTGAGCTATAAGGATGAGAAATGGAGGGTATTCCTAAACGGGTCAGGTGTGTACCACACATCAGAGGCAGTTACTCAGATAGCTGACTGTTTGTGGATGCACAGAAGGTTTTTTCCAGATTAGGCAACTCTCCGCCCAATCCAAATACAAACAGCTGTAGGAAACTCAGTAGTATTAGTGAAAGATAGTGGAAATGCCATCCACAGGTGAGAACATTAAAATCCTAATGGTTAACTGCTGAAGCATTCGCAACAAATTGCCAGAGTTTGAAGCACACCTCAAAAGCAGCGAAGTTCACATTGAAAGGATAATCTCATGGTGTATTTGTCGCAGTAAACAAGAAACATATCCAGCGAGAAAGAAACTGAAGCTACCTGTGAGGTTGTTTGGGCAAGACAATGTATCAGGGTGGGGATAAAATGATAACTGCATCCTTCTATTGCCCACGACACTCATCTCCTTATGTAACCAAAAACCTTAGAGAAAACCTCAGGTCACTTGTACATAAGTTCCCTAACCATACTGTAATCATAGGTGGAAGCCTTAATCATGCAACAGTCCACGGGGAAAATTACAGTTTTGTTGGTGGTGAGTGTGATAAGACATCCTGTGAAACATTACTAAATGCCTTTGGTAAAAACTACCTAGAACAGATAGTTTGGAAACCCACTCATGATGGAAATATATTGCAGCTAATGACAACAAATAAACCTGACCTCTTTGAGGATGTCCCGTCTAAATTGGTGAAACAGACATTACCACGCAATAGGTGTAAAACAAAGTGTAGGACTACAGATAGGGAAATGCTGAATGAACCAAAATCCGCTGTCAGGAGAAAACTGCATGAAGCTTTGAATGACTACCATTGCAGAATACTGTTGAATGATCATTCACAAATCCTAAGAAATTCTGGTTGTACGTAAAGGCTGTTGGCACCAAAGTTAGCATCCAGTCTCTACCTAATAGGACAGGAACTGAAACAGAGTAGCAAAGCAAAAAACTGAAATGCTTACCCAAGTTTTCAAATGTTACTTTACAAAGGAGAACCCTGGAGAATGGCCACAATTTAATCCTAGTACCACTGAAAAGATTAATGAAATAAGAATGTGCCTGTGGTGTTGAGAAACTGCTGAAATTGTTAAAACTGAACAGAGCTCCAGGGCCTGATAGAATCCCAGTCAGATTCTATACTGAATTTGTGGCTGAGTTAGCCCCTCTTCTAACTATAATCTAATGCAGGTCTCTTGGATAAAAAACCACGCACAGTTCTTTGACAATTAGCACCCATTATACAAGAAGGGTAGTAGAAATGATCCACAAACCTACCGTCCAGTATCGCTGACAATGATTTGTTGTAGAATCTTAGAACATATTCTAAGCTCAAACATAATGAGGTATCAAATGCCAACCAGCATGGATTCCAAAAACATCAATCACGTGAAACCCAACAGGTATGTTTCTCACACGATATACTGAAAGCTTTGGATCAAGGCAGGCAGGTAGGTGCAGTGTTTCTCTATTTCCGAAAAGCATTTGACTCAGTACCACACCTACACTTACTGTCGGCAGTACAATCATACGGGGTCTCAAGTGAAATTTATGATCGGATTGAGGACTTTTTTGGCAGGGAGGACAAGCATGTTATGTTAGATGGAGAGTCATCATCAGATGCAGAAGTAATTTCAGGTGGTGTGTTGGGATCTTCGCTGTTCAGGTTGTACATTAATGACCTTGCACACAATATTAATAGTACTCTCAGACTTTTTGCAGATGATGCAGTTATCTATAATGAAGTACTGTGTGAAAGAAGCTGTATAAATATTCAGTCAAATCTTGATAAGATTTCAGAGCAATGCAAAGATTGGCAACTTGTTTCAGGTGTTCAAAAATGTAAAGCTGTGAACTTCACACAAAGAAAAAAAAAGTAGTAGCCTATGAGTATAACATCAACAAGTCACTGTTGGAATCAGCCAAACCACACAAATACTTCGGTATTACACTTTGGAGGGATATGAAATGGAATTATCACATAAGCTCAGTCATGGGTGCAGGTGGTAGACTTCAGTTTAGCGGTAGAATACTGTGGAAATGCAATCAGTCTACAGAGGAGTGTGCACAGGAATTACTTGTGTGACAACTTCTAGAATATTGCTCAAGTGCGAGACACATACCAAATACGACTAACAAGGGATATTGACCGTGTACAGAGACGGGTAGCAAGAATGGTCACAGGTTTGTTTGACCCATGGGAGAGTGTCACGGAGAGACTGAAGAAAGTGAAGAGGCAGATTCTCTAAATTTTCAAGAACCACTTTAAATGATGACTCTAGAAATATACTACAAACCCCCTACATATCACTCACATGCGGATCATGAGGTAAAGATTACGATAATTACAGCACATATAGTGGCATTCAAACAACCATTCTTCCTGTGCTCCATATGTAAATGGAACAGGGAAGAAACCCTAGTAACTGCTACAATGGGACATAACCTCTGCCATGCACTTCATGGTGGTTTGCAGAGTTTAATGTAAATGTAGATGCAGAAGCCACCCCACTAAGACCAATGTGAGATCTGCAGTTCATGGGTTTGGACTAATAAAAAATGAGGTTCTGAACTGTTTTTACAGTCACTTATACGGTTTTCGTCACTCAATCTTATTAGATTAATTAAAGTATTTTAACACATTTGTTAATATGTCTCTCAACTGCCCATCACTTCAGCTAAACAGCGAGTGGTTACAGTCTCTCCTAGCATACACCACACGAAGCACTTTTTGTGGTACCAGTTACATACTGGAACCGGGAACACTGAAGCCTCCGATCCCCCCCGTCTGCTTTGAGACCCATGACATCACAAATATGGCGGAAACTACCATAAACCACGAATCCAGTATGGCGCATATAAAGTCGGTACGTACACATTATGAGGACGAAAATACATCAAAAAACAAACACACACACACACACTTTCCACAAAAAGCCTAAGGACACTAACAGGACAAGCGCGGGAAATGGGGTGTTTTTGGGTGGGGGCAAACTAAATATAAACAAATTTAGACACCCACCCCCATACAAAACCACACAAAACGACGAAAAAAAAAAAAACTACATCACAAAACTCTCCCAATACCACTAAACACAATATCATCTGGAATCGGACACTTCTCTTGACCTATATAGCTCAACAGCAGCTCTCGATCCCATAAATTAGGATCAAACACTTCCCTTGGCCTATATAGCTCAAAAACATCTTCCGATACCAATATCAACACACACAGCCAGACATTGGGATAGAACACTTCCCTTGACCTGCGCACTGTTAATTTTATCCGTCCTATCCATTCCTGAACAAAAACAACAACCGATTAATTTTACTAAAATTACCACATGATGTACAGCAAACAACACTAAATTAACCTTCACACAAAATCGTTAACTCACTGAAACGAATTCAACTACGAACACAGCTGACACTCGAACAATTCTGGATAATGAGCAAAAGCAAACTGAGCCCATTACACCACACAAACGAAAACCCTGAACATACCACCAGAGTGCACAACAAACCACAACACGACGACATCTACAAACACGCCACACTCACAAACCAAACTCCGCGCCGTCATGACATCACACACGACAACACCCTCACATCACAGGTCAAAGCCGACCTGAGGGATCGGATGCTTCTGTCGACCCTTGGAACCACCTCCCGTTCCAATATTTTTTTTCCCCGGTATATTTATGGTTCAAATGACTCTGAGCACTACGGAACTTAACTTCTAAGGTCATCAATCCTCTAGAACTTACAACTACTTAAACCTAACTAACCTAAGGACATCACACACATCCATGCCCGAGGCAGGATTCGAACCTGCGACCGTAGCGGTCACGCGGTTCCAGACTGTAGCGCCTAGAACCGCTCGGCCACCACGGCCGGCGTTTATTTATGATATATGTATATAATATGCATCAAAATACTCATCAGAGACTTATCTATTCTGAATTTACCTTACTATTTTAGTTTTTATGAAAAGTATGTTAAGTATGGCAAAGTGCATTTAAATAGGGTGTGGTCATAAACATAAGGTTACATTAGAGCTCACTACGTTACTAAAATCTTTATTTGACTTTTACATTTGTTCGCTTCGTCAACTCAAACTGTCTCCTTTCATACTAACCTAGACCTCAAGCTATGCTACAGATCATTCTGTCACCAGAACCACACTTTTACAGGGGGTCCAATATCACATATTAGAGATTTTCTACTTTCAGTTGATACAGCTTAAAAATATCCAGTAGGGCCTAAAAGAAGTGTGTAATATAAATTATATATTTACTTGTATAAATTACATAGCTGAATTTGGCAGTGTAAAATGATTAAGGCACATTGGACGAGGGTTTATGTGGATAGGCAATGGGAAGGCAAACTGTCAAGTGACAATGTATAAAAAACGTTGTCATTAACAGGGCTGTACCGAGATTATTTTGCCATTTATTGGACAAACCTCCAGAATTTACATGATCTTAATCTGCTCACACATAACTGTCAAATGTATTTCTGAGTGCTCTGTTCATACAGAGTGAAATTTGTCATATACAGCATCTGCTCCATCTTTATAAGACTTCAGGTCACTCCTCTTTCTCATCCAGTAACTGTTGATCTTCGCAATATTGTACTTGTCTGTACAGCAGTACTGTGGTTTTGAACAAAGCACTTCTAATTTTAACATATTTATGCACTTGTAACCCCTGGATGTTACTTCTGGTGCACATAGCATATGCTATGAAGCACAAATTACAACAGCATATAGATGCAGCATTGCCAAAGATAAGAGAGTGCTTCGAAAACAACTACTCCCAATAGTGCATAGTTCGTAAGTTGTGTGTAGCAGCAACAAACAACTGTGCAATATTACTTCCCTTCAGTCTTTAAATTTCTTTAATTAGGGCTAGCGAAAACTTTTTGTGAGGTACACGATGCTTATGAATTACACGGGTGATGTAATCTAAAAAGCAGAACCTCTACTGTCCAAAATCTTACACAAAGGTGCTTCATGTGAATCAGAACACAGATGCTTCATAATAATAGTCCTTTAGCAACTATTAATGGAAGATTGCCTTCTTACGATCAACATATCATTTTTGGTGATTTTTTTGATATCATAATCTTCACCGAAGTTTTACTTTAAAGACAAATATCTATGTGCAATCTAAGGCGAAACTAATTAAAGCAGGTGGAAGGTCTAATGAAGAAAACATAGCCTACTTCCCAAACAAAAGTATTGGATATAAATAAGAGTTTATTTCTTGGTATCTATATTTCTCGTCGTCTGACATAGCAGAATCTAGGATAGAACCGCCTGATAACAGCTGTAAATAATTCGAAATCTGATTAACAATCTTGGGCTGGAAATTTCTACCGTACCTCACTTAACCTAAAACACACATTATTACAACGTGAACATTTGTACGTGTTGCCTTACTCACAATTAGACATTAATTCCGTAGAGCTGTTTGAAAGCTACAAACCTGTCTTCGAATGGCACCCAAATTATCTGTGGCATATTGTATTGCCTTATCTATTTCTGCTGGATTTGTTTGACTTTTATTCTCTCGAAACGACGCTCTTATCCTTCTCAGGGCATAGGTCCTGAAACAATTGTAAAGACAGGTACACTTAGCGATAAGAAAATCATGTACCTAGTTTAACCTTAAGAGATTTTTTAATGCAAAACGTGATTCATCTTCAAACACCATTGTCTGCATAGTGCACCTGTAATTATATGATGGAAACTTCTCAGCTTCCCTCAACATTGTTTTGTATAATTTCAAAACAACATTCCTCGTACTACTCATTTTAATTCTTTTCAGCCGGGTAGAAAACACATGACTACCGATTTCTATCGTTATCTATGGAAATTTTTTTGTGATTGCAAAATGTGTTTTGCTTACTCTCTGATTCTGAATCACGATTCTATAGTATCTAGCACTGAAAGGGAATCATGTAATGTTGCTATTCAACGTAAAGGGCACAAAGCCAGTAACTGAGCAAATTTTACAATATTGTTTTTGGTATGAAGTTCCTATCATTATAGGACTTATCACGTTTCTTTCCATTTTCTAATTTTGTCACATTCTTTTTTTTATTTTTATTGTGTAGAAGGGTTCTCCTGAACGCTCGTATCTAGTATTCACACGAATAACTAAAGAAGTTTGGAGTAAATTTGGGTGTTTGAAGCGACAGGAAAGTGGCTGTAGACTTTGCAATAATATTATCTTTGAGAAGCGTAGTTTACTAGTTTAGTGTTTACGATGGATTGGAGCTATGAGTATGTTTCGAACTAACATTTTGCGAGAAATAAATGATTAAATAAAAAAAAAAAACTAGCTCGTTTATTTCTATTGAAAGATTTCTCAGAAATGTTGAGCGTGAATTGCCAAGAGAAACTCCAAAAACTCGATTGCCAACTCCTAAACAAGGTAACTATACAGCTCAAATGCCGCTGTAAATTCACCACAAAAGTAGTTTATGACATTGTATTGTACTCAGTTTGATAGATGCTACATCCAACAACAGGACTGTTAACACGGCAAAATATATATCTATTTCCATACTTGGCAGCCCACTGCAATGCCAGTGGGTGGTACTTCCCGTTAGCCATTGTACGTAGAGTCCTCGTTTCGTAACAGTTCTTGAAAGTTTTTTTGTGAGCAGGTTTTAACTGGGTAGTTGCCGATGTACAAGCGTCTGCCAATTTAGATTTTCAACATTTTCATCACAATTCATGGTCTCATTTGCTTTACCTGCGATTGAGCCAGTGTGAACATACCATTTCACATCCCTGCAAATTATTTGATTCTAATTGTGACTCATCATTATTGTAGTCAAAAGATTCTGTGTTTTTGCTTATAGGCCTAATACCTGGAAACATTTTGGAGGAATGTGGCGGGGGGATGGGGAGTGTTAATTGTCCATTGTAAGCAGATCCACTAGAGTTACTTACATAGACAAACAAACTTCACCAGCAGACATCAATTTTGCCAAACCTTATAGTTAGATATGCCTCATTTACCAGTTATGGCTGGACAGACTGCATCAGAATTCTGTAGGCTGTATAGATTTGCCCTGTCAACAACTTTTTGTATAACATGTTAAGAAAATTGTTTACAATAATAACATACATATAATAGATGAAAATTATTATTTTGCCCAATCAGTTTGATCACTGTTGAAAAATTTTCCACTGGAGTGTAATGAGTGCTGTTTCAAACCCATTACAATTTTCCTTTTGAACAACGCTAGTCATAGACATTGCAATTCTTGAAGCAGTGTGTTTATACATCTAGAATGTAGACTGCAGTTTATTCATCTCATAATGTATAGTTACAAATCAAAAGTTTTTGTACTGGAGACACATCCTATTACTTTTAAAAAAATAAGGTTATGATAATGCATTTCAGCAGGCATTTCTGCATTTTTACACATGAACAATTTAACAAGAACACATCTATATAGATACTCCACAAACCACCGTATGGTACATGATGGAGGGTCAACAGAAGCTTCCGATCCCACGCGTCGGCTTCGACCTGTGACGTAAGGGTGTTGTGTGTGACGTCATGACGGCGCGGAGTTTGGTTTGAGTGTGGCTGTCTCCAGTTCTGTTTTATCTTATTTTATTTACTTTTCTGATCTGTTCGTTCTATCTCGTGAGATTTTCTTTTTTTTTTAATTTAAAAACACTTATTACTTATTTTAATTATCTGTTTCCTCCAATTTCTGTTTTAGTTTATTATATTTATCTTTCTGATCTGTTCGTTCTATCCCGTGAGATTTTTTTTTTAAAAGACAAAAAACACTAATCAGCTACTGAAGCGTCTTTATCTTCTATAGTTTGCAGGGGTTATGACCCCTGGGGAGGTGGGTGGGTATTCATGCATGGCTGTCTTCACTTACACGTTGTAGCTACGCAAGGCGTCTAAATTTGTTTATATTTAGTTTGCCCCCACCCAAAACACCCCATTTCCCGCCCTTGTCCCGTTAGTGTCATTAGGCTTCTTGTGGAAAGTGTGTGTGTTTGTTTTTGTTTCCGCCATATTTGTGACGTCATGGGTCAAAGCAGACGGGCGGGATCGGACGCTTCCGTATTTCCCATGATGGAGGGTGCCCTGTACTGTCACTAGTCATTTTTTTTCCCATTCCACTCGCAAATAGAATGAGAGAAAAATGACTGTTGATAATTTTTAGAGCAACCAATGGATACTATCTTGTCTTCCACACTGGTGATAGCTTGGTATTTAGCGTTCCTCTTGTTGTGGGTGTCGTCATTATACAAGGTGTATCAAAATGAATCATCAGATTTTTAAAAAAAATCGTAACTATTATGTTGTTTGAGGTGTGTGCGTGAACAATATACTGTTGGAAAGAACACTCTTGAGTTTTACATGGTTCCTGTTTTGACTCTTCAAAATTTAATGTTTTATGTGCAGTTTCATGGGAAAGATGTATGGTCCATTTTTCTTTGCCGAGAACATTGTCACAGGAAGCACGTACCTTGATATGCTTGAGAAATTAGGCTACTTTTGCCACTGTTGGGGCACCGGCAATTTTTAAATCAAACGATTACCGAACAATGGATCGGTTGCACTGGACCAAATGATTCAGCCTTACATTACTGGTGTCCAAGGTCACTGGACCTGACTGTATGTGATTATTTCTTGTAGGGGTTTATAAAAGACTCCGTTTATGTGCCACCATTACCAACAACAGTGAATGAACTGAGACGTCACATAACAGCAGCTGTGAAAGTTGTAATTCAAGACATGCTCGCTGCAATGTGGAAACAATTTGAATGTCACATTGACATATGCTGTGCATCTCAAGGGGGGGCCCTATTGAACACCTATGAAAAGGTATGAAAAAAAACTTTTTGAGTTTCCCATTCATCAAAAAACAAAATTCATTGTATATGTTTATTAGTTTGAGAAATATAGATGTGCCAAATCGGAGGATTCTTTTTGATGCATCCTGTATTTTAATGGCCGCATCGTCTTCTGTTTTCTTTTACACTGATGAGACGTAAAAACAAATACTGACTGAAGATGGTCATGAGTTGTAACCAGATGAATACAGGCTTACAGTGCTCCAATCTTTCACGTGATGTGGTGATCCTAAGATATTATATAAGCATTAACACATTCATGCAACCAGAACAGTGTTTTCATAATAGCTGGCAATAATTACTATGGCAGTGAAATAGTGTATAATATGCTGTTACAAGTTACTGCTCACCTTCTGCCCCAGTGAAACTGTACTCACAGGTAGCTTACATAAAGCATCAGGTCTTGATTCTTCCACAAAAAATGATAAAAGGTCTACTTTCGTTCTTAAACACAGCACATTAACACTGTATGATAATCTGTGACCCTGAGTTTTAATTTCAGTGTCTATTTTGGTGGGGCATTGGTTGATCCCTGGAATAAAAATGCCTTATCACAACATTCTTCTCTTCTGAAAGACTCACATTTTTATCATTACTGATGTCAGTTTTTGTTTTGTTAAAAGAAATGTTATTCACATATTGATTTTGTGTTGCTTCATTGATTGTAGATTCTTTGTTATCATTATTTATTTCCATAGGCCTACCATAGTTGTGTTAAGAGTGATCACAAAAATTATTATACTACTAACTCTTAGGACTATGATGGTGTCTCAGCCCAGGCACTAAAATCTTGTCCTGATATGGTAGTCCCATCCTTGAGTTTCCTTTGGAGGCAGTCAGTGAGTCACACTATATTTCCTGAAAGATTGAAGTGTGCAGTAAGAATGTTAGTAAACAAAATTGAAGATAAGCAACAGACCTGCTATTGTAGATCCATTTCTCTCCTTTTGCTCTTAAAAAATAATTGAGAAAGAAGCTTTCAAAGAATGCACTGTAGCTTAGGTGGCTTTTGTAGCCTAATTTGAGGTATTTTTCCCAACTTAACAGACTGTAACTATGCTATATAGAATTCTTAGTCTCACCACTGTGGTAAGTTTATTGTGTATACCTGATATATCATTTGTTTTCTTAGTTGTCATCCTGTTTGTAGGAAAATATGCTGAGTCTGTGGTGTGTTTTTGATGCTGATCTACGATAAAGGTGGATACAAAGCTTTACAGAATTGTGCTGAAATAACATCTTCAATCTTCTTCTGTAACTTCCTTGTTCACCCCTTACTGAGTTCCGAAAAGAAGCCAGTCTAACATGGTGGTGCACATATTCTGTCATCTATTCCCTACACACAAATATGACTGCAGTATGTGTACTAGTCATCCATCCCCTAAGGACACTCCCTCCTTATGGCGCACAATGAAATCACACCACTAATTTACGATTTGTGTGTGGGAAAAGAGAAACCAAGCTAAACTACTGATTCTGCGTTCTGTCTTACATTACAGACTTTTTATAGTACATGTGGAAAAATACAGCCATGCTATATTGTAGTTCTGTACATCGATAGTTAATGCCAAATACATTTTCTGCATTAGAAGAGGGAGGAAAAAAGTTTGAAACTATAAGGGTTTTTTTTTTAAAAAAAAAAAAAATTGCTCTCTTCTGCAAGAGAATCTTCTCAAAGTCCGTGGGTGCAACATGGTGCCACATGCAGTCACAAAGCCACGAATTCTTCATTGCTGTAGGCATGCTGCATAGTAATGTGACAAACTCAGACAACAAGGTGCTGTCATATGCTGTTAAAAGGTGGTTCTGCCGGCCAGTTTGAAGATGGTTTTGGAAGGTTTCTCACCTGGTTGTATATTGACCTTGTACTATACTTTATGTAACCAACCCAAAACCTTTGTAGATATCACAATACGTTTTGTTCAACTGCAGTTAATGCTGGTTGACACTAATGGACAAAAGTCATGAAAGTAATGCAATAAATTTATTAATGTGAACAGATATAAAGTTTTATAAGCAAATGAAGTGTTATAGACGGCATTAAGGTTGAATAAGTCTTTTTTTATAGTACATCTCCTGTTTCTCCTTTGTAATGGATATTAATGTCACATTTTTGTTGATATCCAGAGGATTTTCTCATCATGCTCACATTTTTGTTTCCCTGTTTCAGATTTTTAATTTTCAGTTTCAAACTAACACTATTGGAGTACCGTCATCATCATCATCATCATCATCATCATCATCTAAGACTGATTATGCCTTTCAGCATTCAGTCTGGAGCATAGCCCCCTTATAAAATTCCTCCACGATCCCCTATTCAGTGCTAACATTGGTGCCTCTTCTGATGTTAAACCTATTACTTCAAAATCATTCTTAACCGAATCCAGGTACCTTCTCCTTAATCTGCCCCGACTCCTCCTACCCTCTACTGCTGAACCCATGAGTCTCTTGGGTAACCTTGCTTCTCCCATGCGTGTAACGTGACCCCACCATCTAAGCCTGTTCGCCCTGACTGCTACATCTATAGAGTTCATTCCCAGTTTTTCTTTGATTTCCTCATTGTGGGCACCCTCCTGCCATTGTTCCCATCTACTAGTACCTGCAATCATCCTAGCTACTTTCATATCCATAACCTCAACCTTGTTGATAAGGTAACCTGAATCCACCCAGCTTTCGCTCCCATACAACAAAGTTGGTCGAAAGATTGAACGGTGCACAGATAACTTAGTCTTGGTACTGACTTCCTTCTTGCAGAAGAGAGTAGATCGTAGCTGAGCGCTCACTGCATTAGCTTTGCTACACCTCGCTTCCAGTTCTTTCACTATGTTGCCATCCTGTGAGAATATGCATCCTAACTACTTGAAACCGTCCACCTGTTCTAACTTTGTTCCTCCTATTTGGCACTCAATCCATTTATATTTCTTTCCCACTGACATTACTTTCGTTTTGGAGATGCTAATCTTCATACCATAGTCCTTACATTTCTGATCTAGCTCTGAAATATTACTTTGCAAACTTTCAATCGAATCTGCCATCACAACTAAGTCATCCGCAAATGCAAGACTGCTTATTTTGTGTTCACATCTCTTAATCTCACCCCGCCAGTCTATTGTTTTCAATATATGATCCATAAATAATATGAACAACAGTGGAGACAGGTTGCAGCCTTGTCTTACCCCTGAAACTGCTCTGAACCATGAACTCAATTTACCATCAACTCTAACTGCTGCCTGACTATCCACGTAAAGACCTTTAATTGCTTGCAAAAGTTTGCCTCCTATTCCATAATCTCATAGAACAGACAATAACTTCGTCCTAGGAACCCGGCCATATGCCTTTTCTAGATCTATAAAGCATAGATACAATTCCCTGTTCCACTCATAACACTTCTCCATTATTTGCCGTAAGCTAAAGATCTGGTCCTGACAACCTCTAAGAGGCCTAAACCCACACTGATTTTCATCCAATTGGTCCTCAACTAATACTCGCACTTTCCTTTCAACAATACCTGAGAAGATTTTACCCACAACACTGATTAAAGAGATACCTCTGTAGTTGTTACAATCTTTTCTGTTTCCATGTTTAAAGATTGGTGTGATTACTGCTTTTGTCCAGTCTGATGGAACCTGTCCCGACTCCCAGGCCATTTCAGTTATCCTGTGTAGCCATTTAAGACCTGACATTCCACTGTATTTGATGAGTTCCGACTTAATTTCATCCACCTCAGCTGCTTTTTGCACTGCAATCTATTGACCATTTTCTCCACTTCCTCAAATGTGATCCTATTTCCATCACCATTCCTATCCCATTCTACCTCGAAATCTGAAACATTACTGATCGTATTTTCACCTGCATTGAGCAACTCTTCAAAATATTCCCTCCATCTACCCAAGGCATCCACAGGATTTACCAGCAGTTTTCCTGACCTGTCCAAAATACTTGTCATTTCCTTCTTACCTCCCTTTCGAAGACTGCTAATTACACTCCAGAATGGTTTTCCAGCAGCTTGACCCATAGTCTCCAACCTGTTTCCAAAGTCTTCCCAAGATTTCTTCTTGGATGCTGCAATTATCTGTTTGGCTTTGTTTCTTTCTTCAACATAACTTTCTCTGTCTACCTGAGTTCTAGTATGTAGCCATTTTTGATACGCCTTCTTTTTCCTTTTACAGGCTGCCTTGACTGTGTCATTCCACCAAGCTGTTTGCTTCATCCTACCTTTACACACTACTGTTCCAAGACATTCTTTAGCCACTTCTAGTACTGTGTCCCTGTACCTTGTCCATTCCTTTTCCAATGACTGTAATTGACTACATTCAACTAACTTGTACCTTTCTGAGATCGCTGTTGTGTACTTGTGCCTGATTTCCTTATCCTGAAGTTTCTCCACTCTTATCCTCCTACATATGGACCTGACCTCCTGCACTTTCAGCCTCACAATCCCAATTTCACTGCAGATTAAATAATGATCAGTGTCATCAAAGAATCACCTGAATACACCTGTGTCCCTCACAGCCTTCCTGAATTCCTGATCTGTTGTTATATAGTCAATGACAAATCTGGTTCCCCTGCCTTCCCAAGTATACCGGTGAATGTTCTTATGTTTAAAAAAGGAGTTTGTGATTACTAAGCCCATACTGGCACAGAAATCAAAGAGTTGTTTCCCGTTCCTGTTGGCCTCCATACCCTCTCCAAATTTACCCATAACCTTTTCATATCCTGTTCGATTTCCAATCCTGGCATTAAAATCACCCATGAGCAGAACACTGTCCTTGTCCTTTCTCTAACAACTACATCACTGAGTGCCTCATAAAAACTATCCATCTTATCTTGATCAGTCCCTTCACAATGCGAATATACTGACACAATCCTAATTTTCTTGCTAGACACTGTCAAGTCTATCCACATCAGTCGTTCATTTACATACCTTATTGCAACTACGCCGGGTTCCATTTCTTTCCTGATGCAAAGCCCTACACCCCATTGTGCTATTCCTGCTTTGACTCCTGACAGGTAGACCTTGTATTCTCCCACTTCCTCTTCTTTCTCACCCCTTACCCGAATGTCACTAACAGCTAAAACGTCCAGCCCCATCCTACTTGCAGCCTCTGCCAGCTCTACCTTCTTCCCAGAGTAGTCCCCATTGATATTAATAGCTCCCCATCTCATTACCATTTGTTTGCCAAGTCGTATCTTAGGAGTCTCTGGTTTGTCGGTTAGAGGTGGGACTCCGTCACATCCAAAGGTCCGAGGCATTTTGCTCTGATTGTTGCCAGCATCATATTTAAAGTAGCAGGGAAGCAGGTTGCTAGCCTTACTTGCCCCGAGTCCCATTGGAGTATGAATAAATTTTTTGTGGCTGTTTTTTAGCTTCCTTTCATAACACTTTGAATATTCTGGATTCAGTCATTTGAGGACATAGTTTCAGATTCTTGAATAAAAAAGGTGGTATTACTAACATTAAATAATGTATTTCGCACATACTATTGAAATATATGTACTGTTCTTTTACTAAAGTAATCCATCTTAAAACTACTAAAGATATAACTATCTTTTGAGATACAGTAAGTTTTATGTACTTCTTGTCAAATTTAATTCTTGGGACACAACACATTTTCAAACTATTGGAATCAATTACAGCATGTCAAAAATTGCCAGTTCTGAAATCTTGCCTCTCGGCAAATGTGGGCATCTATGCTTGATATCCCGTTTGAATGTACTTTTGATAACAAACATTGGCATGGTACCAAATCAAATGTTGTATAGAAGTAAGCCTAAAATAATAAAACATGCCAGGATAAAATTTTCACTCTGCAGCAGTGTGTGCACTGATGTGAAACTTCCTGTTGGAAGAAGAGCTGTGAGGACAAGTCGTGAGCCGTGCTTGGATAGCTCAGTCAGTAGAGTACTTGCCCGCGAAAGGCAAAGCTCCCAAGTTCAAGTTTCGATCTGACACACAGTTTTAATCTGCCAGGAAGTTTAATAACACATTCATTTGATTGCCTCAAGCCATTTCTTTAAGGGTGTCGTGAGAAACGTATGAGTTGGTTTCACAGACCATTGTTTACAGAATCCATCCTGGTTGGCATGGAGGTAATCATTTTGTTCTTTGCTTATAGAATGGATGCTGGTGGGTTTTTGTGGCAATCATAGTTTACATGTACAGTGAAAAGTGGTTATTCTGCAGCCAATTAGCAAAAAAAAAAAAAGGAAAAGAAAAGGAATGGACAAATCCAAGAAGGACTTTCACTCTGAGGGATCTGTACAAATTTAATTATGTATATAGATAGTTCATCTACAGATTTTGATGAGTGAGTTTGCAAGTATTGAAGTTTGTAACATAAGCTACTATATCACAGTGATGCTATCTGTTTTTACTGATTCAGGTATGGAATCCAAAAATAGTAGCTACCAGGTCATTACTAACCACAGTGTAGTCCATTGTTTTGATTTCATCTGAGGAAATATGGTCAAGTTTGACATTCTATCCAAGAACTGGAAATTATAACAGATTATCATACGAACTACAGACCCAAATCTGTCAAAGCAAGGGAGAGAGTTGGTAGCATTATAGCATAGTGAGAAATGTGATTCAGCAAACCAGGCAACACATTTCCATTGATTCATGATCCAATTTAAATGATACCATGCCCAAAATCATTATCGATGATGTCGTTGGGGTCAACAAGAGAATACATAGGGGTTATGTGCTGCGGAGTCCCCTTTTCAGCAATAAGTGCTGAACGAAGAACTGTGAAACATTTGTGCCTGCACCTACATTGTGTCTTATCATCATATCTACCACATAAGGTTAACTACGCAGCTTTAAAAGCTGTCAAGCCTCCAACCTCCACATTTTGCCATGAGTCAGAGTCATCCAAAACTTGGTTGTGTACCCATGGTTTCAATGTCTTTCAACATTTTCCATAAATGCTTATTGTTGTAAGTTTGCAACAGAGAGTATATTAAGCACAAAATATTCACAAATAAATCGTATAAAGTAGTAGTTCCTGACTCTTCTGGAAATACTCAAAATGAAAAACTTCTGGAGGTGATCAACACAGTAATCTGGGTATGGTACACACAAATTCACACACACTCAACCAGCAGTTTCTGGATAAAAGCTAAAGTGAATGCCGTTTTCTGTTATGTGTTGTTGCGTTCCATGCATTGATCCATTATTGGTAAATGGTTGATTACGGTAATTGGGATGTTTCTTGAATAACTCGTGTATTAGTGCAAGTGGGAACTGTTTATAGATTCCTCTGGGAGGCACTTAAATATGAACTGCGCACTCGTAGACCATAAGTTTGTTCAGTGAAAACACAACTGAGGTTTGAATGATGAACCAAGACAGTACTGCATTAGGCAGACAGGCTAGTCTGTTTGTTAACCAAACATTGATGTTAGGTAACAACAAAGTCCAGGTCACAGCCCAGGAAAAACCACCTATGGCAAGGTCATTACCAGTAGGTACACCAGAGATCTTGCTGTAAACATTGGCTGGTTGCAACAGGTGACCCATGGCAGCCCTTAAATTTGCTGCAGGTGTTTCGCCATGTGTCCTGATGGCAGTAGGTGTATCCTTCTGTGCCACACCAGGAGATGTATAATTATATAAATTGATCCATTAATACATAACAGCAGAATTTCAAGATCTCTCCCCCTTTTGAATCGTCCCGGAGGTCTGTTGCAACCATCCTGGCGTATTCGGGGGAGGCATGGGTATGGCCTCGGATGCTGCCTGTGGTAGAGGAACTGCTCCTGGGTCCAGCACTGGAAATGTTGGAGGTAACAGTGGTTCAGACTCACAGCTTGTTGCTGGTTTCGGAGAAGGCTGTGGGTCAGACCCAGCATAGACTGGGGGGGGGGGGCAGTGGGGGGGGGGGGGGGGAGGGGTGCTCATGTGTCTCATCTGTGATCTGGGTCCAAATCCATAGGGGTGATGGATGAAGGTGGAGAACTGGGAATGGCAAATGCCTACTACCACTTTGGATGTCATCCTGAACCCGTATGCCTCATTTGCTGTTGGTTCTTGGGCTGGATGTGGCAGGTTGCCCATACTGGTGCAGCACATCTGGGAGTTTGCACTGAATGACACAAACAGAGCTGGTTCTGATGCTGGTGAAGAACGCCTTGAAGTGTGGCCTTTAGTATCAGCTTGTGTCTTTGCTGGGCATTGATGGAGTCACTTATCCATCCAGGCATATGCCCAGTGTGGCCTGGGTGTAGATGCCCAGCTTGACTGGTGGGCTGCTGTTTTTTGTAGCAACAGAGGCTACAACAGATATAACAACACGGGTCTGTGCAAGAGTTCCACTGAGCTCCAATTGTGGATCAGTGTCTCCCGCTGAGAGGATGAAAATGAAAGCAGTGCAGAATTGGTATGTGTGGATGCATGTCTGCACAAACATTTTTGCCATATCAATAGAAGTAAGGTGAAATGAAAGTGCCATAATACGCTTGATTCTATTTTAGATGCAAAATCACTGAAAAGCAGCAGGTGCAGACTGCAGTCTATTATCTGTGACAAGAGCATGTGGAGCTTCTTCAGTAGAAAAAAACTATGGTGAGGCCTTAGTGATGTCCTCCATTGTGGTCAGGTGCAAACTGATTATGTGTGGGAAGTGAGAATAAATATCTACTAAAATCTTCCATATGACCTCATGGAGTGGACCCACAGAATCTGAATGCTTCAAACCCCACGGAAGGAAGGAAAAACTCAAGCTTGGTATTGTTTCGAACATTGCTGTGTCTGACAAACTGGGCAATGTTGAGCCACATGTGCAATATTCTCACCAACATGTGGAAAATACACATTACTGAGCCAGATTCTTCAGTCTGGAAATGCCCCCATGGGACTGATGCAGGAGTCGCAGTATACAGCATTGCAAATCTCTGGATTATCATTTGCCATGGCATCTTGATTCAGTAATAGGACACCTCTGAAAAGATGAAAGACATGGCATTGTGAAATGAAACAATGAAGTTCTATGAGGCTGCCAAAGGAAGGACCTATTGCCAGCCAGTTTGTACGAACTGACGCACCTGTAACAAGAGTAGATACTTATGTATGACCACTGTGACATCCCTGGAAGTGTTGGGAAATTCTCCCACTGACTGCCCCAATAGTGAATCATTGTGAAAGCAAACAGTCTCTTGTTTATGAAATTCCTCATCAGGACCCATAGAGAACTGTGGCTGCACACCTGCCTTCACGCGATGGGCAGATGTGTGATAATGAATGGAACAGTGGTAATTAGATACGAAAAGAGCCCAGGGTTGTAAACTCTGAGATGTCTTTTCAGACAACATCTGTAACTAGGTGAAATTGGTTACCATACAGGAAAATGCAGAGCTTCTTGATACCAAATATAATTGCCAATGCCTCCTCCTCTATGTGGAAATAATTTTCTTATCCTGCAATCAGCATCTTAGAGGAGAATGCAGTAGGCTATTCTGATCCATTCAGATGCTTATGCCATAGGATAGGCATGATACTATATGGGGAAATGAACATGGTCAACACAAGAGATAAATAAGACTGATAGAGAGTCGGTTAAAATCACTTTGGTGACATTGCTTCACCTTAAAAAATGCTTGGTGACAGTCCAAGGACCATTGGAAAAGGACCCCTTTCTCCGCAGTAAATTCAACATGTTCAATTTGGAGGCTAAATGGGGCCTAATATATAACGTTTCCCATAAATCTGCATATCCTTTATGCTCTTTGATGAAGTAATATGAGAAATGACTGCCACATAATCTGACATCAGTTTAAGACCGTTCCACTCAAGGATCTATCCTTTATACATAACCGAAGGCTCAGTGAGAAGGAGCGAGTTACACTTTAACGTGGCTTGCATAAGGTCAGAAAATACTCACCAAAGATTCAACATATGCTCCTCCTGAGTCCGTCCTATGACCACTATGTCATACAGATAATTGATACATTGTGGAATACTGGCTATAGTTTGTTCTAAAAATTTCTGAAAAATTGCTTTTGCTCTAGCAATACCAAAAAGTAACCTGTTATATTGATTGATTCAGGTCCTTCACCTCCCCCCCCCCCCCTTCTAAAAATTTCTGAAAAATTGCTTTTGCTCTAGCAATACCAAAAAGTAACCTGTTATATTGATTGATTCAGGTCCTTCACCTCCCCCCCCCCCCCCCCTTCCTCAATTATTTGCTGGATGTTTTACAGTCTCTGTCTT
The DNA here is from genome assembly GCF_021461395.2 of Schistocerca americana. NCBI lineage: Eukaryota > Metazoa > Arthropoda > Insecta > Orthoptera > Acrididae > Schistocerca > Schistocerca americana. Next base: position 210,531,360 of record NC_060124.1, on the reverse strand, counting down.
CCTCTGCAGTTTTTGCTATCTACAACTCCCTTTAATACCATGGAAGTCATTCCCTGTTGTCTTTACAAACATCATATCATTCTGTCCCTTCTCCTTGTCAGTGTTTTCCACATATACCTTTCCTCTCTGATTCTGCACAGAACCTCCTCGTTCCTTACCTTATCATAATTTGCTTATTTGCATCAGTACATTCGGCTGCTGATGGCACAGCAGGCCCTGACAAACTTTCGCTATATGAGACTGGTGAAAACATTGTTGACAGGTGTGATTGTAATGTGGGCAACTATGTCTAACATGTATGGAAGAACAGTGAGGACAACTGAGCAGTCTGTGACATTTTTGCAATGACCTAGTGGTAAAATGTTATAGTGCTGAGTTTGATTCCTGTCCTGTACCCACATCCTGCAGGGGGGTCCACAGGGTTTGAACTCACTTTCTGAATTCTGTTTCTGTAGTGTGAGCCATTTGGGGAAAAACTCCCTCCCCACCTTCTACAGCATGGGTACTTGTAGGCCCCCCCATCCCCCCTTCCTTCCCCACCATAGGACCCTCCCCCACTAGATGACCAGCACGTGGAGCCAATCCATGTGGTGGGGTTGTTGTGTACCCAACTGGCTTCACCCCTGTCAATACAGGAGTGTCACCTCCTCGTGTATGCCTAGGAGCAATTGCTCATATTTTTGGGGCATCAGAATTCCTGGCAATGACTGCCATGCCAGGCGGATCTTCCACAGCTGGTTGGCACCCACAGGGTGAGCCCCTGATCGGAGTGGGTGATACCAGGGCAGACACTCTGCACATGAAGCTTACTAAGCTCCATACTTCTGGCCACTCTTCTGCAGTCATTTCTTCAGACAGGAACAGTTCTGTGTCTGTTCTTACCTCAGCCCTCCCCTAACTGGCCACCACCTGCAGGAGGACAGGCCCACCAGCTTGGGGTAAAACCCTTTTTCCATTACTTGATTTGTTCAAGGACAGGAAGAAATCACCACTCTTTTTTTGTAGGTCAAGGTAAATTCATCCTTCAGTCTGATGAGGAACTCACGACTAATCTGGCGTGGCACGGCATTCATTTTATGCGGCAAGTCCAGATAGATTCTAAGGACAATCGTGGTGATATCAGCACTATCATCCTGACTTTTAAGGGGGATACCCTTGCAGAAAAAGACAGTTATGATTTACTGTTGTGATGTGAAGCCCTATATCCCACCTCCCATACATCATTTCTGGTGTCTTCGTTTTGCTCTCATGTCTTTGTGATATGAGACAAATCATACTTGCAGCGACCGTAGCTTCTCCCTCCATGTGAGGTGTCCTTGCACCCCACCACCACAGTGCATGAACTGTTCCACCCCAAATTGTCCTTGCTCACCAGATTGCCCTATCTATGAAAATGAAAGGAAGATTCAGGCATTCAGAACTATTGACCATATATCATACTCTAAGGCCTCACAGAAATTCAACCATCTCCACTCAGTATCTTTAACATCTACCTTTGCTTCTGTTACATCCTCCTCCTCCCCCCCCCCCCCCTCCTTCCTTCTTGCCTCTGTTATGTCCTTTCTGCCCCCTCCTCCTCCCCCCTCATCCTTACCTCTGTTCTTTCCCCCTTCCCTCCTCCCTGGCAGTTCCTGTTCCTTCCCCTCACGGAACTACTCCTTCTCATCAGCCAAAGAAAAAACCCTCTTCTCCGGCACCTGCCGGGGGTGGGACTCCCTTTAGGAAGCCCCCTTCCTGCAACTCGAGGACAAAAAGCCTGTTACTTCAGATCGGACTTGGGACCCACACTTTTTGGGTCTCGGGGCCACTAGTTCTCTTTCGGATCGTGATATTGCTGTGTCTTGCTCTCTTCGCGACCACATCTCCTCTTGCCCTCCAAAACAGAAGAAGTCACATAAATCTCGGGATGAGTGCCCCCTCCTCTCTCCCTGACATTTCAGGGGGTGCCTACCCCTCCCACTCAATCAGGGCCTGATCTTACGTTCAGGGATGTCCCTCTGTCTTTACCAGTGGTGGACACTGACTTGGCACTATGACCAATTGTGGCCCATTCGACCTCCATGCAGCCTCTTGTACTACTCTCCTCCAGTGGAACTGTAATGGTTGCTTTTATCACCTTCCAGAACTTTAATCTCTCTCTCTCTCTCTCTCTCTCTCTCTCTCTCTGTCTATCTATCTATCTATCTATCTATCTATCTAACTCCATAGTTTGTGTTGTATTGCAGGCATATCCTTTATGGGTACTCATTCGCTGACTCTTCAAAGTTTCCAAGCCTTCTGCAAAAACCGGGTCACCCATTTGTGAGCCTCCGGTGGTATCTGTATGCTGGTCCACATAGACATTGTTAGTTGAAGCAGTAGCCGTTCAGATTTATTTAGACCACACAGTAATCTACATTTACATCTACATCTGCATAGATGTTCCACAAGCCACCATAAGATGCGTGGTGGAGGGTACCCTGCACCACTACTTGTCAGTACCCCTCTTGTTCCACTTGCAAATAGAGCGAGGGAGAAACCACTTTCTGTGTGCCTCTCGATGACCCCAAATTTCTCGTACCCCTCCTGTTCCACTCGCAAATAGAGCGAGGGAGAAACGACTGTCTGTATGCCTCTCGATGACCCCTAATTTCTCGTATCTTATCTTCATGGTCCTTATCCGTGATGTATGTTGGCGGGAGCAGAATTGTTCGGCAGTCAGCTTCACACACCAGTTCTCTAAATTTTCTTAATAGTGTTTCCCGAAAAGCACCTTCCCTCCAGGGATTCCCATTTGAGTTCCCAAAACATGATAACTCTTACATTTTGCTCGAACCTACTGGTAACAAATCTAGCAGCCCTTCTTTGAATTGCTTTGCTGCCTTCCTTTAATCCAGCCTGGTACGAATCCCAAACACTCGAGCAGCAGAATAGGTTGCACCAGCATCCTGTATGCACGCTCCATTACAGATGAACCACTCTTTCTTAAAATTTTCCCAATAAACCAATGGCCATTTATTTACCTTCCCTACCACGGTTTTCATATACTCATTCCACCTCACATCACTTAGCACTGTTATGCCCAGATATTTAAACAACTTGACTGTGTCAAGCTGGACACTGGTAATACTGTATCCGAACATTACAGGTTTGTTTTTCCTACTCATCCGCATTAACTTACATTTTTCCATATTTAGAGCTAGCTGCCATTCATCATGCCAACTGGAAATTTTGTCTAACTCATCTTGTATCTTCCTACAGTCATTCAGCTTTGACACCTTACCGTACTCCATGGCATCATCAGCAAACAACTGCAGACTACTGCCCACCCTGTTCATCATATCATTTGCTTATATAGAGAACAGTGATCCTATCATACTTCCCTGGGGCACTCCTGACGATATCCTTTTCTCTGATCAACACTCGTTGTCGAGGACAGCATATTGGGTTTTATTATTTAAGAAGTCTTCGAGCCACTCCCATAAGTGTGAACTTATTCCATATGCTTGTACCTTTGTTAACAGTCTGGATTGAGGCATTGTGTCAGTGCTTTCCATAAATCTAGAAATATGGAATCTGTCTGTTCCCCTTCATCCACAATTCTCAGTATATCATGTGAGAAAAGGGCAAGCTGAGTTTTGCACCAGCGATGCTTTCTAAAACCATGCTGATTCATGGACATAAGCTGCTTAGCCTCAAGAAACTTTATTATATTGGAACTAATAATGCACTCAAGGATTCTGCAGCAAACAGAAGTTATAGGGATATTTGTCTGTAATGATGCAGGTCCGTTCTTTTACCTTTCTTATATTGTGGAGTTACCTGCACTTTTTCCCAGTCGCTCTGGACTTTTGTTCGGTGAGAGATTCATGATAGGTGCAAGCTAGGTAAGGGGCCAATGCCGTAGAGTACTCTCTGTAAAGTATAATGATATACAATCTTTATCTCTCCCCAGATCAGCCTCCTATGCTTCCTGCTCTTCTTGCCCTCCTTTAGCAGGTCCCTCCCCCCTTCCTTTCCTTGGGGATTTTAACCCATTTCTGCCTGAATTATTTTTTTCTTCTGATTTCTACAAATTAGATATTTATGTGTTTATTGTCATCAAAGAAAGGTAATACAACAATCAAAACAAAAAATAATCAATAATTGAAACAAAAAAGGGCGTAACATATATGTCACACTAGGCAGAACATACATTTTAGGCAGACTATATGACAGCAAGTAAAATAATACACTGTATGTGATTTACATCAAGTTCAGACAACAGTACTCACTTTCTGTGATATGGCACAAAGCATTCTATGCACAAACCAACATCACATTTGTGGCACATTGTTCTTGGGGTTCCTTTGCAGTTTTCCGCCGCATAGCGTCGTCTTTTCTTTCTGTGGCACCATGGCTACCAGGTGATTTGTTTCATCATATCTAATATCATGCAGCACTCTACCTTGGTTTGAATTACCTGCAGGATGTGCAGGACCTCTTGGTACTGCAGCATTGAAAGTCAGGTAACATTTCACAATGTAGCGCCGGAAGTGCAGCTGAGGCATATTTATACCAATCTTCCTATGAAGAAGCCACCCATTATGTATAGAGATACCTAGAAGCCATGTAAAAATTGGCCACCACCATTTCTTTCCTCTGACACTCACCCTATATAACGCTACATTTTCATCCATTCGGTCAGTTCCTCCCATATTTTTGTTGTGTTCTCCAATTACATTAGGTCGAGGTACAAGTATTCTTTTCTTCTCTTGTCTAGAGTATCGGGCAACGGGGCTGAGTAGACTGATACCATGGCTTGTGGAAGCAATTGTTACTGTAGAATTATCTAGCCATCTGGCAACGATTATTCCACTTTCCATGCTGCTGTCGTAATCAAAATCTCTTCTCTTATTCCTTTTGGACATAGTGTTAGAAAGTATGAGATGACACACTTTAGGCAGACGATTTTCGCGAATAGTCCCAGTTGCACCAAAACCTCGTTGCTTCAGGTAAATCAACAATGTTTGTGATGTAAACAGGTTGTCAAAATAAAACCAGTAGGGAAGATGTTTGTTCGTTTCAGGAAGAGAATCGATCATTTGAATCAAAGGAGCAGCACATTTTCCAAATGCTTTCTCATATTTTTCATTCCTCTAAGGATCAGCTCCTTGGTATATTTGAAAGTCCACTAGATAATGCATGGTTGTGTTTAGACACCATGCTTTGTACCTAAATGTAATGGGCTTACCTTTCAGAAACTGTTTACGTCCTTGTCTGCCAAAATACTTTGTCATGCTCTCATCGTAAGACAAATCTTGCTCAGGCTGAAAGTGGAGAGCAAACTTTTTTCTTCGCATATTTATTAATGGACGAAGTTTCCACATTCTATCATTAGCATCTATTTTTGTGTTGTCACATGAATGAATGAATCTCATAATTGTTTCAAACCTGTCCCTTCTCATCGTGCTGTGAACCATTTCATTTCTCATGTCCAATCCAGAATCTCAGTAATATCTTCTGCTAGGTAAAGGATTATAGCTAGAAAGAATCAGAATTCCTAGAAAACCTTTAATCTCTTCATATGTTTTTTCCAGACCTGAGCAGTTACTTCATCGATTCATTGAGAAGAAATTCAATTACTTCATCGTTCCAAAAATATTCGAAGCACTGAACTGGAGACAAGTTTCTGTATTTACTATAATCACTCTCAGGAAATACAGAACTAACACTACACAGATCGTCTTTTTTCCAATCTCTGGTTACAGTTTTTAAGATCTGTGACTTTTCCTGTTCATCTGGTTTATCATCAGGAGAGAAATTAATCTCAGGTTCACTACCTAACCTCTTTTTACTTGCTAAAACCACTTCTGCACCACCCTGGAGTTGCCTTGGTCCAAGATTATCAACGTTTCCTCCCCCATCTTCTTCCCCAGAATCTTCATCCGAATCCACATTAGCTTCAGGAGGTTCAATAAATATGTTTGTTGCATCTTCTTCCTCCCCTTCAAGAATAGCCAGGATCTCATGGAGAGATAGACCTCTAAACAGAATGTATCGTTATTTTCAGTGTTTTGCCTAGTATGACATATATGCAACACAAAATTAAAACTGTATTTGGAGCCACAAAAATAAGAATTGCATTTTGTAGATAACCATTAACATAAATTTCAGTACTTTTAACATTATAATCAACCATAATTTAAACAAATTGTATTATAATTTGCGATAAAAAAATACTTACTTCTTATCCAAGACATAATCTCACTCAGAAAAGTCTTCCGTACTTGAAGCACAAGTCACTGACCACTAAATACTTGCAACTGACTGAAACCTACCTAAACATGAACAACAAAGCCTCCTTATCTGAAAGCCATACAACAATAGCCACTCCAAACGCAGGCATTGTTTGCAGGCATTGTTGCCAATGAGAGAAAACAATGACAGGCTGTTCCGTGACATATATGTTAAGCTAGGCAGAAATGGGTTAAAATGCATAACCATCTGTGGGGTGGTACTGACTAGGGCAGAACTGTTGGAGACTTGCTGGCAGGGCTTGAACTCTATCTCCTCAACTCTGGAACCACCACATATTCTAGTGTGGCACATGGCACTTTCTCAGCCATTGATGTTTCCACCTGTAGCCCTGAATTCCTTCCCTCTGTTCAATGGGTAATTCATGATGATTTGTGCAACAGCAATCATTTTCTGATTGTCTTGTCTTTTCTCCAGCATCATTAACAGGGACACTCTTCTAGATGGGCCTTTACTAATGTGGATTGGGATGCCTTTTCCTCAGCTGCCAGCCCAACCGCTCCACCACATGATGGGCTTGGTGAGTCCATATGGAGTTTGAACCAGTTTCGGGGGAGGAAGAGATTAGAGTTTTAACGTCCCTTTGACAGCAAGGTCATTAGAGATAGAGAACAAGCTTGAACTACGGAAGGATAGAGAATGAAAGTGGCTGTGCTCTTCCAAAGGACATTCCAGAAATTTGCCTGAAGCAAATTAGGGAAATAATGGAAAACCTTAATCAGGATTGCCGGACTCAGGTTTGAACCATCATCCTCCCAAATGTGAGACCAGTTTGCTAACCACTGTGCTACTCCACTCGGTCATTCTTTCGGCAGCTGCTTCAGTGATTCCTTCTTCCAGGGGTTCTCCCTGATGGTAGACAGTTCTTTGGTGGACCCTCAAATAGCTGCAGCTATTAAAGACTGCTGACATACCCTCCAATTCTACAAATGGCAGCCATCTCTCGACTACCTCCTGGCCTTGCAACAGCTTCATGCCCGGGCCTGTTGTCCTCGTAAACACCAGTAAAGGATATATTGGGAAGGATATGTCGCTGCATTTTTGGGCACCGTACTCCTAAAGACGTCCCAAGAATTTCCCTGAATGGTGTTTCCCTCACCAGCCTGGACTCCATCGCTGGACATTTTGTTTGGCATTTTGCCCAGGCCCCAGTGTCGTCCACTATCCACCCATGTTGTGTCTCCTCAAAACTCCTTTATCTTTCGTTCCTCACTGCCTGGAGTCTTATAACGCCCCTTTTAGTATGTGGGAATTCACCAGTGCCCTTGCTCCTCTGCCCCAACGTGACTCCTGGACCAGATTGGTTGCACAGCCAAATGCTTCAACGCTTATTGGCAGCAAACCAGTGTCATATACTTGCCCTTTTTAATCATCTCTGAATGAGGGGAAATTGCCTTCCCAGTGGTTTGAAAGTGTCCTTATACTGGTTTTGAAATTGGGTAAACTGGTTTTGAAATTGGGTAAACCGCCTCACAGATGGATAGGTATCATCCAGTCAATTTAACTAATGTCCTCTGCAAGTTACTTGAACTTATGGTGAGTCAAAGTCTGTATTGGAGTGTTGAATTCCAGGACCTTTTAAGCTTCGGCCAGGGTGGTTTTCGCTGAGGCCACATTACTACAGATAATCTAGTCTGCTATCTGAATGGCTTTTGCGTGGTGTCAGCACCATGTAGCAGTCTTCTTTGATCTGCATAAAGCTTCTGATTCTACATGGCACTACCACATCCTTGCCACTGTGCATGAGTGGTACCTCCTTGGCCTGCTCCCAATTTTTATCTGTAACTTTCTTTCCTATTGCACTTTTCAGGTAGGCCTACAGGCTGGTGCCTCCCATAGTACCTCCCATCTGCAGGAGAATGGCATCCTGCTGGGTTCTGTTTTGAGTGTACCTCTCATCTTAGTGGCTGTCAGTGGCTTGGTGGCAGCTGTGGGGCCTACGGTATCCATCTCTTTGTGTGCTGATGATTTTAGCATTTATTTTTGTTTGTCTGTGATGAGTGTTGCTGAATACAGACTGCAGGGAGCAATGCACCGAGTGCAATCTTGGGCTCTCACTCATGTTTTCCATTTTTTGGCTGCAACACCTGCGTTACGCATTTCTGTCCTCATTGCACAGTCCATCCCCATCCAGATCTGTAACTTGGTGGCCAGCACCTCAATGTGATGGACCCTCTCTTTTTTCATGTCTGGTCTTTGATACTCAGTTGTCATGGCTTCCCCATCTTCCTCAACTAAAGCAGACGTGTTGGCCACACCTCGATGCTCCTCGATGCCTCAGCAACACCAACTGGAGTGCAGACTGTTCTGCTTGATACAGCTCTATACAGCATTGGTCCAGTCCTGTCTAGATTATGGGAGTCTTGCATATGGTTCGGCATCACCTTCAATGTTATAGATGCTGAACCCAATACATCATTGTGGGATTGAGTGGCAGCTGGTACCTTTCAGACTAGCCCCATGATCAGCCTGCTAACAGAGGCAGGGGTTCCACTGTTGTGGGTTCTGCACCAACAACAGTTGATCACTCAAGCACTACTCATCCACTGTCCCCTGCCCCTGAACTACTGCCAACTCTTTCCAGGTATGCAACTGGTCCCTTTTTTTCTGAGCTCCAGCTTTCCCCTCTACAACCTCTTCTCTGGGCCCACTCACATACATCTCGGTGGTACATCCCCTATCCACAGCTCTGTCTTGACCTATCAGGAGGTCCGAAAAACTCGGCTCACCCTTAGGCCCTCTGCCGCCAATTCTCCACCATTCTCAGCAGGTTTCGGGGTACAGAAGTAGTCTATACTGATGGCTGCTGGTTATGCGGGTTTTGTGTTTGTTTGCACAGGATGTAATGAACTCTGCTTCCTGCTCACTACCCCTAGTGTCAGTGGACAATGCCTCAGCGGCTGACCTGGTTTTACAGTTTATTTGCAAAGGGGGTGTTTACACTATCTCTAAGGAAGGATGCCTCAGCCGTGTTGGCCCATTGAGGGGTTGGCAGGATGTCCTGCTGCCTCCTCTGCTCTGAACGGACAGCAGCTGTCTGGGGACTGGTGGTCCACCCCAGCCATCACCCTGCCTGCTCTTTTGCTCTTCTTCCTTCCTCGTGTATGTTCTGTTTGACCTTGTGTTCTTCCTCTGTTTTCCTGTGCTTCTCTTGCCCTGGCCTTGTCACGAGTCTCTTCTGGATATTGTCAGGTGGGGTGCCCCTGATAAGTGGTGGGGGGAGGGGGGAGGGGTTGCCCCCATTACGCTTTCTGCCCTTGGGACCTCTGGCTGCTCCCTGAATGGGGTGCCTAATCTGAGTTTCTTCCTCTTTTCCCTCTCCCTCCCTACCCCCTTTTCTTCTTCATCTTTCTTTTCTGTAGGCTTTGTTGACCTTCATTAGATCTTGGGGTTTTCTTTTCTTGGGTTCCCTGTACTAGGCCTTTCTTTGGTATGTGGTTTTGTTGACTTGCCTGTTCCGGGTAAGAGGGACTAATGACCTCTTATTTTGGTCCCTTTAATCATTAAACCAACTAACTTGTCATGTACTGTTGCCTGGACTATACAGCAATTTAAAATGTCACCACTGGTCAGACTAGGTTATGATGCATTTGCCAATCAAGGTGACAGTTCTGGTATCTCACAGTCCATGGAAATGGAAGCCTGAGCTGCTTGAGTTATCTTAAAAAAAAACCTTAAAAGCCCTGAAAACTTGCCAAACTTTGGCTAAAGGAGGATCTGACTGCCGTAACACTTGACCAGTGCTAACCTAATCACCACGTCATGTATTACTGATTGTGTGAATGACAGTCTACAAGAATACATAAACTTACATTTTCAAGTCAGTCCTTCTAGGTCTGCAACCCATGCTGCATTACCGTCTGATGTTGCCTTACAGTTTTGAAGGAATTCTAAAGAAGTGGCCAAAATATTCACTTAAAAGTAAGTGAATAGTGTTGAGGGGCAGCACTCATGGGTTAGATAAAAGAGCCAGTGAGTTTGTGGCTTACAGAAAGGCTTGTGCCGCTCAGGACACTCACTGTCATTTGCCTGAAAATATGCTAAAGACTTCTGATATATTTCCCAGTACTCTTGAGCTTCTTTGAATGGATGGAAAGCCAAGATTGCCAGAAGTGATTGTAAGTGTTCTCAATCGATCAGCTTCTGTACAAACTTGTGGTGCTGCTCAACCTATTTTTTCTAGAATTTGAAAACTCCTTGTCCATCATGGTTGGGACACTAAGCAAAATGGCCTGAAGAGTCCAATTCCAGGACAGGATAGGTTGCAGTTCCAAAAATCCTCATTATCATTGTTGTAAGTCTTTTTCTTAAACAACACAGATTTTATCAAGCAAAAATTATTTACAAATAAATCACAGAAAGTAATAGTTCTTGAGTCTTCTAGAAGTACACTAAATGAAAAACTTCTGGTGGTGGGTGCCTCTTGGCCAACAAAATACTGTGGAAGTTTGTTTAATAAATTACATGTTAGTGCAGATGTGCAATGTTTGTAGTTTTTGATAAGGGAGCACTCGAATACAAACCATACCCTTGGGCACTCATCTGCCATTGTTTCATGTACTGAAAACACACTGTCCATTGAACAGTGAGTGAAGACGGAACCAAAATAGGCAAACAGGCAAGTCTGTATGCGAACCAAATGTCAGTGTTAGGCAACAACTAAGTCCAACTCACAGTCCAGGAGAAAACAACATTGCACAGGATCTTTGTCCATAGGTATAATGGGAACTCTCTATTCTAATGGCATATTGTGCCTAACACTATGTCATTAAAAATAAACACACAATTTCAGAAAGAAAAGCTTTGCATGAACTATTGACAAGAAGGAAGGAATTGATGAAAAAGTTACTACAGTAACAATTCTGATAATAATGATGGAAAAACTCACTTCTCATCCCTGAGAGGCATGAAAAGTGTATCATGCTTCATGAGCTCTGTAGTACAGCTGACATATTTAATCAACCACAGTTGCCTTACCAGCTACACCTTTGCCCCTTCATTCTCTCTTTGTCATAATCTCTTGGTACCTGTTATATTCTCCTGTTATGCCATATACTAGTTCAGACAGTTATTTGTTTATTCTGTTAATGTGTCCACTGAACTTTGAGGCACCTGGAGCAGTATAAGAATGGCATTACTGCCAGTGACCCATCTCATATCCGTGGTGTCTCAGTGCCCTGCTAGGCTGCTTTGAGCCAGCATTGACGATGATGAGCCAAAAACCCAAGCCATAAGACAGTGTTGCAATCCTGATCTAAGTTTTACTTTGCCAGCACTGTACCACAGAGTACAACTACTTCACAAGAGAATAGGAGAAGAAGAATGAGTGTGCCACAGAAACATGAATGTGGAGAAGAGCTTCATACATGACTGAGGTGCTCTGTGTACATCCAACTAAGTACCTACTAGTGCAAACTCTTGGAGAATTATTAAATACATGTAACAGTACTATTTATAACAAACTATGCCTAAAGTCACCTACTATCTACATTGGCTAAATTTTCCTGGTACCCACAGTTTTCTTCATCTCAACTAAACTGTCTTCCTACACTGCCTGGTATAATGCCCTTCTCACCAGCAAACCCAATACATCACATTCTCACCAGCAACCCCAGTACATCACATTTTGTTATTTTTTGTGCACGAGTCCACACAGCCTGTTAGGCTAAACTGTGTTCACACAACCAGTCTCATTGGCTCATCTCATGGGCCCTTCTCAGGTACCGCAACCATATCTCTACCTGACATAATGAAAAATAGGACAGTGGAAAGAGGAAAAATCCAGGTGCAACAGATACCTGGCTGGTGCAGTAATTGCAGCGTCTGTCAGCATATCTGACACCAATCTGATGAAGGATGGTGAATCGGGGTGTGTCAGAAGCCACTCAAAGGGAGGGTGCCTACCATGGAACAACAAAGCTGAGGTTTTCCCTGCTACTGTTATGGCTCTGGAGGTGGCTGAAACAACATAAAGGCATCTTCTGATGGTGAGAATTTCATTATTGCCCCACTTTCTCTTTGAAAGTATGCACCATATTTTCCACCTCTCCATTTGATTGGAGGTTAAATGGTGCCCTGAGACAGTGTTGAATCTCTTGTTGCTTATGCTGTTGTGGAAACTGGGTGAATGCAAGCTGGGACCTGTTATCTGAGACAATGGCCTTTGGAAGGCCCTCACTGAGCACATAGGTGTGACATACCCCAATTTAGAGTATGCATTCACCAACCAAACAACCTTCGAAGTCAATGTGGAAACATTTCTTATAACCCGATGGTGGCCAGGGAGATAATAATTTGGTGACATAGTTTGCTGCCAAACCTACTTGGTGCAGGATGTCTTTATCAATGGCTGGCCATGTCAAGACAGCAGTTTTGTATAGGAGATGGGCGTGATCTCAGTAGAAATGACCACTCTGGGCTGGGGGTCAAATGATGATGGCGTCCTTTTCGGTAAAATATTCCGGAGGTAAAATAGTCCCCCATTCGGATCTCCGGGCGGGGACTACTCAGGAGGACATCGTTAAGAATGCTGAAGATTAGATGGGTAGATCACGTAACTAATGAGAAGGTATTGAATAGAATTGGGGAGAAGAGGAGTTTGTGGCACAACTTAACAAGAAGGAGGGACCAGTTGGTAGGACATGTTCTGAGGCATCAAGGGATCACAAATTTAGCATTGGAGGGCAGCGTGGAGGGTAAAAATCGTAGAGGGAGACCAAGAGATGAATACACTAAGCAGATTCAGAAGGATGTAGGTTGCAGTAAGTACTGGGAGATGAAAAAGCTTGCACAGGATAGGGTAGCATGGAGAGCTGCATCAAACCAGTCTCAGGACTGAAGACCACGACAACAAATGGTTACGCAGGAACCTAAGAGGATAGTGAGTGAAATATTTAGGTGTTTTTCTGCGATTTCTGAGGGTCCTCTCCCCAACGGAAAGAGCTGGTGTCAAAATCACCTTAGCAGTCGATAAGAGTGCTGCGTGTTTGTGACACATAAGCATGGCTTACTCATTAACATCATTTTGTAGTCACTTTGAGTAAGGCTTGCATGTATCTAACATATCCCTACAAGAAACAAGTCCACTAAAAGCAATGACAGCCAGAAGTGAGTCAGCAATACAACAGCAAGAAGCAACGGAGTGTCAGACTATTAAAACTTGAGGGGTTCTGTTACTTTAAAATACAATACACTGTGGACTAATTTCTTAATTGCAATTTATTTGGTCAGTTATGGGAATAACCAGTTACAAACTCAATTTGTCAAATGCTTTTCAATTCAGAAAGAAAACTAGATGAGGAAATTTATTTTATTGCGGAAAGATGCAAACAAAAGAAAACCAAATAATTTGTTATTAGTAATGTTTTGCAACATCAGTTGTGACTTTTACGTTGATATTTGCAGGAAATTGGCATATTATCACTCATAGATGATAATATTACTTTATAAACAATGCACAGATGATTGCATAACAATCAGTCGGATTGAAGCAGACAATTTTAAATCAAGCATTAAACATAAAAGCAGAAGTGAACAATAAATTTGCTCAAATACACGAAAAATTTTTCCAAATAGATAATAGATTTTCTCAAATGGATAAAACTGATGTAGGTAGAAAGCATAGACAAAAGACAGACTTGAGAAAACAATATATCTAGGGAAAAACAAAAAACAAATGATCGAAAAGGAGAGGAGTGGGGAAAGATCGGTGGGTACACTGGCAGAGAGTGAAAACAAAGAGGCTGGGAGATGAGAATGGAGAGGAGATTATAGAACAGAGGTGGTGGAAACTGTTGGGTGGTGGGTGTGGAGACTGTAGGTTACCATAGATTGAGGCCGATATAATTTCGGGAGAATGTGTTGCAAGGAGCCCAACTGTGCAGTTGAGAAAGCAGATGATGGAGGGGAGGATCCAGATGACTCAGGTTGAAACACAGCCATTGAAATCCAGCATTTTTTGTTCAGTCACATCTTGTGCCACAGGGTGGTCTACTTTGCTCTTGGCCCCAGTTTGGCTGTGGACTCTACTTTTCCCAATCTCCTTCAGACTCCAAATGTACTGCCTCATTCCTCACACATCTTACTTACTTACTCACAACTACTTCTCCTGTGAAGAGAAGGTGTACAAACAAATCCACAGCACATTTTTATGTCACCATTTTCATGAGGAAATTGCGTGTTCTAGCACTGTATGATGAAACTGTATTGTTTCCTTTCTTTTTACGGCATCCCCCTGTTTCACATTACAAATCAACTATCTTCAAATAAAATCTGTATTAAACATTAACAATTTCAATTTTTCTGTAAATACTGTTCACTTTTAAGTAATAGACAGGAAGCTAACTATGTTGAACAAAAATGTTTATTAGGTTACTCAGTCCGTTTTATATCCTCACTCAGTTTGTAAATGGTTCACCGGCAAAACATTTTTGAGAATGTGTATTTTTGTTTTCCCTGTTTTCATTGCAAATCTGTTCATTCCATGAATAACGCTGATTTCATGAATAACGCTCATTTGTGCTGCCTCATCCCAATAGGAAAGGTAGCAGAGGTAGTTCCGTCACAATGGTTCATGGCTGTGCAGTCAGAGCTGCTATGGTTGGCTTTTTTCAAGATAATAGAGTATAGTTACAGTTAAATGATGCAAAATTGAGCCATGTAGATGCGCTTCAGATAAAAAAAATGCTTACTAAGTCATTTTATTGTTGGTACAGAGACTGAAGTTCCTGATGGACCAAAGTGGGAAGTAGTTCCTACTAATATTGGAATTCCCAGAAGGAGCAGAAAGCAGAATGTTCTTTGGTAGAAATTTGGTCTCTTTCTATACGTGTAAAGGCATGTCAAGTGATTTTCCGTCAGATGCTTGGCACTTCTTTATTGACAAATCTGTTCTCAAACATATTAAAAAAAACACCAGAACAGAGTTCGGCCAGCAAGGCCTTTGTCAAAAATGGATGACACACACACACACACACACACACACACACACACACACCCACACAGCTGCAATCTCTGGCAACCTTTTTTTTGGCGAAGGCCTTACTGGCCTAAAGCTTATTTGTGGCAGTCTTGTTGTTGTGCCTATCTGCGACTCAGAATCTTCGCTATATGGTGAGTGGTAGCTTTTGTTTTCATAATATTGTTACATTCCATTGTTTGATATATGGAAGAGAGTAATAACAAACTGTCAAAGAATTCATTGTCCATACATCTATGTCGATAAGCAGTTGCTCCCATCCAAGTTTAGATGTTGGTTCACTCATTTCATGGTTTCAAAACCTAATAAGTTTGGGCAGAAGTATGGGACAGCTGTTGATTATCAGTATGAGGTGTGACCAGAATGTAACTGGACATTTTGTTTTCCTTAAAGAATCTCTATTTACTCATCAACATCGTCCCCTTTAAAGTAACGCCCTTAACATTTAGACCAGCATTTTTTCTAATCTTGGAAGCACTTCTGGAACTCACTTTTCATTATGGTCTTCAGCTCCTTCAGCAATTTTGTGTTTATCTCATCAGTGGTGGCAAAACAATGTCCTTTTATGTTCTCTTCAGCCTCGGGAATGCAAAGAAATCACAGGGGGCCAGTCCAAGGAATATGGTGACTGAGGCAACAGTTTTGTTTTTTGCCAAAAAATCATGAACAGGCATTGAGATATAAGCAGGAGTATTATTGTGGTGCAATTTCCACAAGTGTTTTTGCCACAGTTCTGCTCATTTTCTTCAGATTGCTTCACGTAAATGGCATGTAACTTCCAGGTAGTATTTCTTATTGACCACATGCCCCAGGCAGGATCTCATAATGCACTGTCCAATTGTAATAGAAGAAAACAGTGAGAAGAACCTGCACATGTGATCAAACTTGTAGAATTTTTTTCAGTCATGGCTTTTCATGCTGTTCCCATTGGGACGATTTGGCCTTGGCTTTAATGTCGTACCTGTCAAGATGTTTTGTCACTCGTTATAACCTTATTTGGAAGTTCTGGATTGGTATCGACTTCATTCAGCAATGCCAGTGCTATGCCTATGTGATGTCAGTTTCGGTCGAAATTCAACAATTTCAGAACATACTTTGCTGCTACTTATTTCATGCCCAAAACATTAAAAAAATTCCTTGGCATGAGCCAAAGGATATACCAACATCATAAGCAACCTCTCTGATGGTGATTTGGCAATTTTCCAGAACCATTTTCTTTACTACTTCCACGCTGTCATCAGTAATTGATGTGCTAGTGCATCCAGGATGGTCATCGTTTACAGTGTCTTCTTGACCCTCTGAAACGTTTATGCTGCTCATAAACTCTTACCTTACTCATACAGGGTGTATACGGCCCGGACAACCGGGAGATCCGGGAAAAATCCGGGAATTTTTTCGTCCGGGAGAAAACCGGGGAAAACCCGGGAATTTTTCATTTGTTTTGTTTTCAGTTAAATTTTTGTAATTTTGACTGGTAGAAACTGATACTCTAACAAAAGGTATTACTGTATCCTGCTACTGCAGAATAATAATGCAGCAATAAAACATGAACGAGAGGAAAAACGAAAATAAAACTTAAATTGCAAAGGAAATGCGCCATATACAACAAAAAAACAGTGCTCATACGAGCATCTGCCAACAGCAAACTGTGTCAAGGCTTTAGGAAGACTATGCAATGCTTCGTAACAACAAATTGCCTCCGATGTGCGTTATGTCACAACTGTTTACATTAAATTCGTTTCAACAGTTACGAGCGGGATCATGCGCATCCGCAGTTGAGTAGACCTCCTCCCGCTTCTGGCTACAGAATTGTGGCTGTTGGCTGTGAAAGCAGTCGCAGCAAGCAGCTAGATGCGACCGGGAAATATGTTTTGCAAAGCGCCTAGCATCCACGGCACTTTGGTCTATCGATTATTCAAATGACTGAAACGCATCCTTGTCGATTTTTGAACACATTCTAAGTTGATTTCTTAATAAATCATAAGTTGATTTGTGAATGCGGGCATAGTGTACGTAATGTCTCTGTCAGGGGAATAAAGAAACAAACTTTCCTGCAGACAAAAGGGGCTATACGAGCTGAGCGGAGTAAAGCCGAACGGATGAATGCCAAGCGCTGTCTCATTATGTGGTTGATTGGGTTTGGAATGATCAGCGTTGTAATTACTGGAGAAATCCATAGATTCAGACTACCAGAGTGGAAATAAACGAGGTAAGAAAGATTACGTATTATCTTCTCGGGGTATCCAAGAAAATGAAATTTTGACGAATTTTTGGCCAGGTTGCTGACTAGTAAGGGCCGACTAGCAGCCGCTTAAGGTCTATTCTGAAGTAGCGCGGAAAATGCGTTGAACGAATATGTAACAACGCCTAACCGGAGAATAATCGCGGGATAACTAAACCGATGATTCTGGCAGAGTTAGTGAAGTTAACCGGCGAATAAGCTTTGACATTGGCAGGAATAGTTACAGAATTAATTATGACAAGACTGTTCGTTAGAACTAGGAAGGAGAAGAAACGGGAACATCACACAAATTATGGAAGAATATGAAGATTCCAAATTCGTATCAAAATTTCGTACTACTACTTTTCGATCTCATGCTTGAGAAACTGGAGCGTATGAATGAAGTGTGAAACTATTTCTTAACGTCAGGGTTTTTGTTTGTAGTAGGCCTAATAGCAATTTGATATTGGTACTTTGTGAATTATATTCTGTCGTATTATAAAAATGACCATTTGTGCCAAGACAGTCTCGTTTATTTGGTGTTTGTTACAATAGATGCAGTAAGCCTATTAGAAAGGCCTGTTTTGTTTTATACAGCAGACAGTGACAAAATAGACGTAATCAGATCGGGAAACCACACCAATCTTGGGTCCTATTTGTATTAGCAGCTTTTTAAGTATTAGATAAGGACATTTCGATTTTTCGTGTAGCAAAACGTTTAACGAACTTTGATGAAGTAATAGATTTTTTCGCAGAAAGGAAAGCACGCTATGTAAAGCTGTAGCGAGAATCGAGAAAAAAGAATTCTAGGAGCTAAGGATTGAAGAAATGTGTGCTGTCTTGCCTGTCTTTATTGGTTTTATGTATCCTATATTTAATTTTGTCACACAAAGCAGCAAGTTGTTAGCTAATAGGGAATAAAGAGTGCAAATTTTCTAAATAGTTCTTTTTTTAAGAAAGAGGGGGCAGGATGTCAACCCGACCGACTGGGAGGAGGAGAGGCACCACAGGACATTTTAATTTCCTCTGTCCTGAATATAGTTTGATGGCATCCATTACAAAATATACAGGTTTCAGTTCCACAAAGCAAAATACAGTTACGTGCGATACAAGAATGCTGTGTGAAGAGTCGTGGCACTGCACTTCGGCACATTTAAGACCAAATAACATGTCTTACATTTCCTCGACCACATATGTCTTTTGCATCAGACTTTCCAGAAAGATGTGCGCTACAAAATGAACGTATTTTTGAAAATTCTAATTTTTTTTTTTATTTTGACATCTTATCTCAAACGCTCGAGAAATGGGGGGGGGGGGGGGGGGGGCATTAGTGGGGAAGTGGGTAGTCTACAAGTGCCCCGTGTTTACATAGTGGTTTCGCTGTTTCCTCTTCGTTTACGGCTCTCACGTCAAATGAAAACAAAACGGTTTTCTGTGGCCGGGAGCTATCAAGCGAATTAAAATGCATTCACATAATTACGGAAGGCTAAAATATGATATTAGTTTCAGATTTTATTTTATTTCCATCTTTCTGACAGTCAAGCAGACTTTGCAGAACAGTGAAGCAATTTTTGTCGATTTTGTTAATCTTTTTCGCTGAAGCAGTCAATATGTTTGAAACGAAGTGTTTAATTCCAGACTATTGGCTACTTTCAACTGTTCGTAGCATTTCAAGTGAACGTCTTATCTTCTAGCACGTGTGTATCCCGAAAACGTCACAGAAAAGCTTAATATCAGTTCGAGGCCTACTGCACTGGGAATCTTGACATACGAATGTGCACTTTAAAAGTGCACATTTCAGTGTGGGTCACGAAATTACGATGCTCTTGGAGTATCCTCTGATGTCTTGTTTCTTTTGTGACATAATGAAGATCTTTTCATGTTTAACACGTACGAACATATGGGCCTCCTGCGTCATCGTAGCTGTGCAAGCGCGGTGGCGCCTGTTACCTGGGGCCCTCTTGGCAACTGCTGAAACGAACCTATTTCTAACGGGTCGCGGGAAAATATTGCGATTGGTGATTTGAAAAGCGTTACTTTCAAAGTAAATTTCCTTTTATGCAAATTGAACTATGAGCGAGAATGTACGATGAATTTCGTAAATCAGAGAGCGTTTGACTCCGATTTAAAAATCAACTCTTTGATGACTAGCCATTTACATGACTTTCGAGCCCAGAAGATCAGACGTTTATGTCGTTATTGAAATTTTACTGGCGCTTTGTGTGATATATCTTAAAGTGTAATACGCGCATAAAAGACCAACATTATATGTGAAAGCTTAAGCCCGGTCCACACGCAACGATCTGTCTGCGCAGACATCGGCGCAGATGTCTGTACATGCAAAAGATCGCTGCAAATGTGGTGTGTTCACACGACACAAACCCCAATCTACTACTCGCCCGCCATCTGTCGGTATAGAAAAGAAATGTCAGTGGCAAGCGACTACGCTCCCCGTGAACGTCAAAAATTTAATTCAGTTATTTTGAAATATAGAAACGGAGGAAGTTCTGTTGTGGTCTGTGTTCGCAACTTATGTTGCAAAAAACATCCAGACCAACCGCAGGAAACAGAGAAAGCTGTCAAAATGGTGTAGACAGTGGCTGCTAAAGCGAAAGCAGTTTTCTCACGTAAATTTACTGCGGGAGTTGCAGAGCGAACCTAGCGACTGGCGAAATTATTTGCGGATGGATGTCGAAACTTATAATTATCTCTTAAAGCTTGTAACCCCTCATATTATGAGAAAAAATACTTGTATAGAGAAGGGCAATTTCTCCTCATGAACGGCTGGCGGTAACATTAAGATTCCTAGCAACAGGAAGGAGCTACAAGGATTTGGAATTTTCAACTGCAATATCGAAACAAGAGTTGAGTGAAATAATACCCGCAATTTTTCAATTAGAGCACTGTATGCTGCTGTCTTTTTGCCTGTGTCACTATATTCTTTACTTTAATCTTCCACAAACATGGGTGGTTTCTATATATTTCAATGAATTCACTTACAAACTCTCGAGAACACTGACGAGTATCAGCCATTTTAATGCCCTGTACGCACAAATACAAACACTAGACTAAGCAAACAGCTGTTTCGCGCCAGATTTGCGGCGATCTCCTGTCCACACGCTCCAACTTGTCTGCGCAGATGTGATTTGAACCCAAAGATTTGAGAGGTTTCGCTCAAGCCTCCAACTCCAACTTCCAGGTTTGCACACATCTCAGGTTGGTGCAAATCTTCTGTCCACGCAACGATCTGTCTGCGCAGATGTGATGTGCGCAGACATTTGCGCGGACAGATCGTTGCGTGTGGACGGGCCTTTAGCTTCTCTTGCAGCGTATTAACCTTAGAAACCAATATTATATGTGAAAGCTTTGCTTTTCTTGTAGCAACTCTATGAACATTAATTTAAACCATTAACACTTCCTGTTAGTGTGTTCGCGTTACTTAACAGTGATGTTGCTATTGGCTGACTACATCACGTGTCCAAAGCTCTGAATATCCGCTGCCATCAGCTGGCGAGATCACGTGGCGTTAGGTACGACTGGCTTACAAAAGCGCATCGCAGTCTCGATTTCAATGCTTCGGAAAGTAAAATGCGGTGTTTGGTGGAAATCGAATTTATACTTTCGTAATACGAAAATGTGCAGCGTACATGTTGCTGTACATCAAAGATCTTTCCAAAACGTGTCTATTTCCTTGAGTTTCATAACCATTCAAAGATGTGATAAGTTATACAGTTCCGAGAGAAAGTGTATTTTTAACCGGGAAATCCGGGGATTTTTTTTCCTTGTCCACGTATACACCCGATCATAGTAGATCCACCAAAAAAAAAGTGTCAGCATATAAAATGCAGTACTGTACTTTATTCCATTTTTCAAGCAAAATTTAATGCAAATTCTTCGATCCATCTTTTTCAAAAGTAGAAATTCGCAGAGCGCTCAAAAACACATATAGTCTTTCCGACTGTCAACAATAAACTACATATTCTAAACAGCTGAAAATGCAAACACACATCAGGCAAACGTTTACCGGTAAAGTTGAAACTCACAAGTCTGTAGCATGACTGATTAGAACTAAAACAAAATAACTGACCATTACAGTAAGTATCTGTTACAGAGAAACACACAAAAAAATAAATAAAAAACGCTAAGAACAAATTGTAAACACATCGATTAGAAATGGGACATTTTTGTCCCGACTGCAGTTCTAGGGGATTCAAAAGATTCAGTGGTTCTAAAGCTAAAGACGCTTCCACACTGACAATATATTGTACATGATCTTGTGATAAAATGTTCATGGTCGTCTAAACAAGTTGATCATTTCAAAACTTCATAACGCTAAACCAGATGTACACCTAAGAGTTGTTTTTTTTTTTTTTTTTTTCAATTCTGCTGTCCAGAACCAACCCTCTCACGACCAACTTTACAATTTTAGTTTCTGTAATAGAAAGTTATTATCTACACAGTTGAAAGCCTTGGCAAAATCATAGAAAATGCCACCATAGTAATCTTTATTGTAGAGTTCGACCAGAACTGAGCTTTTGAGATCACATATTTCCTTTTCTGTAGAGAATCCTTATCCAAAGTAACCCATAACAGTGGCTGTGCTTCTTGGAAGTATTATACAGCATAGTGCAAATGAAAGTAGCCCATATAAGTATAAAGAAAATGCAGTGAAATTACAGAAATTAAGAGCTGAAGTGGACTTACCATTTATTTACAATGAAAAGTACATTTATAGAAGATGCTGAAAGTGACCCCATGCAACATCAATACTCAGCCCTGCATGTCTAAGCATATTCAGATACACCCACTATAAAATTTGGATGTCAGTGGCAGCAACTTCATGGCTGATGTTGTCTTTCAGCTCGTGTATTGTGTGTGTGGATGTGTTTCATAGACCTTGCTCTTCATGTGTTCCCGAAGGAAAAAATCACATGTTGTTTGATCCAGCGAACCCGGTGGCTGTAAATGCTTACTGACAGTTTGTTCCTCAGTGAAGCCATTACGAACTCCTTGCGAGGAAACCTTAGACGCGTGATGTGTTGCCCCATCTTGCTGGAAGAAGGAGTTTTATCTTCCATATTCAGTGAGTTGAGCACAAAAAGTATCATAAATTTCCGCATATGCCACTATGTTGTAGGTACTGTCAAAAAATATTGGTCAAATGGTGCTGCACGTTCCTGTTACACTGCACCAAATACTGATTTCTTTCATCGTGGAGCAGTTACTGATACACAGTGTTAGGGTTCTCCGTTGTCCAGTACCTCGTGTTCTGTAAATTCACATCACCAGTAAGATGAAACCATTCTTCATCACTCAAATGATGTAATGGTATGGGTCTAACAAACCATCGCTGATGTTATGTGCCACATGCAGTAATCTAGATGTTTCTGACTCTCATCGTCCCATAATTGCTGCACAACTGTCACACAATATGGTTTCAAATTAAGGCTTTTCAATATCCACTGGTTGCTGCTGCTGCTGCTGCCACCACCACCACCACCACCACCACCACCACCACCACCACCACCACACACCTGTTGGGCCAGTTTACATGTAGACTTCTTTGGGGTCTGAATAATTCTTCAGTGAATGTCTGCAGTAATTTCTGGTGTGTGAATTGAAGGAATTCTGTGTCATTTTACATTTTCATAGATCTGTAGGTGCACCAGTTTTTATAGAGAATCTATATTTCTCTCTTTGCTGGTAGTCTTCTATCTAGATAGCTGACCATGAAAATTTGTAAGTTTCCTTAATCGAACCTGTTTTCACGTATGCTTCCACAATTTCAATTCTTTCTTTTATCGAGAAAGTCGTTTTGGAGACTGCAAAGAGAAATGTCTAACTTCACTGACAAAATAAACTGAAATGCTGGCAGAAGAATGCGGACAATAAATCATTGCATAAAACTGTCCATTGTTGTAGCTGTTTAATCTATTTCAGAGGCAAAATATTGCATTTGCATTCAAAAGGGTGGTGGGCTGCTTTTAACTGTACCATCCTGTTGAACCCATGCATGTTCTAATAAAGCATGCATTTGCAATAATTCCACAAGTTTGTCTTCAGTTAGCAGATGACTGACATTGGAAATGGCCAATGGAACATTGCAGAAGCAATCAGCAGTGAGTGTATGTTATGCAGAATGTGATAACTGGGCAATGTGTCATGTTGAGGGAACAAACCAGACAAACTGATGAGTATAGGTGACCATGTACTATGTATTTGAGGTGATAGACAATAAACAGGCACACAAACATATTACTCATTGTAGTTTTCAATTTTTGAACTTGTATTATTCTTGAGAGCACGTAAACAAATATTTTTGGTATGCATGTGGTTCCATTATGGTAGCATCCCACCCAAAATATGCTCATAATTATAGGTATATGTTGTTGTTGTCAGTTGTCATCTTCAGCCTGAAGACTGGTTTGATGCAGCTCTCCATGCTACTTTATCTTGTACAAGCCTCTTCATGTCTGAATAAATACTGCAACCGAACCTCCTTAGGGTATTCATCTCATGGTCTCCTCCTACAATTTTTACACCGACACTTCCCTCCGGTACTAAATTGGTGATCTCTTGACGCCTCTTGGAGTGTGACCTATCAATTGATCCCTTGTTTTAGTCAAGTTGTGACACAAATATCTTTTCTCCCCAATTGTATTCACTATCTCATCTTTAATTACATGGTCTACCCATCTAATCTTCAGCATTCTTCTGTAGCACCACATTTCAAAAGCTTCTGCTCTCTTATTATGTGAACTATTCATCATATACATTTCACTTCTACACAAGGCTACTCTCCAGGCAAATACCTTCAGAAAAGACTTCCTAACACTGAAATCTATGTCCAGTGTTAACAAATTTCTCTTCTTCAAAAATGCTTTTCTTGGAATTACCAGTCTTTTGGCCATCATCAGTTGTTTTACTGCCCAAATAGCAAAACTCATATGCTGCTTTTAGTATCTTGTTTCCTAATCTAATTCCTTCAGTAGCATCTGATTAATTCATCTACATTCCGTTAATGTTTTTTTGCTTTTGTTGATCTTCATCTTACATCTTCCTTTCAAACATTGCTTGCTTTCCCCCCCCCCCCCCCCCCCCCCTTCAGTGGCTCTTCTGAGTCCTCTGCTGTCTCTCACAGAATTACTATGTCATTGGCAAACCGTAAATTTTTTATTTCTGCTACCTGAACTTTTTCCTTCTCCAAGCTATTATTTGGTCTCCTTTGCATCTTGCTACGTGTGCAGATTGAATATAATCGGGGATAGGCTATAACCCTGTCTCAATTGCTTCTCAACCACTGCTACCCTTTCATGCCCCTCATCTCATATAACTGCCATCTGCTTTCTGTACGAGTTGTAAATAACCTTTTGTTCTCTGTATTTTACCCTTGCTACCTTCATAACTTCAAAGAGTGTATTACAGTCGACATTAAAAGCTTTCTTTTAAGTCTAGAAATGCTATAAAAGACAGCTTCGCCATTCCTTAACTTATTTTCTAAGAGAAGTCATTGGGGCATTATTGCCCAGCATGTTCCTACAGTTCTCCAGAATCCAAAGTTGATCTTCCCTGAAGGCAACTTCTACCAGTTTTTCCATTCTTAAGTAAATATTTTGTGTTAGTATTTTGCAGCCATGGCTTATGAAGCTGATAGTTTGGTAATATTCACACCTGCCAGCACTTGCTTTCCTTGGAATTGGAATTACTACAGTCGTCTTAAAGTCAGAGGTATTTCCCCTGTCTCGTACATCTTACACATCAGATGGAATAGTTTTGTCATGGCTGGCTGATATTTTGAAAGGTGATAGTATGGATCCAACTTTCAATACAGTTAACAAAAAGAGGACACTATGTTCTATTACTGTGAAACAGCAGAGCTCCTAATTACGTTAATGTAATCTGCTTTCTATTACACATGACCTGCACTTCCACATCTACGTACTCCACAACCACCATATGGTGCATAGTGGAGGGTACCTTATTTCCTTTCATCTTTTGGCTGCAAATGGAGCAAGGACTATCTGTGCCTCCATACAAGTCCTGGTTCTGTTATCTAGTCTTCACACTCTTTAAGAGGAATGTACATTGGCAGCAATCAAATCATTCTACAGTCAACTGGAAGTGCCCATTGTCTAAATTTTCTTAGTAGTGTTTCGCAATTCTCATTTGAGTTTGGAAAACATGTCCTCGATAATTGCATGTTGATCAAATCTACTGGTAACAAATCTAGCAGCACGCCACTGAAGTGCTTCAATGCCTTCCTTCAATCCAACCTACTGGGATCCCAAACACTCGAGTAATATTCAGCAATGGGTCGAACTAGTGTTCTATACATGGACTTCTTCATAGATGATCTAAGCTTTTTGTAAAATTCTGCCAATAAACCCAAGTCAACCATTCACATTACTTGCTACCATCCTTACGTGCTTATTCCACTTCAAATTGTTTCACAATGTTACACCCAGATATTTAGTCAACGTGGCTGTGTCAAATAGCACAGCACTAATACTGTGTTCAAAGATTTTTTTCCTGCTCACATGCATTAACTTACATTTTTTTAGATTTAGAGCAAACTGCCATTCATCATCACACCAAACAGAAATTTTGTAAGTCGTCCTGTCTCCTTATACTGTGACTTGTGAGCCATCATTACTGGAGGTGCTTGATAAGGTCTCCACTTACAATAAGGCATGTGTCTGTCCAACATCATAGATAATCACGCACTGTCTGAAAAACTCCAGGTTGGTTGTGGATGCATTTCGACACTCCTGCCAACATCAACTGCTATTCTTCGTTATGTCAGAAAGTCACTACAGCTGCTACAGCTTTCACCTCTCCTGGATTTTCTTTTTTTTATGAGTTGATTGAATATGTACAATTTGAATTCATAATCTGCACAAAACAAATGACACAAACATATACAATCTGAAGGGAATTCATCATCCTAATGAACAGACACATCAGATGTTTCACAAGATGAACAGTGTAGCAAAATACTTGCAGTTTAATCAGCAACTATCTTGGGCATACAGAACAGAAGACAATTCAAGTTTTGGGCATTCTCACTAGGAATTGTTCACCTTATAACTAGAAACTTATTGTTCTGATATTAATGAGAATTTAATAGGTTACAGGCATGTATATTGCTAAGTTACAGAGTTTTCCAATCACAAATAGAAAAGGTGTTACCCGTTTTGTAAACTAACGTGGTCTCAGCTCAGGAGAAACATATAACAGAAAGCCTGGATTAGTTCTGAAATGCTCTCTCATGATTATCACAAACAGCAACCACTGACTGCACAGTGAGATACTGATTTTGTATTATTGAAGAGTGCTTATATACGCAGTAGAACGTGCAATTGGCTGACAATGTTCACTGTTGTAGGACATAAAGTCAATGAAAATTGGCACTGATGCCTTTCATCTTCAATTGTGTGTGGATTTGTATCGGCCCACACATAATGGGGAATGTGTTGTCATATGTTTACCGCAGCCTGTAAGTCATTCAAAACAGTGTAGAGCCTGCAGTAGAAGAGATGTGATTCACAGTAGTGAAGATCAACAAGTTTTCGTAGCTCTTAAGATATGCATTTTAGAGACCGCGTTTACTTGGTTGGGTCCACATTACCACCTCTTAAAACATGAAATACTTCATGTTTTTACATTCCCAGATTTTTTGTTTCCCTGCCATTTATGTTATTTTCTGTTACTCCCATCATGAGGCCCATTCCCCAATAAATTTTTTTCTGGTTATTAAAAGTTGGTTGGGTGTGTAAAAATAATATAATGTTTGTTCATAATATTCACTGCTCATGCTGTGATCTCAGTTGGATTTAAATTAACAGTTGGAAGAATTAAAAAAGTTTCTTATGTTCAACTCTTGTAGAGTTGGTCAAATTTAGCAAAAGCTTCGTAGAACAATCCTAACAGTAGTGTCTCACAGTTGTATTGGGTAATAACTGTGAATTGTTGTTTCAACTGATATCGCTTAAATTTGGAGTACGCTTGTCCCGAGCAGGCCCACGCCAATTCAGACAAGATACATAAGCTGCACCTGCTTCAGAACATAGCTTTTTGGTGAGTGTTTTACACATTAAGATTTCTGTTTTGCCCATGAAGCAGCTGTCCCACAATTGCTACGGTGATGCAAGACAGTAGTTACCAATTTTTATCTTTCCTGTAGTATGTTTCGAAACTGGTCCACCTGTAGCCTCGAGGCATCTAAAAGGAACAAACCCTGGAAGTTCAGAGCCCCTTGTGGCCACTAAGGGTTTGAGACCACTCATTTATCATTTCAACCTCTCTCTTCCAAGTCATCATTATCACAATAATCATCAGTCACTAACCAATTACTGTCATGCTCTTCAGCTGTCATGGCACATGTAGTCTGGTATTTGAATGTTGTCATAACAACAGTATTGACCGAGCGAGGTGGCGCAGAGGTTAGACACTGGACTCGCATTCGGGAGGACGACGGTTCAATCCTGCGTCCGGCCATCCTGATTTAGGTTTTCCGTGATTTCCCTAAATCACTCCAGGCAAATGCCGGGATGGTTCCTCTGAAAGGGCACGGCCGACTTCCTTCCCCATCCTTCCCTAATCTGATGAGACCAATGACCTCGCTGTCTGGTCTCCTTCCCCGAAAACCAGCAGCAACAGTATTGATCCACCATTAGATGGTAAAACTAAGATTTCTTTCCAGTTGGAGCCAAGTCAAATACGACTGTGATCAATGTTTTCTGTTCTTACACTAAGGAATCTGTAACCCAATATGTTGGATTGCAGTCAGCACTTAAAAATGACTAGTGCTTTAATGCTGACAACATATTAACTGTACACTATGTTCTCTATTTTTTATTAGCGCTCTAGACCTATTTCAAATTTGTTTCAGCCCTCTGATGAAAGGCATAAAATATTCATATTCATGCACAGTAATATCATGTAAAATAACCTGTTTTCCTGGAAAACTTCATATTATTGTGAGTTGCAAAAAGGAGAGATCTGTGTGAAAATGTAGGATTTATAGTTCATCATGAGCCTATAATTAACAAAGTTAGTATACTGGCACCCAGATCAAGTCACTGCATGTGCATGCCAAACTCAATATAGGAGTTGGCAGTTCTTGTTCCTGTGAACGAACACAAACTTGAGCTCCATGCCGCACACTGAAGCAGTGACAATTATTAGAAATGTCAGTATAGTCAATGGAGAATGCAGTGATACTGTAGAATACTTGTGTTATTTTTCTGTCTTGATTACAAAAAATATTTACAATCTAGATGGAAAAATAAAACTAATCGTGACAAAATAGAGAAGGGTTTAAAGGGATAAGCACATGGAATAATGGCATACTTCTCTTGTACTAAGAGCCCTTGTGCAAGGGCTCGGCAACCACATAGGAAATTTCTCTTTGGTTGGGCTTCCAGCCAGCTTTTTCACAGCAGTAACACCCCTACCAGCACCTCAAGAAAAGTGATATGCATACACTGCACAGGCCAAGTTTTACATCGCCGTTGATGGCAATTGACTTTATCATTTTATCTAAAATGTACAAGGAGCCTGTGAGTCCATCTATAGTTTACTTCAGAAATAAGCTGTGATAAGTTTTGTCAGAAGAAGTAGCCCAGAACACAAGGTTTCTAGAAAAATTAAAATTGGTTCTCTGATAAAATACAGTATATGCAATTCAGTACTGCATAAGCCCTGGCCTTATAACTAGAATGTTCTTTGGATCATTCACATAATACATCATAATGATATGGAACAAGTCATTTTACCTTTACATTGCAAATTAATGTGTAAATATACCGTATTTACTCGAATCTAAGCCACACCTGAAAAATGAGACTCGAAATCAAGGGAAAAAAATTTCCCGAATCTAAGCCGCACCTGAAATTTGGACTCAAAACTCAAGGGGAGAGAAAAGTTTTAGGCTGCACCTCCAAATCAAAACAAAGTTGGTCCATTTAATATGAGACACAATTTAGGTCGCATGAATGACAATACAGCTACAGTAGTTTGGTTCGAGTCGTAAGCTTAGCAGTTAAGCTTTACCAGGTAGCCATTGCTAAGCGTCAGGCACTCCATCCACTCTTCCTTTTTCACGTGCTTCGTCTGGTTTGAATTGATTGCTTATTTTTCTTTGATCTGAGAAGTGCCGTTCTCTTTGTTATAGGTGTTTACGTCACTCTAAGCTGAAAATGCATTACTGTACAGTGTCATGCATTGTTTGTCGCATTCTGATAATAGTGTTTACGGCCTGTTGGCAAGAGACTGCCATTTGTTGTTACTTACACTGCTGCTTTCTTTGATAATGATCAACAAGAACCAAACAATAGACTGCGTATGATAGATGATGTTCTGAACGAGAGTTTAGCGAAAATTTTTCTCCGTTTAAAAATCTTTGTGGGCGCCTCTTTAGTACATTACATTCTGCCCAGAAATTAGAGTCATCTTAGATTTAAAAATCTAGTCAATTGCCATGCTTCATTTCTGACTGTATCACTATTAGGCATAAGAATAATATGAATATAAACATGACATGATATGTATATTCTTCCACGTTTGGTGTTGTCTCACTCTAGTTTCGTAGGTTATTAGACAGACAGGATTTAAATGAGGTAGCAGTAAACATGAAACAATACATGGCAGAATGTTTATACTGATATTATTCTCATGGTGAAGAGAATACTGCATGTGATTCACAATTCATAAAAGTTCCTATTAGCAACCATCTCTTCTCACAGGTAGGAAAAAATTCAGAATGTAGAGTTGGCCATATTGACAAACATCCATCCGTGTGTGTGTGTGTGTGTGTGTGTGTGTGTGTGTGTGCTCGAGTGTATACCTGTCCTTTTTTCCCCCTAATGTAAGTCTTTCCGCTCCTGGGATTGGAATTACTCCTTATCCTCTCCCGTAAAACCCACATCCTTTTGTCTTTCCCTCTCCTTCCCTCTTTCCTGATGAAGCAACCATGGGTTGCGAAAGCTTGAATATTTGTGTGTGTTTGTGTGTTTTTTATTTTATTGTGTCTATCAACATACCAGCACTTTCTCGTTTGGTAAGTTAAAGCATCTTTGTTTTTTATATATATTTTTCCCACGTGGGATGTTTCCCTAGAGACTTGAATGTCAAGCTACTTTTTTTTATCTTTCTCTCTTTGCACAATGATTTATGCTTCAGACAGTAATGTATATGGCCAGTATGTTGCCACATTTGTCACTGAGAAAACATACTATGATTTTAAATCTGACTCTTTCCACTCCTTAGCAAGGGTATGCAATTGCAATTCATAGAACATGCCACTGACTAACTAGAATATTTAAACATTGTTTACAAACTCAGTAAAATGTTTCTCATTCATCTGTTCAGTGGATGTTGCAGTATCAACTCCCTTATTTTCAGAAGCTTCTTGAACACTGTCCACTAGTCTCAGAGTGTCTGCAAGGCCATAATTCTGACATTTTGGATGCCTCTTCCTAATGTTTACAATTCATGTTCCTTCAGATGATTGCAAAATCAACTGGACATCAAAACTTCCACATGAAAAATACAATATCAGTTTGGGCAACTGAATGGGAACACTATTCCAAGCATTAGAGTGAATAAAATGGTGTTGTAAATGAACACTTACAGGTATACTGCAGTTAGCCCATTCCGGGAATAGCTACTCTTGGCTTCACCTTGTGATTGAACAAATGGTCATATGGGCACTGAAGACAGAGATGTTTAGTGCTCAGAATGAGTCTATTCACCATGACTTCTGTCACATGTATCTTCATCATAGTTTTTCACCGTACAGCATAAAACTTCAATCTTCACATTCAATATGTTCATCTGGCTGCAACTGACAAATCAGCTTCAGCCTGTGCATTCAGCATGAGCTGTTGCTTCTTAGCATGTGCGCCCATGTGCATTCATCTGCTCCTGATAAACACTTTGTTTGATTAGTGATCAATTTAACAAACTTTTTGGACACATTTTGTACATGTAAAGCTGTCTGGTAATTCAAACAATAGAAACTCCAAGTAGGAATATCAACAATGTATGAAAAAAGACATTAAGTTGAAGCCAGACACAATTAAAAGACACACAAAGCTTTCAGCCACAGCCTTCATCAGATAAGAGAAACACACACTACTCATATACACAAGCAAGCACACCTCATGCACACATTACTGCCAACTCCAGAAGCTCGGCCCAAGGTGCTGGAGTTGGCGATCATGTGTGCATGAGGTGTTCTTGCTTCTGTGCTTAAATGATGTCTGTTTCTCTTATCTGATGAAGACAGTGGCCAAAAGCTTTATGCAAGTGTCTTTTAATTGTCAAACAATGGAAAATCTAGGATGGAATGTAACAATATTAGAGAAGGAAAGTTGCTACTCACCATATTGCGGAGACGCTGAGTCGCGATAAGCAGAACAAAGAGATTCACACAATTATAGCTTTTGGCGCGCGCGCGTGCACACATGCACACACACACGCACAAATGCAAACACAACTTGCACACGTCTGCAGTCTCAGACAACTGAAACCACACTGCGAGCAGCAACACCAGTGCATGATAGGAGTGGCGACTGGGTGGGGGTAAGGAGGAGGCTGGGGCAGAGGGAGGGAGGGATAGGATGGTTGGGGTGGCAGACAGTGAAATGCTGCAGTTTAGACGGAAGGCAGAAGAGAAAAGAGGGGGGGGGGGGGGGGGGGTAAGTAGCAGAAAGGAGAGAAATTGAAAGACTGGGTGTGGTGGTGAAATGACGGCTGTCTAGTGCTGGAATGGGAACAGGGAGGAGGCTGGATGGGTGAGGACAGTGACTAATGAAGGCTGAGGCCAGGAGGGTTATGGGGATGTATTGCAGGGAAAGTTCCCACCTATGCAATTCAGAAAAGCTGGTGTTAGTGTGGAGAATCCATATGGCACAGGCTGTGAAGCAGTCATTGAGATGAGGGATATCATGTTTGGCAGTGTGTTCAGCAACAGGGTGGTCCACTTGTGTTTTGGCTACACTTTATTGGTGACCATTCATGTGGACAGACAGCTTGTTGGTTGTCATGCCTACATAGAATGCAGCACAGTGGTGGCAGCTTAGCTTGTAAATCACATGACTGGTTCCACAGGTAGCTCTGCCTTTGATAGGATAGGTGATGTTAGAGACCGGACTAGAGTAGGTGGTGGTAGGAGGATGTATGGGACAGGTCTTGCATCTATGTCTATTACAGGGGTTATGTCCTGCCCACTATCCTTCTCACCCCTCCTACAGTGGTATTCCACCATCCACCGAACCTACAAAATATACTCATCCATCCTTACATAACCCCTGCTCCCAATACCTTACCTCCTGTGTGTAGGGGCTACTGCTGACAAAGGCCTTAATGGCCGAAAGCTATAATTGTGTGAATCTTTTTGTTGTGCCTATCGCGACTCAGCATCTCCGCTATATGGTGAGTAGCAACATTCCTTCTCTAAAATTGTCTTTTAATTGTGCCTGTCCGCAACTTAATGTGTCTTCTTTACGGTAAGTAGCAATCTGTCTTTTTCTACATTGTTTGTTAATTCGTTATTAATACATATATGATTTTCAGGTCCTTCATTCCTGTGCAGATGAGCTATGTGGCAGAAATGCAATGAAATATGAAGCTGTTAAGGCATCAACTGACTGGACAGCAGAAGAACACAGTTGTATCTGTAATGAAATAAAGAAATTATTTTCAGAAGTTGTTGGTAATTCACTTGGAAATGAAATGGTAAAATTGTGTAAAAAATGGAATATGTTTTACATTTTTATGTGTAGTTCTAAGCGTACTAACTTTCATGCAAGACTTTTAGATTTCACTTGAATATTGTTTTTCACTAATGCGTTTGTATATATTCCTTTTTTCCTTGTGTATTGCAAGGATCATCTGATTAGTCATAGTTGGACTGAAGAACTTCAGAATATTGGCTGTATTTTTTGGTACAAAAAGCCAATAAAATTAATCTTAAAAAAAAAAAAAAAAAAAAAAAAAAAAAATTTTCATGATTTTTTGATCGCACAAGTCGGTATTCTTTATTTTTTTATATTCTGTAAAACTGATATGAAAGTTTAAGATTCTAAGATTACAAGTGTTGGGGACAAGTTTGCTCTGTAAGTGAACTTATTCCAAACATATAACAGATAGTAGTGTTCTGGAACATGCAGGTAGGTTTTTGGGAAGACAATTGCTTACTTTAAACCATGATACGAAAATGTCACTACGGGAATATATTTTAAATGCTTGGTTAATTGTGGATTTTATTATAAAGTTGTTATTAAATATGATATTTGAGCACTAAGTAATACCAAAAATTCTATACTATTTCTACGAGGCTTGAAGTGTTTTTCTTGTTGTGGGTTGATTTTAAGTGATTGCCTTATTGTGAGATGCCAGGTCTTTACTTGTTCCTGATAACTATAGTTACCTTCTTTTCCAAATTTCCAGGTTGCAGTCTTGTTTTCTCTCAATGTTGTGGTCTTGCTATGCAGTGCCATGTATTTGACCGCTGACTTCTTTTCCGATTGCAGAGGGCAAGGGCTATGAGAGAGCTTTCACATTTAAACAGCTACTATGAAATCACAAAACATGGTTTCCATAATTCTTCTATATTCAGATAAGTTCTCAACTTAGAACAACTGATAATTAACAAAGTTTTTAAGACAACATGTTTATACATGATACTTCAGTGCTTGACCAAAACCATAAGTTCATACTTAACTCGAGATAGTGCAGCATAGAGTCTGTATAACAACATTCATTTTTCGTTAGTGCTTGACTATTGTCTCAGGCCTCTTTCTTCTTCAGAGTCGACAGCACCCCCAAAACTCGAATGCAAAGTGCAAGTGACCCCTCACTAGCCAGTCCAAATTACACATCCATAGTTGCTTTGTGCACTGTGCCCACATTTTTCTCTCTCATATCTGCACATAAATTCCAGCAAACCCAGGCACAGTAGATGCTCTTTATGTTATTACTAATTAAAGTCACATTTTCCACATGCATATTTTTCATCGGTCCAGTAAAAGGAAAATGAGATGTCTTGCTATGCTTTATAGCTACGCGTACCTGTTGTTGTATAGTTTGACGCAACTATTTAATGTGGCTCTAACCAGAAATGTTTACTGTTTTTCTTATACTGATATAGTGTGTTCTCATTCTCACCATCAGAGATGTATATATCGACTGTCTTTTTAATCACACAATCCCAGTATAAATGTTCTCTTTGTTGATGTAGTCACATCATATTGCTGAAAGTTGAGAAACTTCCACCTCAAGAAAATATTGAGGAATGTACGAATTATTAGACCATAAGTAATGATACTAGTATTTCTGTAACTACCATCTCTGTTAAAGTTTGAAGTGTAAAAGGGAAATATCATAAGCTCATAAAACCCTCAGTGAAGTGATTAATGTATTGTGCAAATGCAGAATGAGACTTCTTGCAGAAAAAAATTAAGTACCGTTTCCAATTTCCTTTGAACTAGGTAAATATTCTCGTGGTTCTATTGGTGACACTGGAACTGAAGCCTGCAAACCTTCTTCCTGGATTTCAAATAACAAAAAATTATCTGTACCCCCTCTGAAATAACATGGATGACTTAGTTCTGCTATAAGATGAGGTACATTATATGTAAGATCAAAGATTTGTGTGGTAATAGCAGGAGAAGAAAAGGAAGGCCTTCTTGTGGATGAGGGGATGAAGGGCATAGATGAGTGTTCAGCTGCAAATTTCGAAATTGCCAGTATTTCTACAAGTGAACATGTTTGATAGAGCAATATGGCAATACCCTATTAAGATTGTTATTGGCTTTATACAATCAGTTTTGTTTATTTGTTTTCTCTGCAGAAACTCAATTACAGAACTTAAGTCTCAGTATTTAGTTTACAGTATCCCTATTACGAGTTAAATATATCAGCCACTTTAATTTTGTTGATGACATTGTAATTTTTGTCTTCAGTACAGAAACTTCAGCAATCAATGGAGGAACATGCTCTATTAATTTTTAAAATTAGGCTCAAAATCAATTATAATGAGACTAAAATAATATATAGTCGACATATTATAAAAAGAAAATAGTACAAATTAAGTTGTAGTCATACAACTGGTTTTTGTATGTGGGCAACTGAAGGGGGTAGCTGGGGGGACAACAAAAGAAATGGACTGAAGAGTAAATAGTTTTGAATGCTTTAGACAGTATTTGAAATGAAGACTGCAATGTGAGTGACATTAAAAATTAAGTCAGTGTGTCGTACCAGCTGATTTATGGCAGTGTGATATAATGGACCATTTCACGAAAACCATTCAGAACGTGATGGTTGCTCGGGGAAGTGGGGAGATAGAGAAGGCCATGAGGATGACATAATAGAATGGGTAGCTGAAGACAGGATTGCCACGTACCCCGATCTGGGCGGAATTGTCCTGATTTTTCTGTTGAAAATGTGACTCACGATTAAACCTTGTCGGGATACATAAAATTCATGATTACAGCAGGATGGATTATATTTCATACAATATAGTCTGTTCATTATATAAGTTAGGAGGCATTTTTGTAAATGTAACTGAACTTAAAAATACAGCCCTTTGTCCTGAAAGATTAGCACTCAGCTGCTATTAAGAGTCTCATTTTTAATTTGGCCAATCAGCTCCTTAGACCACAGTGATCAAATGCCAATTTAGGACAAAAAATCCTCGGTCGGCAGAAGACAGTCATTTGTTTTTGGCTTCAGCCAATGTTACTTATTGTGACAGCACTGTGTTAGGTAACCATTGTTGTTTCCTTTGTTACTGTGTGTTGTACTTCACTCTGTTTTAAGTGTTTCCTTTCCTTGTGATAAGCCTACGTAATTCTTGCAGTTACAATTTTGTATTTAAAGTATCAATACATAGGACAATTGTGAACATCATTCAATCAATTTTTATCACTGACTTCTGCCTGCTGAAGCAGCTGCCTACACAGTGATGGTGAATGTGGGGGGCAGGGCATGCAGTCTTCTACCTTACATCAATCTCAGTAGTGACTCAGAAACTGATCATAACAGATGGTTATTGCTACTGACGGTAAAGCATTTTTACAACCAGATGCACAGTCAGCAAAACTGATGAAGTATCAGTGTCAAAAAAGAAGCAGAAAGTGAAATTGGAAACCAATTTTAATGACAAGCAGTGTAAAACTTACTCATGGCTTCACAATGGTAAAGATGATTAGCTATAACGCTCACCGTATTGTATGCCTCTCAGCTTAGTGTGTCTCAGTGATGTGAAACTGACATTAAGGGCAAGTGTTAAAAATCCCAATTTTGTTTAGTTTAAAAGTGTCATGTTTGAAAAAGATCCTGACTTTGGTTTAAAAAATCCTGGCAAACCTGTCTGAATACCATAAATGAAACGTCTAAAGCAGTCATCCAGTGGATGTCAGTTTGCTGACAATGAGGATGGTGGTGGTCGTGGTGAGGAGGAGGAGTAGTAGTATGATATCCTTATTTTTATTATTCATGTAATAGAACCACAGGGTGACAGAAACTGTACCTCACACCGTGCTCTCATGGATGAAAATCATTTTATATTTTCATACATTCACTTTCTTTTGTTTTTAAGGTATGCTTTGCTAGAATAATGCAGCTAAAATCAATTGCGTATTTATTTGTAAAACTAATCAGGAATAATGTAAGGTGGAGCAGAATTATCATAAAATATCTTTAATTTTTATACTCACTATGCAGAAAATTTACTCTCCCTATTGTATTCATGCCTAATGATGATAATTCTATGAAATCTTTTAGCACAAATACAATACAATAGATTCCTCTGGCCTTTAGTAGTAGTGTCCGATGCCTTTAGTAGTGGTGTCCGATAGTTGATTTCTGAAAGTAACAGTTCGCTGTCACTGTGTATCCTGTCTTGTCGTATTTTATTTATTTATTGATTTGTAAAAACCTGGCTTTCTGCTTGTCTGAAGCAGGTCCTACAATATGCTTGATACAGGCATTATCCTCTGCATAATGTTTTTTTTCTTTAATTGATACCTTAAGAATAAGTGTGTTCAAAAATGCCAGTCTTAGTTAATTTGGAATAAATTTAATTAATACAACAAAAATGTAAAGTGATAAGCTTCGTTTAGAATCTATATCTGTATGGAATTTGGTTTGTAGTTACATCAGTATGTCTTGAGTTTGACTGCTTATAATAGAAAAATCTTCTAAACTTATAGTTACATTTACATTTTCTACAGGTGTTGCCCCTAAGTTACACTATTTGGAGCATGCAGCGTGAATAGCTCTTTGATTAGTGTGTGTGGTTCAGTACGTCTTGAGTCACAGCAGTTCCATATATACATAATCCCATTTGCATAATACTTTTCTACATTTCACTTAACATTATATTATAAGTAACTGTACAAATACTGTGCAACTTGGAAAAATCTTGAGGCCTCATCAGTCTATGAATATTAAACATACTATAACTGAGTGAGGTGGCACTGTAGTAATACACTGGACTTGTAATCAGGACGGGCGACTATTATAATAACCATGTGGCCATTTCCCTCAATTCCTGTAAATCATTTATGGTGAATCCTAGGATGATTCCCTACTCCACTCTTCTCCAATCTGAGCTGGTGCTCTCTCTCTTAAAGACCTTAATGGGATGTCAAAATTTAATCTTCCTTCCATCTAAATAGTTGCATATTACTTTATTAATAGTTATTAATGTGTTATTGCTAAACTACATTACAATTACACATGCTACTGTTGCAGAGACTGTAGGATATACAATAATTCACTGGCTCACACAATATTTCCATATTATTTGTTACACTTTAATTCACAGAAGTATTTGTAGCCACTGTCACTTTATGTCATACTGCAACACATACATACAACCTTTGCTTCTTCTGATACCTTTACTGTTAGCTGATATTAGCACTACTCTTGCTGCATTCACTCCTTCGAGGCACACATCTTCCTCATCATCGGCATCTACGCTATAACTCGCCTCCTCTGTTCTATTAACATCTCTCTGACCTGCCTTTCTTTCACTGTTGTTGGTATTGCTTATAAACTTTTTTTAGTTCGTTCCTAGATATGTTGAGCAAAGAAAATGATTTTAGCAGGTCAATGCCTTCTAATTTCCACTTTGAAAGAGCACAAGAGATTATCAGAAAACCACCTGCTCAGCAGATCTTGAACTTCAACAGTTACAAAACACTGGTGGTCATTCCATGTAGATAATGAGGATACAGTCCATGCCCTGCCCATTCAATTCATTTGTGCTCAGATAACCTCGACATTGAGTGCCCATAATCTCCACAATTCATTTGCAGTACCTCTCAGGTGTTCTATGCTTACACTGTCACAAACCTGTTGCCATTCGTCATTGTTCAGCTTCATTACGTGACATTGTTTATTCTGGAAAGTGCACTCTCTCTCTCTAAATTATAAAGCTAAAACCAATATGTTGCAGCCAGAACATCATCAGAGTGTATTCCCCAAATGACAAGGGGAGCCTCTGTCTGCGAGGGTGCCTCTGTGTCATGCTCAGTAGAGCATTCATCAGCAACTGATACAATTTTTATTTGAAGATTGCAATTTTACACCAGCATTTTTCATTAATTTTTGCAGTAGAGATTGAGAACTAGTAGTCAGTAACATTAATTCACATTTCTACTTGTGATCTAGAAAAGGAAAATTAAAGTGCTTGCAGATAATTATTAAATATTATGTCCAATCATTGTTCTATGTATTATCTGTTTCTTCAGTTATTGGGTTTAGAGTAATGTGACTGTATATTTCAGGTACTTGCAAATGCACCAGAGTTGGATGTGTCCCATCGGAAATGTCTTCTAGATTGCTTAGACATACACAGGAAAGATATCAAGAGAACTTTAATTGCAGATTTAGCTTCCATATCAGGCCCAGTACTGAAGGATTTTGACTGGAAACTAAAGGTCCCTATTATTACTTACATTTTCTATTATCTTGTTGAAAATGTGCAAAAGTCAACATAACCAGTTTTGAAGGGCCTCATTTTGTGGTGCAACATATTATGTTCCTGATACACACAACCATAACATATGGTACAAATATAGCTTTCAAGAATTTTAGATACATGTGCACTGAAGATGTAGCTGTGCAGTTAATTAAATAATAAGGTAATAAGCATCATTCTTCTTGGGCACCAAACGCTACATCAGAATTCTCAATAGATGCTACAGTTCACGTAAGAAATGGAAAATGTGATTTCAAGGATGTGATATAGCTATGATTACAAGGTGAGGTCTCAAATTTCCGAAATCCATCTGAAAATGAATGTTTAAATCATAAACTCGTTAAGATGACTTTTGATTAAAAAGTTTCATATTTACCTCATTCTAGGGTGCACGGTGCTTTGGAGACATGTTACTTTTGCGCAGCTCATTAAGAAGTTTAGTCTGAATGCACTCTCTATGTCTTATCAGCATTAATAATGGCGATAAGTACTTTTGGCACAGCAGAATGGGCACTAAAATTTTGCAGGAGATTGCAAGAAGAGAATCAAACTGAAACATTGATAGCATGACAACTTTTAGTTAAAGAAACAGTTAGCAGATTTAACTAACCGAACAGGATAAAATGTGAGATGAGGGTGAGGAGGATATTGAAGAAAATAGCTAGTAGTGACAGTATTGTATCAGTGTTAATAGTTCCATAAAAGTTAGAAGATGTATTTGTGGCACTACTATCACGAGACTAGTTTTGGTAAATTCAGTGTTTGTATTTTGTAGGTCAGATGAGAATGTTATATATAAAAACAAAGATGAGGTGACTTACCGAACAAAAGCGCTGGCAGGTCGATAGACACACAAACAAACACAAACGTACACACAAAATTCAAGCTTTCGCAACAAACTGTTGCCTCATCAGGAAAGAGGGAAGGAGAGGGGAAGACGAAAGGAAGTGGGTTTTAAGGGAGAGGGTAAGGAGTCATTCCAATCCCGGGAGCGGAAAGACTTACCTTAGGGGGAAAAAAGGACAGGTATACACTCGCACACACGCACATATCCATCCACACATACAGACACAAGCAGACATATTTAAAGACCAAGATGAGAATGTTATGTTTATTAAGATTATTCAGTGTTATAAATGAGACTTATACTGATATTGTGATAATTTTTTGCAAAGAAAAATTCTATTTGTGACTAATAAAATGGTCATTTGATGTTGATCTTTAGATCAGAAAATCATCTTAAATATAATAATGCTTGTAGCAGGGTTGGGTTTGCCAGGGGAGGGCGGCGGGGAGGAGGATCATTTTCATCACACCTGCAGTAGACTTAATACTACACATTCTGGTGAAGGAAGCTGTAAACCTCTGGAATCTCATCCATTACTGGCTGCTTTTTATATGGTGAAGATGGGATACTTGAGCTGGGAGTTGACTTGCAGTACTTGCTGATCCGTCTCTGCTGTAGCAATCACTGTTACACATACAACACCATGGGTTGCAGAGAACGCAGGTTTTGGATTCAGCACCTGCATTCTGAAGACAGTACAAATAAAACACTATCATCTTCATAGTAGGCACCACAGTCAGAGTCAAGATGGCATTTTTTCATATACCGTATTTACTC
This sequence comes from Schistocerca americana, assembly GCF_021461395.2. Lineage (NCBI taxonomy): Eukaryota > Metazoa > Arthropoda > Insecta > Orthoptera > Acrididae > Schistocerca > Schistocerca americana. Next base: position 210,490,268 of record NC_060124.1, on the reverse strand, counting down.
GAATCTAAGCCACACCTTTTTTTCCAGTTTTTGTAATCCAAAAAACCGCCTGCCGCTTAGAATCGAGTGCAAAGTAAGCAGAAGTTCTGAAAAATGTTGGTAGATGCTGCCACAACTAACTTCTGCTGTCGAATATATGTAGTGCTTTGCAGGCACAAAGATAAATACTGGTGCCAAAACCTCTGCGTCAGTAAATAAATTAAAAAAGAAAGTAGAATACGAGCTTTTTTTCTCCCCTCTGAGTTTCGACCACTGCATTTTCATACATTATCCAATGAAGTAAATAGAAATTCCATACTGTTCATCTTCGAATGTAGCAGCTTTTTAAATATTAATAGCAACAAAAATAAATTTCTTTACACAAAAATAACAACAATGCACAAGGCTTTTGGATTGTTGCACGAGTTGATATGCTGGGGCTCATTAAGATTTCACGTAGCGACACCTATTTCTTCGTGGAATTTTGTTAAGTGCTTGTTGGTGTTAGTAAACCATAATGAAGCACTTTCATTATAGTGCCAAATTCAAGAGAGGAGTTATTTCTTTTGCGGAACAAAGCTCTAATCGTGCTGCAGGTCTGCGATACGGGATTGATGAGAGCAATTTCAGGCGATGATGACTGCAGAGAGAAAAATTATTTGAATGTTGAAGTAGCAGGAAAGCGTTTAGTGAGCCAAAATGTAGCCGATAACATGCACTAGAAGTGATTTTTAATGAATAAGACAATTCCTCTGGTTTTTTAATTGAGAGCGGCAGTAGTGTGCACAAAAGCAAGCCATGCTGCGAGTGGCGACAAGTCAAACACTCATTATCAGAATGCAACAAACAATGCATGACACATTCGATCGATTCAAACCAGATGAAGCACGTGAAAAAGGAAGGGTACCCGTATAAATACAGATGGAGCGCCTGACGCATAGCAATGACTATCTAGTAAAGCTTAACTGCTGAGCTTACTACTTGAACCAAACTACTGCAGCTGTATCTTCATCGATTTGACCTAAATTGTGTCTCATGTTACAATGGACCAACTTTGTTTAGATTTGGAGCTGCAGTCTAAAACTTTTCTCTCCCCTTGAATTTCGAATCTCAAATTTCAGGTGTGGCTTAGATTCAGAAATTTTTTTTATGCTCGATTTCAAGTCTCATTTTTCAGGTGCGGCTTAGATTCGAATAAATATGGTAGATCCTATTTATTTAGACTTTTTGTTGCCTGAAAAGGAGATCCAAATATATACTGTGTATGTGGAAAAATGGTGCCTTCATTTAAAAAGCTTTCAGTTTCATTATGAGAGCAATGTATAAGATTGCAATTAAGTGCTGAAATTAAATACCCATTAACATGCAGTCTTATGGAGGTTTTGCTGAGCTGTTACTTAACCTGTAAAAAGATCAGGTCTGGTCAGCTCAGTTCAGCTCAGTTCAGGTATCAACACAAAATCATAAAGGGGTAAAGCAGAAGTATGCCTAATAATGAATAAGAAAATAAAAATGCAGGCAGCTACTATGAACAGCCTAGTGAATGCATTATTGTAGGTAAGATAGACAAAAAGCCAACAGCCACCACAGTAGTACAAGTTTAGATACCAACTAGCTTTGAAAATGAGGATGAGGTAGAAGGAATGGGTGATGAGATAAAGTAAATTATTCAGATGGTTAAAGGAGATGAAAATTTAATTGTAATGAGTGACTAGGATTCAGTAGGAAAAGGAAAATTAGAAGGAAAAATATTACAAATGGACCGGGGGGAAAGGAATAAGCAGGAAGCCACATTTTGGAATTTTGCACAGAGCATAATTTAATCATAGCTAACATTTGGTGTTAGTAGAACTACTGATAGCCTTGGGAGAGCCAGCCCTGACAAAGCTCAGATGTATGAGACAGGCAAAATACCCTCAGACTTCAAGAAGAATATAATAATTCCAATCCGAAACAAAGCAGGTGTTGACAGATGTGAAAATTACTGAACTATCAGTTTAGTAAGCCACGGCTGCACACTACTAACAAGAATTCTTTACAGATGACTGGAAGAACTGGTAGAAGCCAACCTCGGGAATATAGTTTGGATTCTGCAGAAATGTTGGAACACATGAGGCAATACTGACCCTACGACTTATCTTAGAAAATAGATTAAGGAAAGGCAAAACCTACGTTTATAGAATTTGTAGACATAGGGAAAGCTTTTGACTATGTGACTGGAATACACTCTTTTAAAATTCTGAAGGTGGCAGGGGTAAAACACAGGGTGCGAAAGGCTATTTACAATTTGTACAGAAACCAGACGGCAGTTATAAGAGTCGGGGGGGGGGGGAATGAAAGGGAAGCAGTGGTTGGGAAGGGAGTGAGACAGGGTTGTAGCCTATCCCCGATGTTATTCAATCTGTATATTGAGCAAGCAGTAAAGGAAACAAAAGAAAAGTTCGGAGTAGGAATTAAAATCTATGGAGAAGAAATAAAAACTTTGAGGTTCGCCAATGACATTGTAATTCTGTCAGAGACAGCAAAGGACCTGGAATAGCAGCTGAACGGAATGGGCAGTGTGTTGAGAGGAGGATATAAGATGAACATCAACAAAAGCAAAACAAGGATAATGGAATATAGTCGAATTAAATCAGGTGATGCTAAGGGAATTATGTTAGGAAATGACGCTTAAATTAATAAATGAGTTTTGCTATTTGGGGAGCAAAATAACTGATAATGGTCAAAGTAGAGTGGATATAAAATGTAGATTGGCAATGGCAAGGAAAGCATTTCCAAAGAAGATAAATTTGTTAACATAGAGTATAGATTTAAATGTCAGGAAGTCGTTTCTGAAAGTATTTGTATGGAATGTAGCCATGTATGGAAGTGAAATGTGGACGATAAATAGTTTGGACAAGAAGAGAATAGAAGCTTTCGAAATGTGGTGCTACAGAAGAATGCTGAAGATTGGAGGAGGTACTGAATAGGATTGGGGGAAGAGGAGTTTGTGGCTCACCTTGACTAGAAGAAGGGATCGGTTGTTAGGACATGTTCTGAGGCATCAAGGGATCACCAATTTAGTATTGGAGGGCAGCGCGAAGGGTAGAAATCGTAGAGGGAGACCAAGAGACGAATACACTAAGCAGATTCAGAAGGATGTAGGCTGCAGTACGTACTGGGAGATGAAGAAGCTTGCACAGGATAGAGTAGCATGGAGAACTGCATCAAACCAGTCTCAGGACTGAAGACCACAACAACAACAACATATGAAGATGGTATCTGTTCTTCTGGACATGTCCGAAAGAACAGATACCATCTTCATATATCTAAAAAATGAGGTTGGCAGAAAATGCAAAATGGTTAAGCACGAGTGGCTAGATGACAAATATGAGGCTGTAGAAGCACACTTAACTAGGGGAAAGATAGCATGCCGAGTAGAGGAAGATTAACAAGACCTTTGAAGAAAAGAGAAGCAACTGAATTTGAGTAGCAAAATATCTGATGATGTAAAATGTAAATGGCAGTATCAAGAAAAGCTTTTCTGAAATAGAGGAGTTTGTTAATTTTAAATGTTAGGAAGTTTTTACTGGAGGTATTTGGAATGTAGCCTTGTGTGGCAATGACACATGCATGACAGGCAATGCAGATAAGAAGCTTTTGAAATATGATGCTATAGAAGAATGTTGAAAATTAGATGGTTTGATCAAATAACAAATGAGATTGAACAGAACTGAATTCAGAAAAGATGAACTTTGTGGCACAATGTGTCTTCAATAAGGGGTCACTTGACAGGACACTTCCTGAGGCATCAAGTAATTGTCAATTTGGCAAGGGAAGGAAGGAGGGGAGGATTGCAGACGGAGACCAAGGGTTGAATACAGTATGCAGGTGCAAATGGATAAAGGCTGCAGAATTTGAATAGAGATGAAGAACCTTCCACAGAATAGACTAGCATTTCAGTCCTTGAACTGAAGAACAACAGTGCACTCACATCCAGTAGTGAGTAAAAATTTGTAAATATGGCTTTTGAAAAGGAAATCCAAGAGGCACTGAACTCCTGCCTGGAATTGTCAGTGCTCTCTACTATGGCAGATACAACGTAAAAAAATAGATCAGTAACGCAATGAAGATCTGAAAATTTTTGTTTATTGGGCAGTTGGTACTAGTTCACATTCCAGTGATCTCTTCCCACGTCGTATCCACAACAGAATGGACAACCACCAAATGAGATACACAAAATGGATTCTGTAGCCAGTTGACATGGCTTGTAATCTAAGAGAGCATCCAGAATATGGTAGATCTTATCACAGGAATCACGTAATGTGCTGCTGGTACACTCCTAAATTTCTAGTCAGTGGTGGGTTGACAAATGTCACCTTGCAATTGGGAGGATTGGGGTGGTATTGTATACGTTCAGCAGCAGACTCTGTGACAATTTTGAACTGAGAAGACAAATAGTTGTTGAAACACAGAAGAATTTTTTAGTTCTTCTGTACAAAAAGAAGTCAGGAGACTCATTAGAAGAAACAGATCTATAACAGTCATAAACATTCTGAACAGGAAACTTTGAATTTCAGTTTTAAATTGCCCATATAATAATGACCAAATAATCTGCTCACAAGTGGCAGCAGAACATACTCATAAAAGGAGGTTATAATCAGGCAAGCTTTCAGAGCCAGTGGTTCCTTCAGGCAGAAAAGTCGAAGTGGAAGGAAGAGGGGTGAAGGAAAAGGGCTGGAGAGATATCAGTGAGAGAGCACTCTTATTCCAAGATAGACAGAGAGATAGATAATTTAGGAGTAAAGAGGTCACATATTGAGTAGTGGAAGTGTTCATTTGTCGACCGGCACACACAAAGGAAAAGAAAAACTTCCTGGATTTAAGAAATAAATCCATTCTTGAGCTAGAATACACACATATGTGCTTGTGTTGCTTCATGGTGTCAGCTGGACATACAGTTGAATGTGTGTGTGTTTTGGTGAGTAGTCTAGTTTATTCCTAAATTATTTACATTAAGAAGAACGTCCGTACTATATAAATAGATAGATAACTACACGTCGGGAACCATAAATGTGTCAATCACTTGCAAAGTTATGTAAAAAGTCAGCACTGCTGATACTGCACCATGCATTCAGAAGTAACTGTTCCTGGTACTAACTTCTGATGACAGAGGTTTCAACATTGATTTATTGTCACCAATCTTAAGTATTCCTGATTTATTAACTATGTCTTGTTTGTTAATAGAACAATGTAGACTTCTTTAATTATGGGATATTGGAGGAGCAGGGACGTCTCTAACCATAATGTTGATTGGACTATGTCTTAAATGAGATGCACTCGGGTCGTTTTTCTGTGTGACTTGCAGCAAGTAAATTAATTAAATTTTTAATTTGTGTAAAAAGAGAAAAGTAAATATCTTATTCATTTTTAATTTCAGTATCAAAATTCGCTTACTACTGATTGTTTGTTTTGCAATGTATTTATTAAATACAAGTAATAATTTGCAGTAGTTGGAGAATGTCGTTGGTAATACTGAATACTTTCTTTTTCCAGTGGGTCATGGGCAGCAGCAAGATGTCATCCTTAAGAGAACCCCTGCTGCAAATGGATTTCCACCTTTCTCAAGGTAAATCACAAGATGAAATGAGCAGTAGTACTGTGAATGTTGAAATGGACAGAAATGAACTGAAGAATCTTTTATCTTCATTGGAAAGGGCTCAGGAAGCAGTAAAAAATTTGCATAATTGAATATGTTTGTGATCAGTTTATTTATGAAATAAAAGTGAAATGTGAATGTATATACATGCAGTAGTCGTGTGTGATTTTTTAAATGTAAATGAAACATTAAAAGACAGTGTAATTGTTAATAGTTACTAAAATTACTATCATACATGTACAGCAAGAAATATCCTGAAATACTGCATCACTTTTACATCCTGAGTCCACATGGGAATAATTTACTAAGCATCAACTTAAAACTACCATTTTGTTCCTTATGGCACTAACATATTCAGCATTAATTATATAATATGACAATGAGAGGTAATATAGTGAAACCTTGATACCTATGTATGTTTTCTTGTGTCACACAGGATTGCTGTACCAACATGAATAAGGTGGCTACCACCACTCATGTCTCCTGGCCTGCACTTGAGTTAACTATTAACAAGCATTTTTCTTTCGTCTGTTATAATATGAGGGTTGTCGATCAGTCGAAATGGACACCACAGTGAAAACCCGATGAAGCTTTGCACAGATGTGTTGGGTTGTGGCTCTAGTATGACTGTCGATCGCATGAAGACACTCTTTCCAGTTGTGAGTGCACTGTTAGCGAGTAAAGGTGCCTAGAACAATGATGTCTCCCGCCAAGTAGGAGGGCCCACTGAGAGGCTTCGCCTTAATGAATGCAGCCCACCTAACACAACTGCCACGCACGTACTTCTTCATCGCAATTCTCAGCCATACTCTGCAGGGGCAATGAAGACGCTCCTGCACCTTTTCAATGGGAAGTGTTCGATCACCCACAACACAGCCCTCGTTGGCTTGTCCTGAGTATCATCTCTGTTCACATGAAACGTTGAATACAAAGACAACACTTGGGCACAGGCTACGCACTATAGACCAGCGTAGAGATTTATTGGAAAGCACAGGTGGCTGCTTTCTATAACAATGGTGTTAGACATCTGTTGGAGCATTATACCAAATTTCCAAGTCGGAGCGGCGACTATGTAGAAAAGTACCTGGTAAGTGTAGCTAACTCTTGCAAATAAAATGTTTCTGATTTTCACTGTGGTTTCCATTTAGCGACTGATCAGAACTTAATTTCTGGACAACCCTCGTATATCTGGCCAGTCCCTTATATAATGAACTCAAGGTTTCACTATATACGTCACTACACACTTATACTGAGCTGGAAAATATTTATAGTTAAAAGGTACAAAAAAGGCATAAAATTTCACTAGACAAAGACTAGATCTTGCTTGAATTGCCACATTATTCATTTTTGAGTAACTAGCAACTATTTCGCTGCAGGTAAATCATTTTGGCAAGTAGCACAGAAATAAACTGACAACTGATTGATTTTTACAAGAAGAATAAATTGACAGGTTGAATGCCTAAAAGTCTGGCATATTTAATCAGTTTTCTCAGTTGCTGTACAAAATATACAAATCAATCTGGAATGTTTGCACCTTCATCACATGATCAATTGTATCTATAAATAACATTTATGTTGTCGTATGGGAAATCACAAGCCATGATATAATGAAATAGAACAAGAACATTGGATACACTGCAAGAGCCTTCCTTCCCGGTGGCTGACTGTCACCGAGGAAAACCATGGAAGCTGACAAAAAGAAAGGCAAATCAGTATTAAGACGTTTTTGGTCTCCAAGTTATCACTAAATGCCACACAAACATTATGTACTAAATAAAGTTTAAGAAATAAATATAAAAACAACAAATATTATTGAGTCTTTGAAATAAGAATTATAAGGAAGCTTTCAGATGAAACAGAGAGGGGGAATACATCAACCATTCACAATCAGAATCTGAGACATTTAAGTTTGGGGTTCAGGTGAGACAAAACGAAATAAATAAATGGAACGTTCAATAATGTGCTAAAGAAACGAATTGCCAATCATCCCCTTAACCTTTTTTTCCAAATTATGTTCCAAATATTTTGTTATTGATCAAAACCACCCTATTGTGAATGAAATTACATAATGTTGAAGATTGCAATAATAAAATGCTGGGTATGCTCATGCACTAGACTTCATCAAATTATCCTGAAACTTTAAAAAATGACTTCATTTCTGTGTAACTATGAAGTCTAGTCATGTATTTACATATGGTTTCCTGTGAGCATTAATCTTGGGGGAGCTGGTTGGGGCACAGTGGATGTATATATCTCATACCACCAGCAAGCACTTGTCATTAAACTGATGAAATGCTCTCTCTTTCAGCCTCTAATGAAGTAACATCACATACTTCTTCACTTTCTGCACCACTAAATTCAATGCCAAACTCAGGATCATTATAGCCATCCTTTGTTTTGAAAGCACTGCTAAACAACAATACAAGATGGAGCTGACAGTGCACATCTTGTTGTCAAGTACCCACAGCTGCACACAGTAAAGACAATACCTAGTGGCAATCACCTCAACCAAAACACAACATCTAGATTACAAAAGTAGTACGAGATGCTCTCTAGTGGCTGAACGCTTAACTACCAGTGATGAAATGGACATGAACAGGGTTTTATTTTTCGAAGGCCTTTCATTAAGTTGCCAGAGTATACTCAGGATTTTAAGTTTCTGTCAAAATAATAAAAACGAGATACCTCGAGGTTTTAAGTTAAGGGGTTAAAATGAACACATCTGCACATATGTAACACAAGCAGAATTAGGGCTGAGAAAAATTTGAAAGAGCTTTTAAGTGATTTCAATTAACACAAACATCGTTTTTCTTCTTCATATTATATCTGTTTCCTTTATCTGTGGATATTTTTTTCTCTTTTTGGTGCATTTCCTTATCTTGGCCACAACAAATACCTTTCACCTCCGGTAATTCTCTCTCCTCCTCCTCGCAAATCTTAATTCCACCTGCCATTCCCTCATGTGCTTTGCATTTCATTCGCTCTCCCATGCAGTGTACTGCTGCTGATATACAGCAATTTGCTTCTGGAATTATGTTATTACCAACTTTAGAGTAATTTCATTGCCATTTGTCAATAACTTCCTTCGCAATGTCAAATTTTGTAAACAAAAAAGAAATTGACATTTTAATTTTTTTAGCCCAGCCGCCATTGTTCCATGTTTTGGTACAAAATGTCTTTGCAGTGATCATACAAAATTTAAAATCAGTTATCTGAAATGGTTATTTTACACTAGAAAGCAGAAAATATTGAAACTTGGAAATGCTGTGATGTTAAACAATTGTTGAATCTAAAACACTTCAAAAACATGATAGCAAAACAGCTTGAGTTACAAATCTTAATTACTGTATTGGCCTGATATTAGCCTCACTTTTTTTTCCCTTTCTTTATTTTTAGCGGGGAGGGGGATAGACTCAATGGAAAAAATTATGTCAAATTACCAATTTACAAAGACTGTTTACAAAGTGGGGAGTCTTAGTTTAGTTGGTGGAACATAGATAAATTCACAAATACCAGCATCCTAATATGTCTTCACTGATACCACTGTTATCTTCACTACTGTTACTTGTTCCATCACTTTCAGGATTTTTGTTACTCTTCTCCCCAAGTACATTGTCCTTGCTACCATCGAGAGCACTGGACATGCAGTACGTCTTGAACTCTTTGATGGTAGAATGTGGTGGCATTGTATGCCATGAAGAAAGAATCACTCTACTGGTAACACTTTAATCTTGGCAGATGGACTGAGTGCATGTTCCCTTATACTTGTCTGTCTTCAATGCATCAACGTTGTTCTTTATTTCAGGTATGATGTGATCTTTACTGGCATTCAACACTAAAATAGCCCTTCACTGAGCAACACATCAGGTCTGCAATTCTATACAGTGGCTAGCCAGTCCAGTCCACCCTTTTTCTAGGCAATGAACCATTTAATCCTTAAGGGAAATCTTCCATTGGCAAAGTTTTACACTTCAGGAGAACAAAAGAGGTGAGCTTTCCTCCCTCTGCAATAGATGCCAGTTGTCAGCTGTTTTTAATGAAATACTTGTTGCCCCCCCTCCCCTGGTATAGCCCATTGTCACAATGTGTGGCATGTCACAAAAGATGGGTATCTCAGTGGCATTGTCGATTCGTTGTAGCTGTATTTGGATTATGTGCCCGTGGAGAGTGACAAGAGTCTTAGTAAAATCTTCTTGCAGTCTTTGTGCCAGTGAAGTACTGTACCATATAGAGAGGCAACTTCTATATATAAATGTGTGACCTCAACCAGCACTCCCACAGAATTCTCTTTGTGCTATGTTTAAGGACCTTGCAATTTCCAAAACCTTTAACTGGATTTTAGGTCAAGAGATAGGTATCTCATGTTTCCTTTTACCTTGTATGGGGGAAAGAACTGGATTGAAATTTAGGATATTTCAAGCTTTTGGCTCTCTGCAGGAGTTCCTTGATGAAACAGCAGTTTGCAAGTGAATCTCCAATGCAATCCACCATTGCACATTTGATTCATCCTAAACATACTTTCTCCCAACTTCTACACTACATGTATTCTTTGCACAATAAATAATTGTGCCTAATTCTAAAGTTTGCTAACAATTTCCTTTTGACATGAGCACTCATTATGAATACTAGATCATACAAAAATAGGAACAATGGAACTGTTAGGATAATACTGGTAATAGTCTGCACAAAAATGGTATCTCAGTAATCAGTAATATGTTACCACATACACCACAAATAACTTCCAATCTTTACCAGTGTTATTGCTCTGTTTTAAATTAAAAGTACAACAATTTCTAGGATACAAAAATATACCAGTATTTTCTGGGTTGCACAGATAAGAAGCATGCTAATGTTTGGTCACCTAAGTTCAGCTTACATTTCACTTGGCTCAATATAGTGTTAAAGAGAGGACTTTCTGTCATGTTCATAGTGCACTGAATCATTATCCAATGTACACAAAAGATGCTAGCAGTAACAAATGAATTTTTTTCTTCTTTTTTTTTTTTTTTTTTTTTTTTTTTTTTTTTTTTTTTTTTTTTTTGGGGGGGGGGGGGGGGGTTTGTAGTCACTATTTAAGTGCAGGGAGGCAGAGCTTCAGGTGAAACAAGTGGCTTGCTAGTAATGAAGGGAGTTTATGTCACTCCACTGACTGGCACATATAAAAGGACAGTGCTTTTGTACAGTGAGTAATTATATGGCCACAAACAAATATTTTGACAGTATATATTACATGCATAGATGCAGCAATTGGAATGCACGAAGACTTGCTAAAAAGTAATGCCTCCAAATATTTTATGTGAAAATTCTTTAAAGGTTTTTAAATAAAACAAACATTATTAACATACTACATCTTTATTTTTCATGTTTACATACTTGCAGCCCTGTACCACAAGAGAGATTCGAATTGTAGCGTGTAATATGGCGGTAACTATATATGTGTGTGTGAGAAATTGTATGCTTTAATCAAGTTTTGAATTTGAAAGTTTGTCCACACATGGAGCACCCTCTCCTTCAGCATATGATGACAGACCACACACAAGCACTGTGACACCTACAACAATCCAATGCAATGGGTTGACTGTTATCCGTCATTCTCCATACAGTCCTGACTTGGCCCCATCTGATTTTCATCTGTTTCTGACTTAAAAGAACACCTTCAAGGACTTCACTTTGATAATATGAAGCAGTGCAAACTGAGGTGAGGTTGTGGTTCCATCAACAAAGGCAATCATTCTACAGTGGTAGTATCAACAAACTGGTCTCATTGCGAGAAGTGCGTTCATCGCTAGGGTGACTATGTTGGGAAATAAATATGTAGATGTGAAGAATAAAGATGTAGAATGTTAATAAAATTTGTTCCATTTAAAAAGCTTTAAGAATGTTCACATAAAAAATTTGGAGGCATTATTTTTCAGCATGTCTTGTACATTTACTTCCTTATGAAGTTAGCTGTCAGCAAACAACCACAGTCTGGAAAAACAGTACTAGAAGGAGACATGAATTACTCAATCCAGTACTCGGCCTTACTATGGCACAAAGAGAGAGACTGACTATAGTTAAGTATAAAACACTGTATGCCAAAAATGAGCAACTGAAATCGTGTAAATCATCAGCATCCTGCCAGTTTTCCACTCAGGAAATGTATTAATTGTAAAAATGACTCATTCTACATTTTGGTGACTGGCTGCACTTACAATTCAGGAAAATGCAAATAACTAAACTGCCAATCAATCAAAGTCCGCCATCTACTACCTACAATCGAACCTGTCATCAATCCATTTTATATCCCCACTGTTGCAAACATATATTTCTATGAGTTGGCTGCTCCAACTGAGACTCATTTTATTGTATTCATAGAATACTACTTTTCTGCATTTCCTTAAGTGCTCAGTTTTAAATGTAGGAATGAATACAGCAAGTTGTTAATTTCTAACCCACTTAAAAATCTTATCAAGGTATCACTGGATATTTCTGCACCTATTTTCAGAGAGTACTTTGTTATAGATTACTGCAAAAATCTGAGGTTACTGTTAATAATGTCTGCTAGGTAATTAATATATGACATGAACAGGGTTCCAACACAATTTCCCGGGTCCCATGCCATGTTACGTCTATGTCTGTTTATGACTCTCCACACACTGTGTTCTCTCTAGCAAGAGATACTCAATCCAGCAACAAATTTCGTTTGGTGCCCTATACTATCACTTTCATTAATAAGCACTGGTGTGGTACTGGGTCAAGATGAGCTGCATCTGCATGATTGCCTTGATCCATGGCTTTCATGTGAGAAAAGTACGCATTGGGTTTCTCATGACTGTTTTCAGAGTCCTTTCTGGTTGGTATGGAGGAGGCCATTTGTTTGAGATACCTCATTACATTTGAGCTCAGAAAGTGTTACAGGATTCTACACCAGATGGATATCAATGAATGGGACAGCAGTTTTGTGGATCAGTGTTGCTACTGTTCTTGCAGATAAGTGTGACCTTTGCTTTCATCCTACTTGGCACAGTTTTTGGTTCAAGTGATCTACAGAACATTATGATTAAGATCCAAGTTGTGTGTGGAATCTAACAGAGAGTCTATCAGGCCCTGGAGCTTTGTTCAATTTTAGCAATTTCGGGTGCTGCATCTAACACTTATATAGCACTAATTTTTCTAATAGTCTGAGAATGAAACTGAGGCAGTACTCCTATGCTTAGGTTTGGAAAGGAATACCTGAAGGAACTCAGCATTTCTGCTTCTGTTTTGCTACCCTAAAATTCAGCTGAGCATTCACATTCTCAGGATACCAACTTTATGCCTCTGTCTTGTTGTCACTAAATTTATAATCACTCTCTTCTAAAACACTTTGTAACTGATCATCAGTTAATTTTCCCCAGTGTTGGTTGCCTCCACATCATTTGAAATGAAGGTCACACACCTACAAAAGAAAAAAATGTTTTGGGTGGGAAAATGTTTGCTGGCGGACTGTTAGTGGCAGTATCACATATCAGTGATATGAGCTTGTGGTGCATGTCAGGTAGTAGAACATTCTGTCTATCAAGCAGATAGTCACCAAACTGATACTAGTGGCAGTACACATTCTGTTAGGAAATTGACATATCTGTTGGCATTCAATGAACCATTTAGTGAAAAATGGCTCAATGAGAAGATCATATGTTGATCTGTCTCACATGTAGAACACTAACATTCTCTACCAAACACAGCTCGGATGACAGCTGAACTGGCCTACAAGTGATTCACAGCTAACAGTTTATGTCTTAATATCATAAAGGTTCATATTATGTAATTTCAAACGTGAGAAAATGACCTGCTAGCACCAGAGCTAAGCAACAATGGTATTACACTAGAAACATCATGTGAAAAGTTTCCTAGGTCCAGTCAATAACAAATTTGTTGGAGTCAACACACAGATAACTGATCAAGCAGCTCAGTTTTGAGCTAAAGACGAGAACTGGCACATTGTTCACATTTTCACTCTCTCTTGTCTTACATAATTATCTTCCAGGCAGTGTATCCAAAGTAAATAAAGTGTTTCTACAGCAGCAGAAACAAGTAAAACTGTTGTGGCCAGTAGATAACTTCACATGTTGCAGAAACCTTATTAAGGAATTGCGAATTCTTACTCTCACTTCCCAATACATTTTTAGCCCTATACAGTTTTTGTTTCTGAAAAAAAATTTAGTCTCGGTTGAACTGTGCTGTACACTATCACAATACAAGACACAAAAGTAACTGAAATTATCCAAATATATGGATTCAAAACTTGTATAGTCTGTTAGCTACATGGCAAGTAGCAGTGTTCATTGGAAAGCTGCATGATAAATAGAAGTGTACAGTAAACAGGACTCTGTATCTGGTAACTATTTTCTTTGAAAAATATTAATATAATCCACAAAATGTTGAGCTAGCAGCTATTTAATATGATGGAGGAGGTAGCAGTTGCTTTTTAAGTAGCAGCATTCTTCCCAATTTTCTTGATTAAATTTAGCTGGCAGAAGCACGAATAGCTTTAAGCAGTATAGTGAATAGCTTTAAGTGGTGTAGTGGTAGTTTATAGTCAATGAAGTACATGGATTCAGTTTCTTTCATTTGTGTGTCTTCTGTTAATGTTTGGTATGCCATGACTCATTACACATCCATCAAGGTTCTCCTTCTTGACAGGGTCTACACAACATGATCAATGAATTCATGAAACCAAAACAGACTATATGCTAGTACACACACATGTCAATGTTGGTTCTGACTGATTGGTAATACTTTTAGAGTGATCATTTTCAGAGTAAAAATTTATCTCATTGAAAAGCTTTGCAGTATTTCATTTTGTAGCTATAAGCAAAGATTGTTCACCGACTATGACAGTACCTAAAAGTCTATTGTATATGGCATGCCCGTACGGAATAACCGAACTTGCAGCTACCTGAAAAAAAGTGAATATTTACTTCATATTAAATCAAACAATTAGTTTTACAAACTCACCAAATGTTGCCCAGGCAAAGCCTACAACTGTCACTA